>NW_024100509.1:11052500-11422700 GCF_016545835.1 Crotalus tigris
GACCCAAATGGCCAAACATACAAATGTATCTGTGGGTAGATACAGATAGTTCTCAACTTAGGAACACAATTGAGCCCAAAATTTGTGTTGCTAAGTAATTTCACGACCTTTCTTACCACAGTTGTTAAGTGAATCATTGCAGTTCTTAAGTTAGTAACACGGTTGTTAAGTGAAACTGGCTTCCCCATTAACTTTGCTTGTCACAAAAGGGGATCACATGAACCCGGGACACTGCAACCGTCATAAATATGAATCAGTTGCCAAGTGGCCAAATTTTGATCATGGGGGTGCTGCAATGGTCATAAATATGAAAAATGGACATAGACCACTTTTTTCAGTGCCATTGTAACTTTGAATGGTCACTAAACGAACTGTTGTAAGCCGAGGACTTACCTATGCTTCTGTTGGAAGTCCCTCCACCCGTTCCCTTCCTCCTTTTTTAAAAAGAAGAAGACCTATTCATTCAATTTCATCCCATTAATGGCAATCTGGCAAGTTGTCCACTTCTGTCAACAGCTTTGTTTCCAAGACGTTTCTTAGTTCTCCACAACTTCTGCAAGCCTTCAGCTGAGGTGGTGGGTGGGATAAATGAGTGTCTCATGGCTGCCATGACCAACCTGCACAGCCGTGATTTCAAAACTGTATCACGTGTCACTGGTCCAAAAAAGTGGCCTAGCCATGGCCTATACCAGGGGGCTTCAAACTTGGCCCTTTTATGACTTGTGCCTCGCTGAGGAATTCTGGGAGTTGAAGTCCACAAGTCATAAAAGGGCCAAGTTTGAAGACCCCTGGCCTATACGTTTCAGTGAAAATAAGGCAAACATATGGCATGCAGAGGGGATTTTCACAGTGAGGAATAATGCCAAAAGTCATATTTCACCAGGATCAACACTTTGAGGCCCTGATATTTTAATAAAGCACTCCCACCACAAGTAGTCGGCAGTGTAATTGATTGATGGCACTCAGGGGAGGTGATTGCTTTTTTCAGGTCAGCCCATTACAGCTTGATGTCTTTTTTTAATGAAATGAACAAAGCAAGGACCAAACCTTGCTCATTTTTGTGAATTTTGTATATAAACTGAAGCCAGGTGAAACCATGGCAGCATTCACCGACAAAGATATGCAAAAGTTCAGAAAATTTGAAAAGGGCCAATGCTACAACAGTTAGTCCTTGAATTACAACAGTTCGTTTAGTGACCGTTTGAAGTTACAACAACACTGGAAAAAAGTGTCTTATGAGTGTTTTTCACGCTTGCGACCATTGGGGAAATCCTAATGGTCACATGATCAAAATTCAGACACTGGGCAACTGACTCATATTTATGACGGTTGCAGTGTCCCGGGGTCATGTGATCGCCTTTTGCAAACTTCTGACAAGCAAAGTCAATGGGGGAGACAGATTCATTTAAGAACCATGTGACCAACTTAACAACGGCAGTGATTTGCTTAACTCAGGGGTAGGCCACCTTGGCTCTTTTAGGACTCATGGACTTCAACTCCAAGAATTCCTGAGCCAGCATGGCTCAGTTTGGAAACCTCTCCCTTTCCCTCAGCATGGCTGGCTCAGGAATTCTGGGAGTTGAAGTCCACGAGTCATAAAAGAGCCAAGGTTGCCTACCTCTGGCTTAACTGCTAAGAAAATGAAGCAGAACTTACTTAACAATTGTCTTGGTTAGCAACATAAACTTTTGGCACAATTGTGATAGTAAGTCAAGGACTACCTGTACTATTTCTTCCTCCCCCTCCTCCTCCTCCTCCTCCTCTTCCATCATCATGTTTTAAATAACAACTTCTTCAGGATAATATCAGTGCCCACATTATAGAAGAGCCACTTCTGAGTAAAGTCTTGGATTGCTGTGAAAACGTAGACATAATATTTGCTCCAAAAAGAAAAAGCTGAGAGCATTAAGGCTTCAAACTTAAATAAAAAAATAAATAAATCTCAAAATGCAGCTGCAAATTTATATTTTATTAAAATATTTCAATCAAACTCAAAGAAGAATTTTGCTGTTCAAGAGGGAAAGCAAGGCGAATGCAAGATGACTTTGCATCAATTTATTCCTCTTTTGTATCTCAGACAAATAATAAATCTAGGCAAAATATAGGCAAAATGGCTGGCTATACTACTTTGAAGCCCATCCCAACATGTCTCTCTTGATCCATAGTGATATATATCTATACATAAGGGACATATAAAAAGACACTTTTCAGTCTTACATAACTAAAGGTAAAGATCAAGGTTTCCCTTGTCCAGTCGTGTCCAAATTTAGGGGGCCGTGCTTATTTCCATTTCTTAGCTAAGGGAGCCATTGTTTTCCAAAGACGCTTCTATGGTCAGTGGCCAGCATGACTTGGCAGGGCATGTATGGTATGGCGACTTACCAGTCTCCATTTTGGCACAATTGTGTTCCTTTCCTGTTCTGCTCACTTCCTAGTCATAATCCTGGCCATATCTTAGCCGGTTTGATCTAGTGGTAAAGGCATTAGACTCTAAAATAGGAAACTGTGAGTTCTAGTCCCACCTTAGCCATGAAAGACGGCTGGATGACTTTGGGCCCATCACCAGGAGACTGTGAATTCTAGTCCTGCCTTAGACATGAAAGACACCTGGGTGACTTTGGGGTAGTCACTTTCTTTCAGTCCAACCCACCTCATAGCATTGTTGTTGTGCGGAAGATTGGAGGAGGAAGGACTATTAGATATGTTTGCCACAAAAATAATAAAGGCAAGATATAATAACAAATAAGTAAGTACAATTATCTGATGTTAATGCTTAGTGCCCCACATACTATACATAAGCCTTCCCAAGGAGGATTTCTCCCCAACCTGACCTTTTCAGTCTTCCAAAGGTGCATCATCAGCATTGTATAGGCAGTTGATGACTTAAAACTAGTGGTTTAGTGTGCACATATATACACACACAGTCACATATCATGGACATATGATCACATGTTGAAATGTGGCAACAGCTCACCCTTATGGCCACTTGCAGTGTCCTGCAGTCATATGACCATGATTTTTTATGAGGGTTTTTTTTTTTTTTTGCCAGTTTCCAGCATTTACTTCTATTTTCCGGCAAAAAATGCCCATTGCATAAAATGGATTCGCTTAATGGCTTTTGTGTTTGTTTGCTTAACGACTGCAGTGGTCACTTTATGACCACAGTGTTTGCTTAATGACAGCTTCAAAAATGGCATAAAATCAGATCAATCATGTGACCAATTTGTTATATGGTCATCACGAGTTACTATTGTGATGAACAGGCTCCATTACAGTCATAACTCAAGGACTACCTGTATAATTATTATTAGATACACACACAGTTACTTTGACTTGAGTGCTAAATTGTTATTTATGTAGTAAGTATGTAAGAAATGTAATTTCTGAATAAAACTTCATAGGTTTGTGTCATTTGAGCACAGCAATAATACAGTGAAATGGAAATCCGATACGAATCCTGCATGCTTATATGATTAACAAAACTATGGTAGAGTGATTGTCTGTGATGATACCCTTATGAATCTACTTGCCAGCGAATAAATAAATATATATTAATTTCATGTAAATGGCACAATTACGAATTGATAAGTACCATTTATTAGAAATGTATTTTAAAGCCTCCATTCTAAGTGGAAAAATTTAATATGCAGTAAAGAATTCTGCTAGCTATAAATCAGCAATGTTAATAAGGAATATAGGGATAAATATAGCACAGCCAATAATATCTTCATTCTTTTGTACAAAAAGAATGTAATTGGGAATACATTTCAGTTAAATAGCAGCCAATTTAACATCACTTTTTTTAAGCACAAACATATGCCAGGCATTTAAATTTTTATTTTATCAGGATGTTCATACAATGCCATAACAATAATGAATATTGTTTTTTTTAAAAAAAAGCAATTATTCCTAATTAGAGACCAGCAAACCTGTCTGCCTTAAGGAGGCCATGAAGTTTATGAAATTCAATCACTGTTTTGTAGGTCCTCATCACTTTATATGACTTAATTCCAATACAATGCTAAATCAAACTAAAGGAAAAATCAATTATGGTTTGGCACGATGCCTGGCCCTTCGGACCATAATTATGATTACAGATCTATCTCTAGAAATTATATATTGTGTGCATCACGAAGACAGTCAAGAAATGTAAGAAGCTGATGGCCAAGAGATTTGGAAAATTAACTTCAATGTAGACTTGTCAATACCAAAATGCTGGACAAATGGGTGATGTGTCCCTGAAAAGGAATTATAGAGAGTCCTCGACTTACAACCACAATTGGGCCCAAAATTTCTGTGGCTAAGTGAGACATTTGTTAAGTGAATTCTGTCCTATTTTACGACTTTTTTGTCACAGTTGTTAAGCGAATCACTGAAGTTGTTACGCTAGGGACACACTTGTTAAGTGAATCTGGCTTCCCCATTGACTTTGCTTGTCTGAAAGTCACAAAAGGGGATCACATGACCCCGGGACACTGCAACCGTCATACATATGAACCTGTTGCAAAGTGTCTGAATTTTGATCACGTGATCCTGCAATGGTCGTAAGTGTGAAAAATGGCTGTAACTCACTTTTTCAGTGCCGTTGTAACTTTGGACGGTCACTAAATGAACTGTTGTAAGTCGAGGACTACCTATATTGGCCTCAAATGAGGCTGCTGAATGACAGCCTACCCGTACAGTAGAGGAGCAATAATAGGTTTGCAATAGTGGCCAATATCTATAGTTCTAGAGTAGGATGAGGGTGAAGGTTCATTCTCCGAGCTCGTGGGTTGGTTTCTGAAATTTTCGTTACCAGGCTGGGTAACATCTTCCGTGGAGTTTGGGAGATGTCTGTTTCCTTGTTCTTCTGTTTATAAGGGCTTCAGGTGTGGGTGTGTCAAGTGAGGGTCTTGTGATGAGTCAAGTGTGAGCCTTCAGTGAGGGTCTTGTGATGGGGAGGTTACCTCCGGTCAGGGTCATTGGGAGGGGAACTGCTGGTGGGAGGGGGGCTTGCGTGGGTTGATTGAGGAATCATAGGTATCAGAGGAGGAGGTACTTTGTCCCAAAGGGACTAGCCTGCCCCACACGCTCCAGTACAAAGGGCCTGCTGCAGACACCGTCAGTCAAGACATTTTGGCCAGCGGGTCAAGGAAAAGAGCCTTTTCCGCTGTGGCCCCTGCCCTGCGGATCTTTCTGTGGAATCAGAAGTGACAGTTGCTTCCAGACTTCCACAAGGGTATCAAAACCCATTTTATCAATTGGTTTGGGGCTCTTGAGGGGGTGCTCACCACTGGAAATGGTTAACAGGATAAGATGATCCCATCTCCATGCTGTCCGGCTCTTTGGTTCTGACTTTTATGTAGCGTTGTAATTGCTATTTTAATTAGGCAGTTTAGTCTAATGCAGTAGTGGTGAACCTATGGCACGTGTGCCAGAGGCGGCACTCGGAGCCCTATCTGCGGGCACACATCATTGCCCCAGTCTTGTTTCCCCCCGCAACCCACTCCTCACCAGCAGCCTCCCTGGAGGAGAGTTGCCCCCGAGCGTGGGCCATGCAGAGCAGCACAGCTAAGACATGGCAGCCAGGCAGCGTAGACAAGACTCTGCCCTCATGCCCCATTGCGCACAGTTGATGCTGCGGGGTGCAGGCAGAGGGCGTGGCCGCCATGGTGCTGCTGGGCTGCCTAGGCAATCTGCGGCGGGCCCTGGAGGTGGTGAGTGGCCCTGCAGGCAGGCAGGTGGCGGTGGGGCAGGGGGTGAAGCGGGGGGCGGGGCCAGTTTTTGGGCACTTGGTCTCTAAAAAGTTCACCATCACTGTCTAACGGTTAGACATTGGGAAATCGTAAGTTCAAGTCCTGCCTTAACTCTGAAAGACAGCTGGGTGATCTTGGGCCAATCACTTACTCTTTCAGCCCAATCTACTTCAGAGGGTAGTTTTTGTGGGCAAAATAGGAGGAAGAAGGCATGCTGGCTATGTTCGCTGCCTTGAATTGTTTATAAAAATAATAAGGATGGGGTATAAATAAATAAAATAAAAATAATCAGACATGAGGGTGAAGGTTTGTTCTCCAAGCTTGTGGATTGGTTTCCGAACATTTCATTACCAGGCTGGGTAACATCTTCAGTGGAGTTTACAGGATGTCAGTGTTGGTAAGGACTTTGTGTCATGTTGTTTGTCTTCTGAGGTCTGTGAAAAAACAAGGGACCATCCAGTAGGCAGAAGTCAGTTAAACATTCTTCTTACCTCCTATTGTCAGAGACTCCCTAGATACTGAATTGAGTTGCCTGCTCTAATGCTTGGAAAATCCTTTGGAAATGATATGGATTCATTAGGCATCTGGTATGGATTATCATGGATGGAGTTATTATCCAGCGGAGATCATGGGTGAAATTACATTTGGATCAAGATATCATCTGACCACAGTAAAGGGGTAATGCAAATCTTTTCCATATTCAGATCACATAACATCTGTTCAGGGACAAAAAACAAAGTCTAAAGTGTCAGGGAAGAGATTGAAACAAGCCCATAGAAGTCATGAAACGTTGGGCTTTATCAGAACTGGAAGTGGAAGTTCCCCAATATCAGGAATTGGGGGTTCTCCACAGCAGCTTTTATATACAGGAGGTCCACAATTGAGCCCAACATGTCAGCTCCTAAGCCAGATGTTTATTAAGTGAGCTTTGCCCCATTTTACGACCTTTCTGGCCACAGTTGTCAAGTAGAATCACTGCAGTTGTTAACTTAGTAACACGGTTATTATGTGAATCTGACTTCCCCATTGACTTCGCTTGTCAGAAGGTTGCAGAAGGTGACTACATGATCCCAGGACACTGCCACTGTCATAAATACGCATCAGTTGCCAAGCGTCTGAATTTTGATCACGTGACCAGGGGGATGCTATCACAGTTGTGTGAAAAACTCATTAGTCCCTTGTTTCAGTGCTTTTGTAACTTCAAATGGTCACTAAACAAATGGTTGTAAGTTGAGGACTATATAAGGTGACCAACCATCCTCCTTTAGGAAGGACAGTCCTCCTTTTGTAAGTTCTGTCCTCCCTCAAAAAGTGTCCTCCTTCATGTCCTCCTTTTTGATATTTGAAGACTAATCTCCAGGGCTTTTTTTTTTCTCATAGAGCGCTCAGAACGGAGTTCCGGCACCTTTTTTGATGTTTTTTTTTTTCAACTTTTGCATGAGCTGTGCTACTCCCACTATTGGCTTTAGAAAGCCAATAGGAATTGCTGCTGAGCGCCCCAAAACACCTGGCTGGCAAACTTTGCACATGCAAGTTGTCTGTATTATTGTTGCAATGAATAAAATGTTTCTTTTATTTACGGTATTTTTTTCTTCAATTTATTTGTGTCCTCCTTTTCATTGTAAAAAAGTTGGTCACCTTAGGACTACAAGGACAGTCAGACCTACCCTATTGACAATTCATATCTGTATATCTCAGGGGCATCTGGTCGTACATAAAATATCATTATTAGTCAGCACCACTGCCCACCTTCCCTTGGCATTGAGGTGCCAAAGGGCTCAAAAACGAGCTGGATTGTTCCTCTCATACAGCCAAAGCCAAATCTGCCATTATATATGCATGATTTAACGTTTGTAGGCTGGATTGCCAGTATTTGGAGATGCAAACTAAATTGAAAGAAAAATCTTGGGTCTAAAACTTTAGGAATGCAACAATGACAAATATCTGTAGTTTGGGTATAGGATGAGGGTAAAGATTTATTCTTGGAACTTGTGGGTTGATTTCCAAACATTTTGTTACCAGGCTAGGAAACTTCTTCAGCGGAGGTTAGGGGATGTCAGTGTTCTTCTGTTTATAAGGCCTTCAGGTGTGGGTGTGTCAAGTGAGGGTCTTGTTATGACTCACACCTGACCCATCACAAGGCCCTCACTTGACACACCCACACCACAGTCCTTGTAAATAGAAAAACACTGACATTAACATCCCCTAAACTCTGCTGAAGATGTTACCTAGCCTGGTAAGGAAACTGTAAGGACCCACTTCAATCTCACATCTTAAGGAAGCAGAACTCTTAGAAACAATTTCTTCCGACAGGAACTTTTATTAAGAGTAGTTAATAGCAGGCATAATAGACAGGATCTGAGGGATTTCTTTACAGATCGATTACTTTAAAGTGTCCCTAAGCATGCACACACACACACACACACACACACACACACACACACACACAGTTCATCCGGATGATTCAGACCAGCCAATCCCCAGGTGTTAAGTCCATCGTGGGAAAGGGGAGATAACATCAATCCGGCTCTGTTTGTAGTACGATGTTCCACAGCTCTTCACACCTCCCTTTGAGAACGGAGAGATAAGCCAGGTCCCGGAGGTTTGTACTTCTTCCCCCCCCCCTTTTCCTAGCTGCCTGGTTAAGGAGAAGAAGGTTCAGAGAGATGCATAGTGCAGGAGGCAATTTGTTACATTGTAATGGATAGCAGACACGGAGTCAGTAACCAAAAGGTTACATTGTAGTGAATAGAGGAAGTGAAAGCAATAAACCCACATGCATATCCCCCCTCCCCCTTGGAAGTATGCAGAATCCAGGGAAAGGTGAGATTTGGTTTTAGATCAGAGGAGATAGATAGAAATGAAATGGATTCTGACAGAAACATTCGGAAACCAACCCATAAGCTCGGAGAACGAATTTTCACCCTCAATTTTAGGAATGTTGTATTCATGATATAGTCTGCTGTGACAAACTTTTGCAATATGTCACAATAGTGCAAAAATGCAGATGTGTGTATTTCAAATCTTGTCATTATGTACTTGCATCTAAGTTTCAAGTCAACTGTGGAAATTGTGATATTTGTGTCATGGAACAGATAGATGTAGGAAATGACCAGCCTGAGCCCGAGGGAGGGGTCAAACGCGTTATCAGTCACGAGTTCCTGCAGGCCCACAAGAGATCTAAGTTCAGCCCACCTTGAATTCCTTTGTTAACTCCCACTAATTTCTCTTGACTGTTAGTAGTTCAGATTCTTGTCACGAGCTTAACTTGCAATAAATGTTTGTACTCATTTGAACAGACTGAATCTCCGGTGCTTGGCAATATTCCTGATTTAGTCGCCATTCACATTTATGACACTGATAAAAAAGTAACTCATAAGGACAGTTACAATATCACTTTGTGACCAGCTCAATTAATGACCAAGTTGCTGGTACCAGTTTGTGGTCAGTAAACGAGGTCTACCTGCATATGTTCCCCTCCCCTGATGGCCTTGAGTGATAAGTAACCCAAATAATGACTTTGTATTTTGGAGTGAGTTCCTAATTTGGGGTGGGGGGTGCTGCATAAATGGAAAATAGAATTCCTCTTTCCCTGAATTTGTTTGTTAGTTTCTACTGAAAACAGCTGAAGCAATGAAAAAATTGGTGGAATGAGAGTAGATTTGCAAATCAGGATTCATGTGGCATTCCTCTCTTAAATTAACTTCACAAATTAGAGACCACACAACTCTGATAGGTGTTCGTCAAAACTTTGAAATGTGGCAAAGCTTCTGCCAATATACATGGTTGGACATTAAAAAGTGTCATGGGAAATCAGGAATCATGGTGGGAACCCCTGAATCAATTGCAGAGGGGGGGGGTCAGTTGTGCGTTTAAATGCCGAACTAACTTCATTAGATTCGATAATTGCTTAATTTGTAACAGGCAACCTTAGTTAGAATTGCTGTTTTCACTCCGAACTTCGGCTGCAGGCTTCTATTTTCTTTTTACATCGGGGGAAAATTTTTGTTGAAATCCTGGAAAGTGTGCAGAGAAGAGCAACAAAGGTGATAAAGGTTCTGGAGGCTAAATCATATGATGAATGGTTGAGGGAGCTAGGTATGTTTAGCCCAGGGGTAGGCAACCTTGGCTCTTTTATGACTCGTGGACTTCAACTCCCAGAATTCCTGAGCCAGCATAGAGTTCACTCAAACACAGCCAATTTCCCATCACTAGTATTTTGTGTCTTGATTAGGAGCTCTGGGGTTTATTTATTTTAGTTAAGTAACCAGGTCCAGAGTGGGGGAAAAAGTTTGCAACTCCTAGCACTGACCTTAACATTGAAGAAAATATTTCATAATTTGTTTTCTCTGGTCAACAGTCCTCTAGAAAGGTAACATTGCTGTTGAGAGAAATGTCTGAGAAATAACAAAGAGCTTATATCAGAGACATTTGGACTATCTGGGAATTTTAAATGACAGTCATATCGGGAAGGAAGGAAGGAAGGAAGGAAGGAAGGAAGGAAGGAAGGAAGGAAGGAAGGAAGGAAGGAAGGAAGGAAGGAAGGAAGGAAGGAAGGAAGGATAATCTCTATGTCACTGGTCGGTTACCTTACTAACACAGACTTGAATTCCAAGAATCCATACAATATAGATCCTGAATCTCATTGCTTTCATTAGAGTAACCTGCCTGGATTGCAAAAACTTAGCTACTTGAAAATGTGATGTTTGTATCAGCTGCCTCCCTACTCATCTAAAAGCCATTTGTAATCTGTGGCAGAGTTATTAAAATAACCAGGGCCAACAAATGTGTTTTCAGTTTGCATTAAGCACAGGGTTTTTCTATCCTGTAAAGTCAAGTGGAGGAGCAAAGTAACGTGGTTCCCATAAATAACAATGCACAAGTATGAATAGTGCTCAAGTGCTCTCGTCTCCAGTAGCTCACTTCCCTTTGAGAGGGATGGTGGGTTGAGAACGTTGCTTGTGGTGAGATCAGGAGTCCTCTTGTGGCTATAACATAAACTCCTCGTTCTTCAATATATATTTTTTTTTGCTACATTTTGTTTGATAGACATGTTTAGTGGGTCTACACCATATTACATCAATGTTTTGTCACAGCGTGAAGTCTGTATGGTCTAGCAATGAACCATCTGAGAGAAAGAGAGAGATAGAGAAACTCAAAAAGCGACCTTCCAATAAATGAGTCTTACATGAATTTATCAAGAATTTCCAAATTCCTGTCCATCATCCCGGCTAAATGTAATGCTGTTACAGCTAGGTTTGTCAACACAGACTGTTGTCATTCTCCAGCATTTCTGGAGGCAGAGAAATTGAATGAACAATTAGTTCAAATTTCTCCAAGGGAAAATGAAAACCTCCAGTGCTTTCTCAAGGATAACCTCCCTATCTGAAATGGTCGTTAAAGCTCTCCTGAAGATGTCCTTTTGCTATTAAGTGTTTTGCATTACACATACTTCATTAAATGTGTTTTTAAAGAAAATACATGGCAGAGGGACAGAGGTTTATGCTAATGTTACCATAGGGTGTTTTTTTTTTTTTTTACAATCCTGCATAATTTTGGAACAACTGATGCTCTTATAATTTTGAATCCCCTGTTTCTTTCTTTCTTTCTTTCAAGTAACACTGGATGACGAAAGATGCTGGCACTGCACATTGTCCTCTATTGTTCTGTGTCAATCTTCGATTTTATCCTTGCTTTCAAAACCCCAGAGAATATTTCGGTGTGGGCAGCTTGGATGTTTTGCAGACTTAATTCCCAAGAGCTCCCAAGAGCGGGATTCTTGGTGGATGGAAAATCTGGGTTGACAGGCAGATCTAGATAAACAACAAGAAGCTTTTTTTTTTTTTTTAAACAGACGGCCATCCCAAATTCCCCGAACCTGGAAACAATTAGTAGGCACAGGGGCCCAATGCTTTCTCTTTCAAACAGGGGAGGAAATTTTAGGTCCTGAGACAAACGAAGCCAAGGATAAGCAATTAGAAATAATATGCTGGCAGATGGCGCTCCCAGAGATATCTGTCAAACTAACGCATAAACGGTTTCTCCTAGTAAACTTTTCTTTTTTCCAGAAATGTTTTTGTGAGGACTGAGGGTCCATCTAGGACAGTGGTTCTCAACCTGTGGGTCGGGACCCCATTTGGGGTCGAACGACCATTTCACAGGGGTCGCCAAACAAGGCTGTCCGCCATTTTTTTCCCCTTTTCTTTGGCCACGCCCCTGGCACCCAGTGATGTATAAGTGGTTGGGGGTCACCACAACATGGGGAACTGTATTATGGGGTCGCGGCATTAGAAAGGTTGAGAACCACTGATCTAGGAGTACTTTGCTACAAAATCTGTACTCAGCTCTGCAGGTAAAAAGATGGCAGCGAAGTTGGTAGTGACTCTGATTTTAGTGCCTCAAGATGATGCTAAACTTTGCTGGAAGTTTGGATTGTTGTACGTGAAGAAAGGAAAAGGACAAATTGGCCCTGTAAAAAGGAATCGTGTACCGCACCATGGAAGGATAATTTTGAATGACTATTTGGGAACTGGTTTCAAGTAACTGGGAGTGACCGTATTGTCGGAAGTCCAGCCAACTGCAAATATGAGACCAAGACTTATAGCAGAAGTTGGTGTCATTGCTTATTATTATGATAGACACCACAAATGAGAAATGGGTACTTACGGTGTTCCAAATCACGATCCTGATTGAAGTTGCTGTGCTGGTGCCACAGAACCAAGTCCAAATCAGAGCCGATGTGGAAATGGGATAGAACCAATTTAAGATAGCAAAAATAAATAGTAATTGAAAGAAACTGAGATTTTATGATTTCCTAATCATGTGTATCTAAGGCAAGAAGACGTGAATGGAATGAAATGTGGTATATGCATAATTCTATATTTACTTATTTTTGTCATATTTATGTAGTGTATATCGGAGGTGATGACCCTTTGAGAGCTGTATGCAACAAAATTTCATTTTGATGTATGCCGATTAGCGTACGTTCAAAGTGACAATAAAGTTACTCTATTCTATTAAGAAAATATTGAGTTCTTCACTCAGAACTCCAGTTGATGTTCCTAAAATGTCAAGTGAATGCAGCATTGAAAATAAATGAATATATCTTTATTTTTTGCGGTAAGTAAATATTTTAGAGAGGGAAAAATATGCCCTTCGGGTGTTTGTAGACAAAATTTCCTACCCTTTGTCAATAGAAAATGTATTTCCTAATTTGTGTTAGCTTTCCTTACGTGGGAGATACAGGAATAATTGGCCAACCATTCTGCATTGATATTGTTGGCAGAGAGTTAATTTCCTGAAGTCACCAGAAACGGCTCCTGGTATTATTTTTATTGTTAGTATTTTTCATCGAAATGGAAGATCTCAACCTTCCCTGACACAGCATATCTCTACAATGCATGTTTTTTATTGGGATAGGAGGTGAGCAAGAAATAAATAACACAATTTATCTTTAATTTAATTTTCTTTTTTTAAATCTTGATGACTGCCTGGGATGAGCCCCTGCAGTTTTCTTGCAAGATTTTTAGACGTGATTTCATCCCAGGGCTGAAAGTCATTGAGTGGCCTGAGATCAAATCAAATATTTATTACAGTCAAAGACCAGCACAAGGAGGATGGGGTTAAAAAGGATAGAAAATACATCAGAGTCTGAAAGATATAAAGCAGAAAATGTATATTAAAAAAAAAACCCAAAAGTCGAAAAGGAAGGGTAGAATATTAGATAATTTCAGGGAAGCAGTACAAAGCACTCAGCTGTGGTGAACCCCATGCTCATTAAGACTAGTCTACGACACAGGTCAGGATCTGATGGATTTTAAGTGCTGTTGTGCAGAACCTGTTAACATTATACATTATAGCAGGGTTAGCATCTGAAAGCAGCGGGAAGGTGTAGAAATGTCCTATGCACGCTGGGTATTTATTTAATAATGGTGAGCTGAGACTAGTACAAATGTCTCTGCAATACAAGCCCTGGAGAAGCACATGGTCTGTTGTTTCCATGTGTCCAGAATCATAGGGATATTGTTTCTCTGAGTAGGGATCTTCTTCTAGGACTGACCGGTTTGAACGCCTTGCAGTGCAGGGGACTCGCAGGAGTCTTCTCCAGCACCATAGTTCAAGGGCCTCCATTCTTTGGTGCTCAGCCTTTCTTATGGTCCAACTTTCACAGCCATACATTGCAACTGGGAAAACCACGGCCTAGACTATACGCACTTTTGTTGGCAGGGTGATGTCTCATTTAACACGTAGAAGGTTTATATTGTGGTTTGATAGTTCCTCCCAAATTACAGAATGTAAGCCACCTTAGTTTCCTTTGTAACAACACCAACGATCACAGATCTCAGAACTTTGTATGATAATATTGTCGCTGCTATGTGGCTTATCGTTTATCCATATATTATTTGATCCACTGAAAATGTGTGGGAAGAGGATACTATTACAATCAATTACCTATTCCTTAACTTGTATGGAAGGTTATATTTTGCATATTAATCTGTGTATGTGTGTTTTAATTCCCTTCATCCTGCATAAACAAGACAATAAATTAATAACTGATTAAGGAATACATTTACTTAAATGTTCTTGGCTTTTTTTCTGTGTGTGCCATTGCTGTTGGCACTGCTGACCATCTAACAACCGATTATAATTTGGAGTCTGTAAAGTCAGTTTAACTGGCTTAGAACTATTTTGTTCTTTTAATTCAACCAATGCTTTTTTTCTGAAAGCTGTTCTTGGCAAGGCCACTGTCACTAGATGATGTAATAGGTCATCTCCCCTTTCTAATGTTTACAGCAGCAAAGCCATCAAGTTTGTTTTGCCAACTTTCCGACAGTGCACCTTTGTTTCCCTCATTCTGTTTTTATTCTTGCTATTGAAAAATAAAAGAGAAAGCTGGAGCTCTTTTTAAACCAGCATATGAATGCAGTGTCCCTAATATAAAAAGTGGATATATTTGATAAACTGATTATACTCCTCTCTGTGAGACTTTCTAAAGACACAGATTTTACTTTCCATTTAATTAGAACATAGAACATTGGGAGTTTCGTTATAATACATATTTTATTTGCAATCATCCAAACATAGATGTGGGATACAAGTGAGAAGGCCTTCGTAATGCAGGAAAGGCTTGACTGTGCATTTTGAAGGCAAGACAAGAAGCAATGGATGGAAACTAATCAAGGAGAGAAGCAACCTAGAACTAAGGAGAAATTTCCTGACAGAACAATTAACCAGTGGAACAACCTGCCTCCAGAAGTTGTGAATGCTCTAACACTGGAAGTTTTTAAGAAGAGACTGGACAGCCATTTGTCTGAAATGGTATAGGTTCTCCTGGTTGAACAGGGGGTTGGTCTAGAAGACCTCCAAGGCCCCTTCCTTCATCATCATCAACGACAACATCATATTCCAGGACTAAACTTCATAAAATCAGAGCATCACTGAATTAAAAGAGACCATCTTTGTTCAATGGAGAATCCAGCAGAGTATCTCTGACAAATGACAATTGAGTTTCTGTTTGAAAATCTCTACAAAAGGAAACTTAGCAGATGATGTGGCAGCCTGTTGCGTTGGTTGAAAGCTCATATTATGAGGAAATTCCTCCTGATGTCTAACCTGAAACATATTTCTTGCTTTAACTCATTCGTTCTGGTCTTGCCTTTTGGAATGATGATGTGACATCAAGTTGTTATCTACTCCTGGAAACCTTGAGATACAGAGGATAATTTAGCTTACTCTTTGGTCTGATGGTCTTTCAGATATTTGAAGATGGCTATCATATCTCCCCTTGGCCATCTTTTTTTGTAGACTAAACATATTCTGAACTTACCTTAGCTGCTTCTTATATGACTTGAGTTTCGAGAGCCTGGTAGTCCTTCTCTGAACTCACATATCACTGTCATTTTCAATTTTGGTGCCTGGATTTTGACATTGAATAACAGTTGGAAGGGACCTTGGGGGTCTTCTAGTCCAACCCCCCGCTCAAGCAGGAAACCCTATATCATTTCAGACAAATGGTTGTCCAATCTCTTCTCAAAAACCTCCAGAGATGGAGCATCCACAACTTCTGGAGGCAAGCCGTTCCACTGATTAATTGTTCTCATTGCCAGGAAACTTCTCCTTAATTCTAGGTTAGTTCTCTCCTTGATTAGTTTCCATCTGTTGCTTCTTATCCTGCCTTCAGGTGCTTTGGAAAATAGGTTGACCCCACTCTTCTTTATGGCAGCCCCTTAGATATTGGAACACTGCTATCATGTTACCCCTAGTCCTTTTCATTAAACTAGACATACCCAGTTTCTGCAACTGTTCTTCAGATGTTTTAGACTTCAGTCACCTAATCAACTTTGTTGCCCTTCTCTGCACTCTTTCTAGAGCAGGGGTATCAAACTGCTGGCCTGCAGGCCAGATGCGTCATCAGGAAACCACGCCCACCCCATTGACGGCAATGGTGAAAAAGCTCCAATATGTTGCGCGATGTCATGTGCCGTAGAAAGTTTGACATGTCTGTTCTAGAGTCTCAACATCTTTTTTATATCGTGGCGTCTAAAACAGGACTCAGTGAGATCCGATCAGAGTCCTTCCAGGTTCCTGGAAATCTATGGTGTTTCAGATGTTCTCCTTTTCTCTAATTAAGTCCTTGCTAATTGTTTCTTCTTCTGATTAATTGTGTGTTCGTGGGTGCAGGTGTGCGCTCTCATCATGTTCATGCACAAATATGGATTTATTTCTCTGCTGGAAAGCACTCAATACAATATTGTCAGAAGCTTGGATGCTCCACTGAGATAAACTTCATTTTGGTTTGGAAAGCAAGAGTGCCTTTTTTACACACTCTTTGCTGGTCACACGGCACAGTGTTTCTTCCCGAGGGTGCCTTTAACTATTAAGATTCAGAAAAGAGGAGGAGAAAGAAACTGCAGAAACACGACACTGACCAACATAAACAGGGAAATGAGTAAGAAAATGTTTGCAAAACACCCGCGTACCACACTGAGCAATGCAACTGCAGCAAATATAAAGCCTATTTGTCATAATGTTGTAAAATATTAACCCACCAGACATAGTAACAGTTTGCAGAGAGTGGGTGTTCAGGACCATGTGTCCCAAAAGACAAAAATGGAGGTGGGAAATTTTGAATTGGAAGCAAATCCGTAGAACTGGCAGATGGGTCTGGAGGACACAGAAGGTTGAGTGGGCAAGTTTCTGGGCTGATCGTCATTAACGGCTTTCTGCCACCAAAAAGCACCATCAGCACCTATAAGTAATATTCTTACTGAGTTTGCAATATTGTGTCCAAATTCTGCATTCTTCATGTATATGTATGTATTATGTATATACATATATGCACGGATGTTGATCATGTGCCATCGAGTTGCTGTTGACTGTTAGCAACCACATAAGGAGGTCTTCTTCTCCAGGATGATCTGTCCCCAATCGGGGCCTTTAGATTGTCCAGTTATATACCTATTGCCATTGTAATCAAGTCCATCTACCTTGTTGCTGGTCATTCTCTGGTGGTGCAGTGATTAAATGCAGTATTGCAGGCAAACTCTGCCCATAGCCTGAAGTTTGATCCTGACGGGGCTCATGGTTGATTCACCCTTCCGTCCTTCCAAAGTTGGTAAAATAAAGACCCAGATCAGTGATGGCGAACCTTTTAGAGACCAAGTGCCCAAACTGCAACCCAAAACCCACTCATGCATTGTCGGGTGCCGGGTGGGAGTGGCCAATTGGATGGGCATGGCCCATTGGGTGGGTGTGACCAATTGGGTGGGCATGGCTGCGGTGGTAACGGCAGACTGGGTGGGACTAAAAAGTTCAATCAATCAATTCCAACTTTGCAAGATCTTATTTTTTCCCGCGAGAAGTTGAAATTGACTGATTGATTGAACTTTTTTTTTTTTTTTTGCACATAGCGGTGGAGGCCTAAAGCGAAAAGGTTTTATAAAACCCAGCTGAAGGCCTAGGACTGGGGCGACGGCGCGCGTGCCCATAGAGAGGGCTCTGAGTGCCACCTGTGGCACCCGTGCCATAGGTTCACCACCACTGATCCAGATTGTTGGGGGCATTATGCAAATAATGCTTCCATTGTAAACCTCCCAGAGAATAGTGCAAAGCGCTATGGGGCGGTATATAAGCCTAAATGCTACTGCTATTGCTATTCTATTGCTATTCTAACAGAAGCTATTCTTCTCTTTCTCTTTCCATAATTATAGAGTTCTCAATTTTCACATAGTGTGCCCAAAATATAATAATTTAAGCTTGGTTATTTGTGCCTCGAGTAAGAATTCTAAATTGATTTTTTTTTAATATGAGCCTTTTGTTTGTTTGTTTTGGCTACCCATGCTATTTTCAGGAGTTTTTTTTTTCCAATATCCCAGTTCAAAAGCATGAATAATCTTCCTATCCTGTTTCTTCAGAGTCCAATTCTTGCTTCTGTAGAATGTCACAGGGGCACTGGGAAAGCCGTTATTTGTACTCATATTCGTAAGTATACGTCCATTTTATTTGGGAGTTGCAGAAGTTAAGCATCTCTTTGACCAAGCTGATTCTACTGCCTCTGCTGCTTTAAAAAGTTCAGATTGTCTTTCATTTTATGAAGCAAAACCATTTCAGCTTAAGCCAGCTAGGATGAATGCTGCAGGACCTTTTTTGTGCTGGAGAATTGATCTGATTTTTATATAGAAAGTCCCTTGGAGCTTTCAGTGATTATGATCACAGCTCCACCCCGTAAGGCTAGGCGTTTAGCTTCTTTTAAGTCTTTGTCTTAATCCTATCTAGCCTACAGCCCTGAAATATCCTCACAGTCTCCATCCAGGTCAGACTCTTTTTCAATCTTCTAAAAATCACCCAAGACTGTCCAGGTGCTGCCTCCTACTGTAGATCAGGGGTCTCCAAACTTAAGACTTAATGGACTTCAATTCCCAGCCTTCCTCAGCCAGACATGGCTGGCTGGCTGAGGAATTCTGGGAGCCGAAGTCCACAAGTCATGAAGATGCCACGTTTGGAGAGCCCTGCTGAAGATCAATGCGTACATATAGGATTGCGGTTTTTATTAGTGTATTTGGAAGAAAACTAAATTGAAATCTTCCCCATCTCCTCAGTGGAATCTCTGGCTGGGGAGAAATGTATGCGATATTTCTTTTTTCAGGCAAATGTTGGCAATTATATACTTTTAGAAGATAGCATAACACCAGTATGTACAGGTAGTCCTCGACTTACAAGCATTCATTTCATGACCGTTCAAAGTTACAACAGCACTGAAAAAGTGACTTATGGCTGGTTCTCACACTTATGACTATTGCAGCATTCCTTTGGTCATGTGATCAAAATTTGGATGCTTGGCAACTGGCATGTATTTATGACAGTTGCAGTATCCCAGTATCCTTTTGCAACTTTCTGGCAAGGAAAGGCAGTGGGAAGCCAGATTCACTTAACAACCATGTTAACAACTGCAGTGATTCATTTAACAGTTGTGGTAGCAAAGGTCCTACCATGGAGCAAAATTCACTTAACAACTGTCTTGCTTAGCCAAGGAAATTTTGGGCTCAGTTGTGATCATAAGTTGAGGATTACCTGTAATTGTGGCATGTGTGTGTCATTGCACTCACATTCTCCAGCAGGATGACTGTAGAGTCCAAATGGATGGGTTCTATGACGGCCTTCCTGCCTGGCAGACTGGGTAAAAACTTCGGCCACACCCCTTCCTTTGGGCGTGACCCCAGTTTTGACTCAGTCTCGAAGCCTGGTAGAAGTGCGAGAAGCAGCTCTCAGAACAAAACTAACTTAACTTAAAAAAAAAAAAAAAAAAAAAAAGGGAATCCCCTCTTCCTCCAGTTGAACGAAAATTTGTCTGGCAGCGGATAGGACTCGAGAGAGGCAGCCGGGATCGGCGGATTCGTGAGTGGGGCGTCAGGGACTAACGGGAGGCTTGGAGCCGGACCGGATCGCTCGCCCGCCGATAACCGGCCCACCGAGCAGCTGTTGGGGCGGGGGTTTCACTACCGGATTGCTCGCCGCTCTCCGGGGCCGCCAAACAGCTGAGCGGTTCGGGCGATAGAACGAGGCGCCACTCAGCGCCAAACAGCTGAGCCGCGGGGAAAGCGTGATTGGGGCCGATAGAACGAGGCGCCGCTCAGCGCGAAACAGCTGAGCCGCGCGGAAAGCGGCTAAACCGCGGCGCCGCTCGGCATAGACCAGCGGAGCGGCGCGAGAGGCAGAACCAGCGCTAGAAGTGCCTTCTCCTTAGAGGAGAGGCGCGGTCCCTCAGAGTCAAAGATCCGCCATTGTTTGAACCTCGTGGATTCCCGGGCTAACATTAGGAGGCGTGGTTTCTTCCCCATTCGCCATTTTGAGCGAACGGACCTTCCCGCCGTTTTCCCCTTGGGGGCGGGGCCATCCGGACTCCATTCCCTTGCAGACAAAGGGGCAGCCCTTAAGCTAAAATCCGGGATTATCGCAAGAAACTGAGACAGGAGGAAGGAAGAGGGAAAAGGAAGAGAACCTTTCTGATCGTGGTCTGCTGCCACAGCCACAGACAGGGGGAGAGAGAGGTATAAACTGCACTTTCTCTGGACTAAGTGAGGAGGTGAGGAGGAGTATTTTTTCTCTGACTGTTCCTATAGTGACCTTTAGTCACTGCCTTGCAGGATCTTCTGTCCAAAGACTCCTGTCTGTCCGGCCATTGTTTGTATAGGCAGAGGAGGGCTCAGCCCCAAACATCTGCATCTGATCTGCGTATCCTGTCCCCCACTCCAGGCACTACCTACTCGGGGTGTCTGGCACAATGGCAGACAATGTCTCGTATTCAGTCACACAGGTCCCTCAATTGTCCCCCCCACAGCAACAACAAAAACGCAGATCTTCTGAATCTGAGGTGGGGGGGAAGAAGAAAGCTAAAACAAAACACCTTTCTCAGAAGGGACAGTCTAAAACGGCTGAGCGAGAGGCTTTGAGGAGACATTTGGCTTTAGAAAGACAAATTAGCAGGGCACAGAGAACCAATGCCAATGGGACAAATTCGGTTTCCCCTGTCCCAGCGGTGGCACCCAGCACAGACCCTACTGCCGAGGAAGTGCTTAAGACTTGGTCTCCTCCTGGGGAAACTGAACAGTTAGACTCCTCCAACCCCTCCTCACCAGCTTCTTCACCCGACCGCACCCCAGCGCCTCACTCTAACGACAAAGCGCAGGGGGGCATTTGGTCGGCACAATTCCATGCATTCATGCAGGATGCATTCTCCCAGTTCATGGCTTCTAAGGGACAAGTGGCCTTTCACACACCCCGTAAGGGTCGGGCTAGGCCACCCCCTACCAGCACCTCTGAAACTTCCTCTCAACTGGGAGAGGGTGACTCAGTGGACCTCGACATGTCAGACATGCCCCTCTCGGAGGACGAGGAGACGGCACCTGAGCAGGCAACGAGCTCTGGACTCTTTAACCCAGCGCTCCTAAAATCACTCCTGGTAAAGGCTGTTTCCACAGTCAACCTAACATCAGTACAGGATGAGAAGCCCTCAACAAGCAAGGAGGCCAATCCTCTGTTTGCCAAAAAGGTTCCACAAGATAAGTACATCCCATGTGCGGAGGTCTTCATGACCACGCTGGAGGAACAATGGTCCTCACTTGCAAGCCCACCGGCACCAAACAGCGCGGAAAGAAAGCTTTTCAACCTATCTCCCTCCTTCTCTAACATGTTAGAGGTTCCCACTGTCGATAACCCATTAATCTCATTATTTTCTACCTCCGCGATTCCAGGAGACATGGCGGAGGTCTTGAGGCCTGAGGAGAAGAAATTTGAACACTCACTCCGGCGTTCCCATATGGCTGCAGCCTGGGCGGCCAGAGCAGCCACTTCCTCATCTTTCTTCGCGAGGGCCAGCATCATGTGGCTGAGGGAACTGCAAGGCACGGTGCCTCCAGACCAGGTCAGAATACACCAAACATTGGCCAAGCTCCTCGCGGCCTCGCAATTTGTCTCAGACGCTTCACTGTACGCAACAAAGTATGCGGCTAGATCCATTGCGGCCACAGTGGCCTCACGTAGGCTACTATGGCTCAAAAATTGGAAGACAGACCTGAGGTCCAAATGGCGTCTTTCGACGTCCAAATACAGTGGAGTAGACCTATTTGGTTCCATTCTGGACCCACATGTCAGCGAAGGCAGAGACAAGAAAAAGATCCTAGTACACCCATCAAAGAAGTTAGACAGGAGAGGCAGTCAGGACTTCCGGAGACAGGGTTCCCGCCCAGGAAGCCCCTGGGAATGGAGGCAGCCCTTTCGATCAGGGCAATCCTGGGACTGGCCCAGAGGCTCACGATCCTTCTACCCCAGACAGGATCGAACCCAGGATCGCCAGAGCCCGGGAGCCAGGGGCCAGTTCCAGTCCAGACGCCCATATAGGGGAGCGGGAGGCAGATCCTTTAAACGCACCAAGTGACGCCAAACAGGATACTCCCATTGGGGGTCGGTTAGGAAATTTCATCAGGGTCTGGGAGCAGACCACGACCGACTCCTGGGTCCTGGAAACGATCAGACATGGCCTGACCTTAGACTTCTGCTCTCCCCCACCAAACCGGTTCATCAGATGTCCCATCTCCAGAAGAGCACACAAGACGAGGCTGATAACTTCGGCTATAGTCCACCTCCTGTCAATTCAGGCCATAGAGAAGGTACCAAAGGAGGAGGAGGGAAGAGGATTTTACTCTATCCTCTTCGTCATCCCAAAGACATCAGGAGGGTGGAGAGCAATCTTGGACCTGAAGGGCCTGAACTATTTCATAAAGTACAGGAGGTTCAAGATGCACTCCTTAAAGTCCATACTAGCCAGCGTCAGGGAAGACGATCTACTATCCTCAATAGATCTCACAGAGGCGTACCTACACATCCCCATCCACCCCAGCTACCGGAAATTCCTCAGATTTACCTACGCGGGGCGACATTACCAATACAGGGCATTACCCTTCGGACTGTCGTCAGCACCAAGGGTATTCACAAAGATCTTAGCTGTACTAGCGGCCCATCTCAGGTTGATTCCGGTTCGCGTCCAGTTTTATCTGGACGACATCTTGATTCAGTCCAGATCTCGGGAACAAGCAAGGACAGATCTCAAGACCACAATCTGAACCCTACAGGGGCACGGATTTTCGGTCAATCTAAACAAGAGCCACCTCATTCCCTCAAGGAGACTGCAACACCTGGGCGCGGTGATAGACACGTCACAGTGCAGGGTATTCCTTTCCCAGGAGCGACTGATCAGCATATCCAAGCTAATCCACCAAATTCAAAAGATCAGGAGAGTGCCCTTGCTACAACTCTCGAAGCTCCTGGGGAAGATGATATCTTGCATGGGCATCATCCCATGGGCAAGGCTCCACTCGAGGGAGTTGCAGTGGTTCCTCCTACCCTACCAGAGGAGGAACCTCAGCACCTCAAACAGGAGTGTGCTGGTACCAGCACAGGTGATGAAATCACTAAAATGGTGGCTATCCCCCATGACACTCAAGGGGAGCATATTCAGGGAACCGAACAGGGTCACGCTCACGACAGATGCGAGCCTGTTCGGATGGGGAGCCCATCTGGGGACCCAGATAGCACAGGGCCAGTGGGGTCAAAAGGACCTGTCACACAGCATCAACTGGCTAGAGCTCCGGGCCATACACCTGGCCCTCCGTCATTTCTCACACCTAGTAACGAGGAGACACGTCCTCGTGCTTACAGACAATGTAGCAGCCAAGGCACATGTAAACAAGGAGGGAGGAACGAGATCAGTGGAACTAATGAAAGAAGCATTGGTTCTGGCTCGGTGGGCAGAAGCCAATGTGAGTTCCATCAGAGCGGAACACATCTCAGGGGAAACAAACACCCAGGCGGACTCCCTGAGCAGAGCCAAGGTGGACCAGTCGGAATGGCGTCTGGACCCGGCTCTCTTCGAGGAGATCTCCCGGAGGTTCGGACCACCGCACCTAGATCTATTTGCCAACCACAAGAATACACAACTCCCCAGGTTCTTCTCCAGATTCCCGTCCCCGGGATCGGAGGGAACGGATGCTCTCAGGTGCCGGTGGCTGGCGCAACTCCTGTACGCCTTCCCACCGCTGCCACTAATACCGGCAACCATACGCAAGATGATCCTGGAGGGCGCAGAAATGGTCTGCATTGCCCCTCACTGGCCACGGCGCCCGTGGTTTGCCGACCTCGTGGACCTTTCGATATCACCTCCGTGGAGGATTTCCCCGGACAGGGTAAAACTCAGTCAGGGCAAGCTTGTACACCCAGATCCCCAGTGGCTACAACTAGCCGCTTGGCATTTGAGCGGCAAAGCTTAACTAAACAATCTTATTCTGCAGGGGTGATATCGATCATACAGGCATCACGAAGGGCGTCCACCAATAGGATTTACGACGCTACATGGAAGGGATTCTGCAGGTGGTGCGCTTCGCTTCACCTAGACCCGACCGCAGTATCTATCCCCAATATCCTAGACTACCTATTGGAGGGTCTTAATAGGGGCCTGTCAGTCAATACCATCCGCAGACAGATATCGGCCCTCTCAACCGTACTCTCCTGCGACACCTTAACTTCCCTAGCACAACATCCAGCGATTAATGCCTTCTTAAAAGGGGCGTCTAACACAAAGCCCCCAGTCATACACAGGTACCCGTCCTGGAACCTGCCTAGGGTCCTTCTAGCCTTGACATCTGCACCCTTCGAACCTCTTGAAACATGCTCACTCCATCACCTATCACTGAAGGTAGCTTTCCTTGTGGCAATTACTTCGGCAAGGAGAATTTCAGAACTAGCAGCTCTGTCAGTAAGGAAGGATCTGTGTACCTTTTTCAAAGACAGGGTCGTTCTTAGACCAGACCCGACCTTCATCCCGAAGGTAAATAGCACCTTTCACAGATCTCAGGAACTTACGCTTCCTGATTTCTGTCCAAGACCCAAACATAAGCTAGAACACAGATGGCACAAGCTAGACGTACGGAGAGCACTGTGTTTCTACGTGAAACGCACCTCGGCTTTCCGAAAGACTGAAGCATTATTTGTGTCCTTTCAACCATCAACTATGGGAAAGAAGGTATCTTCTTCCACCATAGGCAGGTGGATCAGAGCCTGCATAGCGCAGGCCTACGTCTCACAGGATTTGCCAGCACCCACTCAGGTGACTGCCCACTCAACTCGGAGCGCAGCCACATCTGCGGCGTGGCTAACGCAAGCTCCGGTGGAAGAGATTTGCAGGGCCGCAACCTGGTCCTCACCTTCGGTTTTCATTCGACACTACCGTTTAGACTCCCTAGCAGCAGCAGACGCGGCTTTTGGCAGAAGAGTTCTTCAACAGGTCGTATCTGCTCAGAGTTCGGTAGCCTAGACAGTCCCTCCCAGGGGGACATGAGGGCTTTGGTATGTCCCATCCATTTGGACTCTACAGTCATCCTGCTGGAGAAGGGGCGTTGTCTTACCTGAACGCCTTTTCTCAGCAGGATGATGTAGAGTCCAAGCCCACCCAGAGGATAGGTCTAGGCAGGGATATAATAAAGATATAATAAAGAGCTGCAAGGTTAATTCCAACAAAGTTTCTCGCCTAAGTCAAAACTGGGGTCACGCCCAAAGGAAGGGGTGTGGCCGAAGTTTTTACCCAGTCTGCCAGGCAGGAAGGCCGTCATAGAACCCATCCATTTGGACTCTACATCATCCTGCTGAGAAAAGGCGTTCAGGTAAGACAACGCCCCTTCTCATTTTAGCATCATTATTGTTTGTTACAGTGCACCAAATTACCTGCCCTAGGAAGTGTATGTCATTTTTCATTCATTGTTCACATTTTTAATTGAAATATACATATAGTCAAGGCCATGGTTTTCCCAGTTGCAATGTATGGCTGTGAAAGTTGGACCATAAAAAAGGCTGAGCACCAAAGAATTGAGGCTTTTGAACCATGGTGCTGGAGAAGACTCCTGCAAGTCCCCTGGATTGTAAGGCGATCAAACTGTTCACTCCTAGAGGAGATCAACCCCGACTGCTCTTTAGAAGGCCAGATCCTGAAGCTGAAACTCAAATACTTTGGCCACCTCATGAGAAGGAAGGACTCACTGGAGAAGAGCCTAATGCTGGGAAAGATGGAGGGCAATAGAAGAAGGAGACGACAGAGAATGAGGTGGCTGGATGGAGTCACTGAAGCAGTAAGCATGAGCTTAAAGGGACTCCAGAAGATGGTAGAGGACAGGAAGGCCTGGAGGAACATTGTTCATGGGGTTGCGATGGGTCGGACACAACTTTGCAACCAACAACAACAATCTACAATGCAATGAAATCATGTAAATTTTTATTAGAAATAGTAGAATGGATTTAAGATTGAGCATAGTTTTACAACAGCTTTTCGTGTGACATTTCATTTTCTTTCCAAGGTTTATTTCTAATGCTTTTTGCTATCACATTCAGATTAAGTCTGTAAATAAGATCATTTTGGATGATGATCTAGTTTTGCTGAAGAACATTTTGCTATATTCCCCGTCTTTGTTGAGATGAGGTGATTATAGTCAAATAACTGATGCTTTATATCATAGAAGAATGCCGATTCTATTATTGAGCCATGCAGGAAAAAGAACAAATTGTACTTTGCAATTCTATAAGAATAAAGTTACAGCAATTTTTACAGTTTTGATTCAACATCCAGGGAGGAAGCGGGCTAGTATAGCTGAGGAAGGCAGCTATCCAAAGTTTGGGGGGGGGGAACTAATATGCAGCATCTTTCTTAATTTAAACAGCCCACATGATTTGAGTTTTATCTTCCAAACAGGCTGGAAAAATATCTGTTAAAGCTATCACTGTTTTCTAGAAGACTGATTTTTTATAAGGGCTTCACGGTATTCAGACTTTTGGCTACTGTGACTTGGAGCTTCACAGAATCTGGAAAGAAAATAATAATTTTTGTCTACAAAGCAAGTACAGTAAAATCAGACAATGGGATGGTTGGCATTGAAAATTTTTTCTCTTACCATATTTATTGTGCTTCTCTGCTTCATTATGAGTTCATAGCTTCTAATTAAACCAGAGAGAAAAGGAGGGAAGGAGGGAGGGAGGGAGGGAGGGAGGGAGGAAGGAAGGAAGGAAGGAAGGAAGGAAGGAAGGAAGGAAGGAATTTTGTTTTGATATCAGTTGTTAAGATATTCTGTTCATTAGATGTGTTTAGGACACTGGACAGCCATCTGCTGGGGATGTTTGAATTTGACTTAATGCAAGTTGGATTCAGTGGCATAACTAGTGCCTTCAAACAGTGTAGAGTCTATAATTCCTATAGCACCTCTCAGATATTACCAAAAATAATTTTAGGAATTTGTATGCAATTTGCTTTCCTATCTGCAGTACTTAAGCATAATCTTGAACCAGGTTAAAATGAAAGACAGCTGTAGTTTTTAATAATAGATTGACCCGCCATTTTTTATAACTTGCTTATTCCTGGAAAGTGTGATAGATAGATAGATAGATAGATAGATAGATAGATAGATAGATAGATAGATAGACAGACAGACAGACAGACAGACAGACAGACAGACAGCCTCTCACAATCCATTTTATTCTTTTATAATTTTGTGACTTATAGCTTCTTTTATATCTTTAATTTACCTTCCTTTTAAAATTTTTATTAAACCATAAAATCAGCTTCCAGAACCACAAACAGTATGCAGACACGCAGGGTGCCTAATTTGTAATTAGTTACTCCTGGCTTTTGCCTAATTATTTTTTTGGCCTACGGGGACAAGCTTTAGGATTGCATACTTCTCTAAAACCTTCCAAAGCCTCTCAACTACAATTGCTGAAAATCCAAACTATAATCTCCCATCAATTTTAAAGCAGGGAATAAAAAAAAATACTTTTTTAATACACTTGTTCAAGTTGAGCTCAACTTGAGATTGTAAGCAAAGGGCATTCAGTTTTCACAGCAACAACATGAAAATGACTGGCAGCGGGTTTTTGGAAGGATTTTTTTTTTTCAGTTTTCCAGACAAATGTATGTCCCAGTAGCTTCCCATCAAAATGTTAACAGAATTCAACCTTGCTTTGTCTTTCTGTGTTCAGCCAAGGATGGTAGCCATGGCCCTCTGTTGCAAAATAAGCTTTTTGTTCTTTTCATAAAAATATAGAAATATAAACTAATCCCAGTCCTAATTGTTACCTCAATCTCTTGCTACAGAGAGACTTGGAGGATGCTAATGAAATGTCCTGTTTTTCTTGGCTTTGCCCCTGATCCTCTGCATCAAGCAAGTATCCTGACTTAGTGAACATTTTCTGTGGTTATCTTCTTGATTAGTCTTCCCAAGAGAATTTAAGTCCAAACAAGACAAATCAGGATATGGAACACAAAACAACAGAGTTGGAAGGGACCTTGGAGGTCTTCTAGTCCATCCCCGTCCTCAAGCAGGACACCCTATATCAGGGGTCTTCAAACTTTTATGACTTGTGGACTTCAACTCCCAGAATTCCTCAGCCAGGCATGCCTGGCTGAGGAATTCTGGGAGTTGAAGTCCACAAATAACACCACCACCAACAATATAATAAAGTTGGAAGGGACCTTGGAGGTCATCTAGTCCAACCTCCTGCTCAAGCAGGAAACCCTATACCATTTCGGACAAATGGCTGTCCAGTCTCTTCTTAAAAACTTCCAGTGTTGGAGCATTCACTGCTTCTGGCGGCAGGTTGTTCCACTGGTTAATTATTCTAACTGTCAGGAAGTTTCTCCTTAGTTCTAGGTTGCTTCTCTCCTTGATGTGTTTCCATCCATTGCTTCTTGTCCTGCCTTCAGGCGCCTTGGAAAATAACTTGACTCCCTCTTCTTTGTAGCAGCCCCTGAGATACTGGAACACTGCTATCATGTCCCCCCCTCGTCCTTCTCTTCATTAAACTAGACATACCCAATTCCAACAGCCGTTCCTTATATGTTTTAACCTCCAGTCCTATAATCGTCTTTGTTGCTCTTCTCTGTACCCTTTTTAGAGTCTCAACATCTTTTTTACATCGTGGTGACCAAAACTGGATGCAGTCATAAAAGGGCCAAGCTTGAAGACCTCTGCCCTATATCATTCTGGAAAAAAGGCTGTCCAGTCTGTTCTTGAAAACCTCCAGTGATGGAGCACCCACAGCTTCACTACAAGACAGTCCACTGGTTAATTGTTCTCATTGTCAGGAAATTTCTCCTTAATTCTAGGTTGGTTTTCCCTTCGATAAGTTTCCATGCACTGTTTTTGTCCTGCCCTCAGGTGCATCCAATATCTCCAGTGGATATATCAACTGGTGCTGTGTATGATGAGTGGAATGCTATTTTCCTTGGGTTTGTTATGGTCTCCTTCATGTTTTCCCTGCACTTTTAAAGAGCAGCCCTTAACCTTTCTTCCCTTGACTTCAACCCCTTGCCTAAATTTTCACTGCTTGGCAGACTTTATGGGCTCAGATTATATATTAGGTGACAGCTTCAAATGATTCTTGGAAGACAGATTTTCCCCCTCCCTTCCAGAGGTGAGGGAAGGGCACAAAGAATTTTGACTTCAGCTTTGTTAAAAAGGGGTGCAGATCATTAAAGAGATGCCCACCTCCAAGCTAGCTTGTTGGATGTGTTTTCATTTTGCCCGGAATGAGTGATGGCCTTCAAAAGAGCTTGTCACCAGGGGAAATCAAAGACTTACTGAACCGTGGCCATGAACCTGGTGTTGTCATGTTCAGAGCAAGTCCAAAGCTAATACAGAAATGCTGCTGGGCAGAGTTAATATTGTGATTGTCGGAGGGAAAAGCATGTTCTCCTTGTCCAAATGCCGTATGTGGCATTTCGCCTTGACAGTATGAGATTTTTAAAATGTATAGCGGAAAGGAGCAACAAAGCCTACAATTACTTGGATTTGGCCCTCTGGCTCCATGGAGTAGAGCAAACCCATCAGTTACAGGGCCGTGTCAGTCCTATTGCCACAGACCACGTAAATTACCAAATGGGCATCGGGAATGTGTTTCCTTCACAGTAAGAAATGCTTAGCAATGGAACACACTGGCTGAGCAAATGGTAGATTTGCATTCACTGAAAGCCTTTAATAGGCTAGATCCGTCGCTCAAGAGACCTATGCTTCAGGTTGTTCTCAACATATGACCATAATTAGAACCAGCTGGTTGCTAAGCGCCCAAATGTGGTCACATGATCACAGGGAAGATGTTAGAACAGTGGTTCTCAACCTGTGGGTCGGGACCCCATTTGGGGTCAAACGACCATTTCACAGGGGTCGCCAAACAACACAGTCCGCCATTTTTTTCCCCTTTTCCTTAGCTGTGCTACTCCCTTTTATTCTATTGGCTTTTGAAAGCCAATAGAATAGACTCTCTTGAATAGAGTCTAATTCTATTGGCTTTCAAAAGCCAATAGGAATTGTCCAGGCTGTCTCTGCCCTGCTGAGCCCGCCAAAAGTCCCATTCTGCAAACGGTGCTGCACCAGTTGAGTAGTCCTCGACTTACGACCGGTTGAGTAGTCCTCGACTTACGACCGGTTGGGGGGTCGCGGCATTAAAAAGGTTGAGAACCACTGTGTTAGAACTTCAAATCCACTTCATAAGTGGCTTTTGGGTGGGGTCCATCGTAACTTCAAACCAGTTGTTAAGTCATGAACCACAGGTAGTCCTCGACTTAACAAACATTCATTTAGTGACCTAAATGAATCACAATGGCACTGAAAAAAGTGACTCATGGCCGTTTTTCACACTTACGACCATTGCATCATCCTCATGGCTGTTGGCAACAGGTTCATATTTATGACAGCTGCAGTCATAACTTTTGCAACCTTCTGACAAGCAAAGTCAATAGGGAAACCAGATTCACTTAGCAACCGTTATTAACAGTTGCAGTGATTCATTTCACAACTGTGCTAAGAAAGGCCATAAAATGGGGCAGAACTCACTTAACAACTGTCTTGCTTAGCAACAAAAATTTTTGGACTCAGTTGTGATCGTAAGTCAAGGACTACCTGGACCTGTACATGAGTACCGCAATTGTGTGTTGTTAACTTGGGTCTAGAGCTTTTCTTGCTGTGTGAACTTAGCTTCTGAATGCTTGTCTCCAGCATTAAGTGACTTTGGTTTTGGTAAGGGAAAAATCTGATGTATTGAGGCTTGTTGCCATTTGCAATGGTGTTAAGGTCTCTCCCCTTTCAAATTAAATGACCAATGCAGAAGCCAATATATTTGGAACGGAGGTTAATTGTTTTTTCCGGCATCTGAAGCCCCCCCAAAACCGAATGTGCAATGGCTGAATGTGGCTTTTTTGTTCAGTAAGCAAAGTAAACATGGGATATTTATAAGTTGGCAGCCTGGCCAAGGCAGATGTGGTGGAATACAAGTCTATTTAGGAGGTCACATTGTGGCATATGGGCAATGAGTTGGATGATTGAAAAGTTGAGTTTTACCGGGAAGATATTCTCGGCCGTGGTGATGCCAGTAAAGGAATGTCAGGCAATTAGAGGGGGAAGTGTTTGCAGAGATGTTATTGAGGTTAGGTAATTTTAGAAGCTTAAACTGATCCAGTTGTCCGGCATTAAAACTGGAGACATTTTTGTGGGAATGTACTTATTTACTTAACGCTGTTCGATCAATTCTAAGCATCTCTCATTTCCCACTTACAGTAGAATATTAAAACGGTAAATGTTGTTCTGTGTTGCAATGCACCCGGGAACAAGAATCCATGCAACCATACCCTTCCCGCAGGAGAAATCCAATTGCAGCAGATTGCAAAGGATTGCTGGAAGAACCAGGGTCTAAAGGATTTCCTAAACCCGTCAGGATTGGTGCCAGCCTAATCTTAAGAGGAGGAACACTGCTCAAAAAAAGGAGGCAATAACAGAAAAAGCCCAACCACGTGCCTCTGATAGTGTCAGTTCTTTGGATATGGTTCCTGAGTTCCTTATGCAGTATTATGTTAACAATTTAACAACAACAACAACAACAATAATAATAGTTGGAACTTGGTTCAAGAATCGTGGTGGCACAGTGGTTAAAATGCAGTACTACAGGCTGACTGCAACTGCAGTTCGATTCTCACCGGCTCAAGGTAGACTCACCCTTCCATCCTTCCGAGGTCGGTAAAATGAGGGCAATATGCTGACTCTGTAAACTGCTTAGAGAGGGCTGTGAAGCAGTATATAAGTTTTAAGTGCTATTACTATCTTAACTATTGGTTTTTCAATAGGGTGCACATTTGAAGACAAATCTGTTATGGCCAAGCTGGTTCTAATAGCCATCTTCATGGAAAATGCAGGAGTCATTCAAATAGCTGTTTCAAAACTGAAGGCTCCTTGGTGCTGTCTGATCTTGGTTGTTCTCTTGCAGGCATTTCATTACCCGCACTAGAATAACTGATGACATTACCTACTTGGGTAATGAAAGGTCTGCAAGAAAATAACCAAGCTCAGAAAGCACCAAGGACCCCTCCTTTCAACCACAAATATTCTCCTTTATCTTCCTAAACGGCTGGCCTACTTTCATATTTTGCTCACTAATACCTTGTGGTAGCTTCTTCTGCCTTGCATCTCCGGCTTTGGGGTTTTCATCAGAAAACCAAAAGTTCCTAGAGCGTTGTGACCTGCTCAGAAAGGACAATGCCGTTGCAGGCTCTGCTAATGAGAAGTCCATGGCATACCTGTGATAAGCCTTGCCATCTCTTTGTCTGCTGATCGTGTAGATCCCCACATTTTAATTTACTTTACATAATGATTTCTTAATGAGTTCCAGTGGATAACCATTGAAACATGCTATTGCAGTCGCCCGATGTGATTACAGCCGAGAAGCCATTATTTGATTTGCGTGATAGTCCATTATGGTAACTTATATTTGCGGATGACATGCAGTCACATGAGGTGAAGGTAAAGGAGGACCCTTCGGTTAGATTTTGGGTTGTAAAGGCATGAGACGCCGAATCAATTTATTTTGTCTGGCTGCATGTGAGCTGCTAATTGAAATCTGTGGATACTGAAAATCCTTGCGGGACTGCAGTTCATTTGGTTTTCTAGAAAGTTCATGCGAACCCAATAATGGAAGAAGATTGGAATCTATGTCTCTCTGTCTCCCTTTCTCTTCTTCTCCCACTCCCCCAATGCAAATTACTTTTCTGTTCCATTGCACAGAAGTCCTGTTACTGCATAGGGCTGAAAATGGAAGCAGATGGAATAGATAAAACAGCAAAAAAACAGATGGGGAGAAGTTTCAACTAGTACAATAAAAATAATGTTTTGATGATATTTTGGGGAAAGCTTTTTTTGTGATTGGCTGCTTTTATTTGGTCCTCGTTTGGCAGTGCAGTGTAAATTAACCCCCCCCCCCAAATCCCCACACCCTCCAATATGCTCATGTCACTCCATCCTGAAATCTGAGCAGTTCAAGAAAACCACAAGCTCCGGGAATATATGTACCTTTCCTTAAGGATATGCAATCATTTTGTTTTCATTTCCAGTGAATCTTCAGCATTGATATTATAAATGCAGGACAATTTTCACATAAGTATGAATTCCATAGCTTATGCCAACCGTCATTAATGCAGCTTTAAGTGGTAAAAATAGCAGTCATAGTTTCCAAAATAGGTTATATATAATGGCTTTTTAGTATGCTTTGCATTAGTCAAATCTTTTTGGAATTACTTTTAATTACCTTACTTTAAAAATAATGGAAAAATATTATATGCAAACAATGTGCAGCCCCATTGCAGTAATCCAGGCTGATATGACAAGAATCATTGTTGCAGAATCCTTCCACCCCCCAAAATGGCTGAAGCTGGGCAAAAGCCTCCCTGGACATTGTTGCTGCTTATCCTTCCAGCAGGACCCACAGATAATGACTCCTAAATCATGGTTTTCCCAGTTGCAATGTATGGCTGTGAAAGTTGGACCATAAGAAAGGCTGAGCGCCAAAGAATTGATGCCTTTGAACTATGGTGCTAGAGAAGACTCCTGCGAGTCCCTTGGACTGCAAGGCGTTCAAACCGGTCAGTCCTAGAAGAGATCAACCCCGACTGCTCTTTAGAAGGCCAGATCCTGACGTTGAAACTCAAATACTTTGGCCACCTAATGAGAAGGAAGGACTCACTGGAGAAGGGCCTAATGCTGGGAAAGATTGAGGGCAATAGAAGAAAGGGACGACAGAGAATGAGATGGCTGGATGGAGTCACTGAAGCAGTAGGTGTGAACTTAAATGGACTCCAGAAGATGGTAGAGAACAGGAAGACCTGGAGGAACGTTGTCCATGGGGTCGCGATGGGTCGGACATGACTTCGCAAATAACAACAACAAATCATGGACCTGATAACCTAGAGATAATACCACCTCCTTAAAAGACAGCACTGGAAAGGTTGTGATCCTGACCTTGCTTGGGATTGACAACGTGTCTTGGATCGTGCCTTATGAACTCTGGATTTTTCTTGCCTTGTGAACCCTCTTGTATTGTGGAGTTGATTTTGCCTGGTGGGTTTATCTTGTTTGGGAAACTTTCAAGTGCTTTGTGCCCTCATCGGCCATTGTTCTGTGGATTAGCATTGATCTGCTTTTGGCTGGACTTAATTGGGACAGTTCTGGGTTTTGGGTGAAGGGAACTGCTGGGAAATATTAATAAACCCTCTAAACCACTGTTAGTGTGTGTGTGTGTGTGTGTGTGTGTGTGTGTGTGTGTGTGTGTGAGAGAGAGAGAGAGAGAGAGAGAGAGAGAGAGAGAGAGAGAGAGAGAGAGAGAGAGAGAGCACAACACAGTGCTACACATCCCCAATCTTCTAAGCCAGTGTTTCTCAACCTTGACAATTTTAAGACATGTGGACTTCAACTCCCAGAATTCCACAGCCAGCATTGCTGGCTGTGGAATTCTGGGAGTTGAAGTCCACATGCCTTAAAATTGTCAAGGTTGAGAAACACTGTATCTAAGCCAATCCAAAAGGATATCATGTATCCCTGAAAATAAGACCCAACCAGAAAATAAGTCGTAGTATGATTTTTCAGGATGCTCGTAATATAAGCCTACCCCAAAAATAAGCCCCAGTTAAGATCCTCAGCCAGACAGATGCATTTAGTACCGTATTTCCATGAATATAAGCCCTAACTTCAAAATAAGCCTTAATGCATCTTTTGGAGCAAAAATTAATATAAGACCCGGTCTTATTTTGGGGAAAACACGATAGCATGGTCAATAGTATCAAAAGCCACTGAGAGGTCAAGGAGGCCACAAAATACCCATCTACCATTACTAACTAAAACTATGACCAATAACATTTCTGTGCCATACCCAGGTCTGAATCTTGACTGAAATAGATCCAGAGCATCTCTTTAGATCAGAGACAATCCATTCAATTAGGTGTTTGACCATTCCATAGAAATTTTACCATTTTCTTGCCAGTATAATTAAGATATCTAAGTTCTAGATCCATAAACAAAACTCTCAATGTGTATATCAGTTTTGGAGCCACATTTATGTTCATGTTTCGTCTTTGCCAGAAACTCATAAATATCTTCATACACTTTGCTTAAAAAAAATAAATAAATAACCAGAGTTATAGAATTTGACATACTCATTTCTACAGAATGGGAACATTTTTCTCATAGTAATTATTCCCAGGTGCTTAATACAATAAAGACAATGTCATGATGGCAATTTTATTTCTCATTCCTTTTGAAAATAATGCATGGTATGAAAGGACCACTTTTATGTAAACAAGATCTGTTTCAAAGAATTAAGTATTCAACCCTTTCTCCTCTAATTTTAGCTTTATTGTCTTCTGTGTCAGAGTTAATCTAAATCTAGTATATTTTAGGTCAGCCTTTGGTCTTTATTGCCAAATTTGAAAATCTTCTTGAAAGTAGATTAATTCTAAAGTTCATATTTCTTCATAACCATTGGAACATTTGGCTTGTCTCTGGCCAACGGGCTGCAACAGACTGAGTGGGACTTAAGGATTAGAAGTCCTTAAAAAATAATACTCTTCATATAATTATGCATATGAAACACAGTTCTTATTGTATAAATAATAATTGCTAGTTTAACTTCTTTTTATGGCTTCGGCACTTTAAAAAACATACATCAGCTCAAATGTTAGCATAATATGCTTTTAGCCAATAATGTGATTTAAATTGAGAAGCTGTAAAACATATTCTGATGGAGAATAATACATGAAGAGAGAGAGAGAGAAAGAGAGAGACTGAGATAACACCCACTTGGTTTTAGCTAATGGAATGAACCGAGTTGCTAAATTATTGCCATTTATTGTTTACAAAGGTAATTAGGGAAAAATTGCTTCACATTAACCGCAGTAAAAAATGAGAGCTCTTTATAGCCCTTGTTTAGAGAGCAGCCCACTTTACACTTATTTGCCTACTAGAATTATTTTGTTGCCCAAGTAGTCATCTGTCTTCTTTTAGCAAAACAAAGCTGCGAGGAAAGACAAATAGAGTTTATATGGAAATAATTGTCCTGTCTAGTGGAAGAAAAATGGAATATTTTGGTCTGCCTCCGCTCACAGGTTCTCAAGAGGGCTGGAACTCAAGTTCCTTATTCTGAAAGTTTGCCCTGTTTATAGGAAGTTTTCACCTTGAAATGCAATTGCAATAAAAGGAGAGAATGCACATTTTTTTCCCCCTTCTCACAGTTGTAAAATGAAGAAAACGTTGCTGGTAAAGTCAAGAAATTATGAAATAGAATCTGAATTGCAATTGTCAGTGTGCTTGCTTGGAAGTTAATCCTACTGAAAGTAATATGGTTACATCATGAATGTTGGGTTGATTTAGTCAAGTTTCTGAAAATATATTTTCGAGGATATATACAGCACGTAGAAAATAAGCACTTAGTGTTTTGAGATATATTATATGCAGGCCTCGACTTACAATCACAACTCAGCCCAACATTTCTGTTGCTAAGTGAGACATTTCTTAAGTGAGTTTTGCCTCATTTTACAACCTTTCTTGCCCCTGTGGTTAAATGAATCATTGCAATGGTTAATTTACTAACTTCAAACATTCCCTGGTCAAAATAACTAATATATTTCAGAAAAGAAAGGGAAAAGTTCTCTGGATATTGATTTTCTGAAAATAACAGATTATTCATTGGAATCATCAGTTTTTGGTTCAGACCGTAGCGAACTAAATGCTGCATAATTAAAAGCCAATAAATTCGAAGACTGTTCAACCATTCCAGCATTATTGCTGAATATGTGGACTGTTCCCATTGAAATGAAGTCAGAACGAGCTTAGGGGAAGTATATGGCAATATACCATCTGTTCTGTGTGTATACTGGAGACTCCTATTTTATTTATTTATTCATTGCTTCAGCTTGATCTACCATAAACTTACCAAAGTTTTTCAGTGATTCATGATTAAAAAAAATTAAATTGGTATATTTATTAATTAAATATCTGTGCTGCCCATCTCACTATCCAAAGTTAATATATATTCATTTTAATATATACATATATTACGTATGCATACATATGTATACACATAGACATACATGCATACACACACACACATCCATGTATGATATACTATATGCTTAATGCTTAATTTGATCATGTAATCAAAATTCAGATGCTTGGCAACTGGTTCATATTTATAAACGGTTGCCATGTCCCTAGGGGTCATGTGATCCCCTTTGGCGACCTTCTGACAAACAAAGTCAATGGGGAAGCCTGATTCACTTAACAATCAGTTAAGTTCCTAACTTGTCAACCGCAGTGATTCACTTAACAATCGTGGCGAGAAAAGTCATAAAATGGGGCAAAACTCACTTAACAAACGTCTCACTTAACAACTGAAATTTTGGGGTCAGTTGTGGTCATAAGTAGAAGACTGCCTGTATTCCAAATATGATCTCACCAGTGCAGGATAAAGTTTTATTGTTTTGGTAACTGCTAGTCTTTTTATCGGTGAAAGCGGTAACTCCCACTTTCAGTTACACTTGTGGCGACTGTAAGTGGACCTTCTCAGTTCATCGAGGATGCTCCTGGCTATTGGTCCAAAAGCAATAGCAATATCATTTAGGCTTATATACTGCCTCATGGTGCTTACAGAACTCTCTGGGTGGTTTACAATGTAAGCATTGTTGGTATATTGCCCCCCACAACTTGGGTCCTCATTTTACCCACCTCGGGAGGATGGAAGGCCGAGTCAGCCTTGAGCCCTATCAGGACTCAACTTCAGGTTGCAGGCAGAGTTTGCCTTCAACACTGTACTTTAACCAGTGTACTACAGGGCTGCAATGTGAGAAACGAGAGAAATTCAGATATAGAGGCTTCCCCCAAGTGTGATTGTTGTTGTTAGTTGCAAAGTTGTGTCCGACCCATCGTAACCCCATGGACAACATTCCTCCAGGCTTTCCTGTTCTCTATCATCTTCTGGAATCCATTTAAGCTCATGCCTACTGCTTCAGTGACTCCATCCAGCCACCTCATTCTCTGTCGTCCCATTCTTCTATTGCCCTCAATCTTTCCCAGCATCAGCTTTTCTCCACTGAGTCTTTCCTTCTCATTAGGTGGCCAAAGTACTTGAGTTTCAATTTCAGGATCTGACCTTCTAAGGAGCAGTCAGGGTTGATCTCCTCTAGGACTGACCGATTTGATCGCCTTGCAGTCCAGAGGACTCGCAGGAATCTTCTCCAGCACCATAGTTCAGAAGCCTCAATTCTTTGGTACTCAGCCTTTTTTATGGTCCAACTTTCACAGCCATACATTGCAACTGGGAAAACCATGGCCTTGACTATACGTACTTTTGTTGGCAGGGTGATGTCTCTGCTTTTTAGTATGTTGTCTAGATTTAGGAGAGCCTAATCACATTCACAACAGGTGTATCTATTGGCTTTCTGGATGTATGGCTCCTCACAATGATTCTAGTCTGGGTTCAGTTTCAATTTATTATTCTTTGTCCAGGCCATTGCCAGGACACATTCAGGGGAGCCACACCATCTCTTGAACATGTCACCAAGAAATAGCTCTCACATCCAAGTCAAAATGTTCTGAAGATCTCTCTCAGAACAGTAGTTTTATCGCCGTATTGAAACATATTGGAGATAAATCAGAGCCCTTGGGGACACTGTATAATAGCTTCTGTTTCAAACAGCAACTATCTCTGAGCAACATCGAGTAAAATACACCCTAGAGATATGAATGGAATGACTGCAAACCTATGTCCCCTATTCCCGAGATTGGCCTATTGCCAATAGGGGAATTCTCAAGATTTCCCTACTGGCCACAAGTCAATTTATATTTGATGATGCAATAAACAACAAAATAAATTCCTAAATCTCTCAGGTAATCCAGAAGGCCAATGCTATCAAAAGCCACCAAGAAATCGAGAAGAAATAATAGAACCACAATGTCTTTCAATCCTATTATCCACCTATGGAAAGTTATACGCTGGCTATAATTACTAATTTCAAAGGGAAATTATTTTTGATTTTATTACTTCAATTTTGAGACCTCCTGACTCCACAGCAGCTTATAATTAAAAAATGGAGATAAAAAAACTACATACATTAAAAAAAAGAATATAGATGACCAGAAGCCAGGATCAAAAATCAAAGATGCTCAGCCATCATTCTAAACCAAGGCCTGGGAGAACAACCAGGTGTTTGACAATTTGTGAAAAATCAAAAGATGGAAGCAGTGTCGATCTCCATAGGGCAGGCACCATTACTGGGAAGTCACACTACCTGGTCCCTCAAATTGACACTGCTTCATTAACAGGACCAAGAATGTGCCTATTCTAGCTGAATTCATTAGAGGGGTAGAAGCATACGTACATATTGATTCCTCAAATAGCTAGGCCCTATGCCATGAAGGCCTTTATAAGCAATAAGCAGCACCTTGAATTGCACCCTGAAGCTAACTGGTAGACACAGCACTTGATGAAGCTTCAGGACATGTGTGGCTAGTGTGATACACCAATCACTGATTACACCAATGTATTCTTGACTACTGGAAGTTTCTGAGTGACATTCAGGGGAAGCCCCATGTACTGTAGAGCACATTACAGAAGCATACTCAAGCTGACCAAGACCTGAGTGACTGTCTAAAACAGGGGTCCCCAACCTGTGGGTCACCAGGCCGCGGAACAGGCTGGCCACTCACCCCCACTTGCACTAGCACCACTGCTGCTATGAAAATGGGGTGCCAAAAGCAAAAATAGGGCGGTGCTAGCGAGTGTCATGTGGGCGCTTGCATTGCGTGTGCTCGTAGCCCTGTTTGTGTGTGCTTGCATACACATAAAATGCTTCCACCACCCTTTCCCTCCAGTCCACCAAGCAAGAAAAGTTGGAGACCTCTGGTTTAAAAGGTCTCTCAATGCAGGAAAAGCAAAACAACCTCAAATAAATCTGTGCAAAGATCCTCTTAGCCACAGCGGCCACCTGCTCTTTGAGCAGGAGTTGAGAGTCCAAGAGGAAGTGCTATCCCATTAAAGGCTAAAGATAGGATGTCTATCCAGAACCAGGATGTCAGAAAGACCAGGGGTCTACAACCCTTGGTCTGTGGACCAGTACCAGGCCGCAGCATGCTAGCAACTGGTCCACACAAACAAGCAAAGCCTGTTGCCTGCAGGATGCAGGCAACACACAAAACCACGCACCCTGAGGTCCACAGAAAAACCTCTCTCCATGGAACCGGTCCCTGGTGCCCAAAAGGTTGGGGACCTCTGAGAAAGACTCTTCAGGAAGGAGAGAGAACATATGTAGCTCAGGGTTGAACTGTGAAGTCCTTGGTGTTTTCTGAGCTTGATGGTGTGCTTGCAGATATTTTACTGCCTAAGTAACATCTGTGCTGGACCCGTTGGTGGAGGTGTTTTTTTTTCCTTGGTAGTTATTTGATTAGGATGTTGTTGATTGTTTGTCGTAGGAGTTGCAACTCCTTCTCTGTAAAGATGCCCTTGAGAGTAAAAAAAAAGAACTAGAATTTCACAAAGGAGGACTTGAATGATTTATTTACAAAGAGGCATCCTAGAAAAATAGCTTTTTATTCTTTTTTGAAAACTCTTAGAAGTGGGTTGTTTATCATGTGAATTGTTAACTTGGACTAGACATTTGTCTGGATTTTATCAGGTTGAAAGATGATTTTAATATTACCATTTTCTCATTTGTATCATCATTCAGTACTATGGTTATTTTTTTCTTGTTTAATAAAACAAAATGCATGTCAGCATGAATGTTCTGAATTCAAGACATTATACTCTAGTAGTACGGACATGTCAAACACAAGGCCCGGGGAGCAGATGCAGCCCGCGAAGTGGTTTCATGTGGCCCGCGAAGCCATCCTGGAAACAGTGAGGGAACGGCCCCCGCTGCTTTGGCCCTGGCCCAGGCTGGCTGGGAGGGAGCCAATGTACCATTTTGTGGTGGCCATCTATGCTGAAACGCATTCAGTCTTCGCTCCACAAGGCTGTCTAGAAACAGCGAGGAACCAGGCCCTGCTGTGTCAGCCCTGCCCCCTGGGTACATGCTGGGGAGGTGTCACCCTTTGTGAGGAATGAAGAAATGGACCATGCCTTGGCACTTGCCCCAGTCCCACCCCCCTCTGCCAGAGATCCTCAGATCTGCCCACTCCTGCCCAGGCACCCACAGGCACCCTTGACGTGAACAATGTAGAGCTGGCCATGCCCACCCAGTAGGCCACACCCACTCCATCGACATCCACCCAGTAGGCCGCACCCACCCTGGCTGCAGCCCCGCAGCTCCCTCAGGGCAACCGCAATGCTGATGTGGCCGTCAATGAAATTGAGTTTGACACCCCTGTAGTAGTATATTTTAATACACTAACTACACAAAAGTATTGAATTTTTATTTGTCTGATATTTTGCAAACTCATTAGTTGGGTGTGAAATATTCCATGATGGTGTGACTCTGCTATGGAATAGTCCATTTCCGCCCCCCCCCCCCCCATAGATGGGCTAATCTGAGGTTTCTGGGTTGGACTGCAAATTTCTGGAAATGGAACATATCCCCCAGAAAATACTTGGATCCACACATGTGAGAAAAATAAAATATTCCAGAGCTTAATTTGCATATAGAGTATTTTGTGTATATAGGTAGTCCTTGACTTACAACCAGAGTTGAGAACAATTTTTTTGTTGATAAGCAAGGCAGTTGTTAAATGAGCTTCATTTTACAGCCTTTTCTGCCATAAGTGAATCTCTGCAGTTGTTAAATAAAACATGCAATCATTAAGCGAAATTACATTTTCCCATTGACTTTGCTTGCTGGAAGCCAGCTAGTTGCCAAGCCCTCAAATTTTGATCACATGACCATGAGGGATGCTGCAATTGTCGTAAATTGTTCAGCCACTTTTTTCAGTGCTGTTGTAATTGTGTAACTAGACGAATGGTTATAAGCAGAGGACTATCTGTAACTAAAAATCATCCACATGTTAGTGTAGCAAATATTTATTTATTTGTCACATTTCTATCCTGCCACAATCTGACATGCCTCCTAGGTTTAAAACAATTACAAAATAAATGCATCATAAAACCAAACACAATAAAACACAATAAAGGAAGGTAATAAAATAAGGAATACAAAATGGTGAATTTATCTAGTTTGATGATTTTATGAACAAACTAGCTTATGCCTAATACAATTTATAAAATACCTTATTTTATTTTTTCCTCCCAAATTTTCATTTTTTCCTCAAGAAGGATAAATAGCTTAATTTAATTTCTGAAGCAAGAAACTTAAATGTTACATCTTCATCTCTGATAAAAGCATATCTGTGCTAATAAAAAAGCATAAAAAAATTGGAAAGGTGTCGCTTATTATTATTGGGTGATATTTTTTTTAGTTACGAAGTTTAGTTAAATCTCTCCTTCTCCCACTAATTTACTTGTTCATTTTATTTGTTAATCAATTTTGTACACCAACCCAATTCACAAGAAATGACATTAGGAATTTAGAAATATATTATATTTTGGAAAATTTCCTATTAATAGGTAGGAAATCTACCCCTTCTCAAAGCAGAAGGAAATAGAAAACATCTTTCACCAATTAGGAAATCAGTAGTACCTCAAATATTTCATGTGGGAAATAGTGACTCTTATTGTTTCTTGGAAAGAAGCTGTTTTCCTAGGCTTAGAAAGACAATTAATCTGTAGCGTGTTCACCTTCTGAGAAAGAAATGACAACTTAGGATGCCCAAAGTCACCATATGTTCCTGTTTAATAGCAATTTATAAGAATATAAATTTTGCCTAGGAGAGAAACCCTGCAACTCTTGGGTCATGTAAATTAATACAATGCTAATATGGTACAGCTTTTTTTGCACTTACATGTACATTTAAATACCTTGAAAGAAACATCAGAGGATTCTTCAGCTTACCAGATGTAATGAATACTATGCCACCAAAATGTAGAATATTAAAATCATATCGTACAAAGCTCGCATATCTGAGTCTATAAATAAAAACAGGCAGTCATCATTTTATTGAAGAAAGGCTGTGACCCTATTTATTAATTTAGGGAGAAATCTACACTGAAATCAAAGTGGTTTTGTACAAAGGAGCATAGGATTGAGATGAAGACTTTTCAAAAGGTGTTTATCACTCTGCTCTTAATTGCAAAAGTTGTTGGTGGCATCTGTTTGCTGCCAATTTTGACAAAAGACTCTCTTTGTGTTTGTGTGTGCGCAGAATTTGTGTGTGTTTGCATGCATGCTCATATCAGAGATGAGTACCATGAAAACAGTGTTCCAATATTTGAGGGGCTGCCACAAAGACGAGGGGGTCAACCTATTTCCAAAGCATCAGAAAGCAAGACAAGAAACAATGGATGGAAATTAAACAAGGAGAGAAGCAATCTACAGTTAAGGAGAAATTTCCTGACAGTGAGAACAATTAACCAGTGGAACAGTTCCCCTCCCAGAGGTTGTGGGTGCTCCATCATTGGAGGCTTTAAAAAGAGATCTGCCAACCATTTGTTTGAAATGATACAGGTTTTTATGCTTGAGCTGGGGGTTGGACTAGAAGACCTCCAAGGTCCCTTCCAACTCTCTTATCCTGTTAAAAACTATAAGCCAGATCCTTGGAAAAAATACAAGTACTGTAATCTTTTCACTAGTTATTCCTGCACAGAGATAAATTCACAGCTTTTTGGATTTTTATCACATGATATCCCAATTTGGGTTTATGCTTTATAAATCTGTTTTATTGTTATTTCATATGACGTAGCAAAATGCAGCATAGTGCATAAAATTCACAGAAACAACATATAAAACGAGTATCAAAGTACAAAACACCAGAGCAGTGAATTATTTTAAAAACATAGTTTGAGTGATGAATAAAATTATGAATAAAATTAAGTTATGTTAGAGCTATTACTGGAGTGATTAAACCTATGGCTGGATATCTAGATCATTTTTGGCTGCTGGACATCACAAGGATTTCCAAGTAAGAAGAATCTGCATAAAAATATCAGTCTATAATAAAACCTGATTAAACTCAGGTGGACTATTCTTGTTTCTTTGTGTAGAGTTAACTCCAGGTTTGCCTAGTCCAGACAAGGTTCATTTACGTGACACATTTCCACATTTAACATTATCGTCATGCCAGGCAGTTACTCTTCTCGACTTCCAAAACTTGAAACTAGCCACAACTGAGTTATTTAAGACTTGTCGTCTCTGTCCATGATTTCTCTCCTCTTTAAAGCAGAGAAACAAATACGGTATGCGTTACCTTCAGTTTGTTACTCTGCTTAGTAGCAGTGGAAATCATTAAAAGACCACACACACTCTCTCACACACACACACACACACAACACAAAATAATTGTATACAATCCAAATGGGTCTGCTTTCAAACCACATAGGTCAGTGGGGTGAGACTCTTAACATATAATTATGTACGTTAACCATTAAAAATAAATTTAGTTAATGTATCCTGGCAACATGGTCAAAGATATTTGTTTCCTCAGTTGTTTACTCGCTTGGGTGAAGAAGCATGCAATTTGTTTAAACTATAGTTTATTGAGTCAAAATGTCTGGGTTAATTTTGTAAGTGTGGGCAACCATTTTGTAATGAGTGAACTTGTCCTGAATTATTGTGGTTATTTGCGTAGGCAGAGTTTAGAAACCAACCTATTTTGATGACCAGTACCCTTTGTGACTTTTCTCTCATCACCTTTAAGGGGCGAGGAAAGGTTTTCTTTTCTTATTTTGGAAACTTAAAAAAAGAAAGTGATGCAAAATTTATACAGGTACACTTTACTTACTGCCATTTGTGTAATAGCCATTTAAAGTTGTACCAGCACTGAAAAAAGAGACTGACAACTGGTTTTCACACTAATGATTATTGCAGCATGTGATCAAAATTTAGGCACTTGGCAACTGGCATGTACTTAGGACAGTTGCACTGTGCTGGGATCATGTGATCACCATTTGTAACCTTCCCATCTGGCTTCAGTGGAGGAAGCCAGATTCACTTAACAACTAATGTAACAGCTGTAGTGATTCACTTAACAACTGTGGTAAGAAAGGTCGTAAAATGGGGCAAAATTCACTTAACAATTGTCATGCTTAACAACAGAAACTTTTGGCTCAATTGTGATCGTAATTCGAGAACCTTATGTGTATGTTTTTTGATTATAAAGTCATCAGCCGGGGTCTTTTTTTTTTTTTTTTTTTTGTCCAGTGTAATTTAGTTTTCCATGTCATTCTTGTAGCAGCCTGTCATTTTAAAGCCATTTTCAAATCAGTCGTAAATCTTGTCAGATAAATAAAATATCTATGGAGTTTTTCAATTATTCAGGTCATGGTTATCCCAAAGGTGCTTTTTCAAAAGGCAACTGGATTTTCTTAGAATTTTTTTTTCCCTTGAAGGCGTTTCGCTTCTCATCCAAGAAACTTCAGAACTTGTCAGAACTGAATAAGCTTCTTGGATGAGAAAAACAAAGTCTACTTGCCTTTTGTCAGATAAATTGCACCCTGCATGGATATCCATGTTCAGTTAGATAGATACTTTCTAAAAAAATCATACATATTTCAACATATGCTTTTCAAAATGCTTTCCGCTCAAAATATATATGTCCAGCTATTCTTGGGGATTAAGTCTTGCCCAACAGGGCACGACTAAGGAAAGAAGAGTCATCCAAGCTTTAAGAAGGAGCTTAATTTAATTAATAATTAGGGATAAGGCCCAGAACCTTGGAAATTGTTTAGCAACCTCCAATTCTTTTTTAATCAGTTACTTTATTAAGATAGACTTGCTTTGAAAATTTTGAACAGCTTCCAGATGTTCTACAAGATGAACATTTATGAAATAAGGCATTAATGAATTCAGCTCTCTGTTGGTTGTTTATATCTAGAGTTCCTTCTGTTTTTATTTTTCTTATCTTCCTCCCAATCCTTTCCCAAATGGCATTTTGCATAGTATCCAACAGGAGCCATAAATGCCAAATATTCATTTTTTTTATTTCTTAATGAAGTAAAAGGCTCGAGATTGGCACTTATGCAGACTTAATACCAGATGCAAAAAATACAAGATGAGTCTTGTATTTTATTACTTAGTCTACTGTCTGGAAACTACAAACATTTTTTTTTTTTTTTTTTTTTTTTTTTTTTTTTTTTTGCTATTGGTGTCCAACTGCTGGAAATGCAATGATAATCAGAAACATCTAGCAATTACTTCTCTCTGGGAAAGAGTCATTATCACAGCATCGCCCTACATAAAATGTTTGTGATTTATGGGAACTCAAGACAAGAGAATGCTTTGTAATTCAGTAGTTCACATATCCTGAACTTTTCAGGTGTTGACAATAAGACCGATGAAATATGTTACTGACCTATTTATCACAATAGTTAAACCAGCTGAGAGAGGGAGACTATTGAATATGTCTGGGTACTTAAAAAAATAACTGTTATGGTAAATCCAGGTAAATCTTGTTTTTTATGTTTGGAAAATTGCTTCCATATATATAGTATATATACATAGACACTTTGATTGGCTGGGCAATTTGCTCTGAATTTTTTCCTATGGATCTACCACTTCCTAAAACGAGATGCCAGAACTGGATACAATATTTAGGTATATACATATAAGCCAACGTTAATGCCTGTTTTCATCATTGTTTATTTATTGTACACTAAGCATATCACAACTAATGAAAGAACCATTCTATCATCCACAATGGTTCCAATGAATTCTTGCAAAATAATGTTGGATATACAATGGCTGATTTACAAAATAAAATTGGCACAAAACCTTAACCATATTGAAAATCCATTGAAACACATTAGTTGGGAATTAGCTGGCAGATTTACTATACCTCTTTTGACTTATAGGTAGTCCTTGACTTACAGTCAAAATGGAGCCCAGATCTTTGGTTGTTAAGTTATTGCAGTGATAAGTCAAGACCAGATTCGCTTTTATGACAGTTTTTACAGCAGTCATAAAGTTAGTCATCCCAGTTGTAAAGCAAATCACAAAGTCTTTAAGTGAATCTGTTCTTCCAAATGGTCGTTTTTTTGCTGGAAACTGGCAAAAAAGTGATACGGTTGTGGTCATGTGATTGCATAACTAGCAATAGCAATGGAACTTAGACTCATATACTGCTTCATAGAGCTTTACAGCTCTCTCTAAGGGTTGTAATGTCAGCATGTTGGCCCCGAAACTCTGGGTCCTCATTTTACCGACCTTGGAAGGATGGAAGACTGAGTCAACCTTCTGAACCATTGCCAAGAGCCAGGATATTTGAGTGTAGCCATCACTTCAAGGACAAGTTGTAAATAGCTTTTTAAAAAGTCCATCATAACTATGCAGGGTTGTTAAATGATCGGTCATAATTCAAGGACTGTCTGTATCTTTTTCCCGTCATCGCAGTGAAGAATCCACATCTATATTTTCAGGATATCTTTACTGTCATTTTCTTTGCCAGAAGCTCAGCTGCATTCAGTTCTGAAAAATGATCAGGGATTCATGTTTTGTGCCTATTTTTATATATATAAAAAAAATCAGGGTCTTTGGATATATGAACTGCCCATTGATTAAATTTCAAATTCTGTGTATTTTTTTGTGTTTATGTGTAGTTTTTTTATGTATCATTCATGAATATGAAACAAAATTCCATTTCCACTACGCAAACAAGCAAAATGCCATATGCGTCATTGGACTCATCTTCATCAAAATAATTATGGGCTGCTATGTTTCACTTCCAGTACAGGTAGTCCTTGATTTTCAAGGGTTCATTTAGTGACTCTAGAAAGAGTACAGAGAAGAGCAACAAAGATGATGAGGGGACTGGAGGCTAAAACATATAAGGAACAGTTGCTGGAATTGGGTATGTCTAGTTTAATGAAGAGAAGGACGAGGGGGGACATGATAGCAATGTTCCAATATCTCAGGGACTGCCCCAAAGAAGAGGGAGTCAAGCTATTCTCCAAAGCGCCTGAAGGCAGGACAAGATGCCTTCGGATGGAAACTAAGCAAGGAGAGAAGCAACCTAGAACTAAGGAGAAACTTCCTGACAGTTAGAACAATTAACCAGTGGGACAACCTGCCTCCAGAAGCGCTGAATGCTCCAACACTGGAAGTTTTTAAGAAGAGACTGGACAGCCATTTGTCCAAAATGGTACAGGGTTTCCTGCCCGAGCAGGGGGTTGAACTAGATGACCTCTAAGGTCCCTTCCAACTTTAATATTATTATTATAATTATTATTATTATTAGGGTTCATTTAGTGACTATTTGAAGTAACAACAGGATTGAAAAAAGTGAATTAGGACTGTTTTCCAGACTTATGACCATTGCAGTTTCCCTGTGGTCACATGATCAAAATTCAGATGCTTGGCAACTGACTCATATTTATGACAGTTCCAGTGTCCTGAGATCACATGTTCACCTTTTGCAACCCTCTGACAAGCAAAGTTAATGGGGAAGGCAGATTTAATTGACAACCGTGTTTTAACTTAACAGCTTCACTGAACAACTGTGGCAAGGAAAGGTTGTAAAATGAGGCAAAAGTCACTTAATAAATGTCTCACTTAGCAAAAGAAATTCTGGACTCAGTTGTGGACCTAAGTTGAGGACCACCTGTACTGATTGATGTATAGTCTACATATGATTAAGAGTAGGAGAGTTATTTGCTCAAAGGAACTTAAAATTTCAGTTTGGTGCAGTGTGAAAGCAATTGAGAAATAATTGTATATGCAGGTAACACCACTTGCAGCACAACTTGATTTTTCTTTGGAGCTGTCCAGTTGATTTATGAGGTAACTTCAACCATAGAAAGATTGCAGTCTTGTACTCAGCTTCTACAGAGATGAAAATGTTGTATATCCTCTCTTCACCATTATTGGCTTCCGTTCAGAACTATGCCCACTGACTTTTATTGCTTTGTTATAGCCTCTGGGCTACAAAATCCCCAATTATTTCACAATAATTATCTTGGAGTTCCCTGTTCATCTGTCTTCTCCTAAGATCATGTCAAAGCCACAAGCGTTGGTCATGCTTTCTCCAAGATATTTCTGAGAGCTGGTCGAAAGTTGTTACTTGTTTATTTGAACAGAATTCTAGGCTTTGTGAAAGCTGATCTCCGAATGAATGAACGAAGTAATTAAAGGGAACCATATGTTCCACAACAGAGACATCAGGATTCAGGTGTGATGTTGAACAGAACGCACCAACTGTTACAGTGAATTGCCAGATGCAACTTGAGTAGCCAGTGGTGCAAGAAGAAAAATCATGTTAATTTACCCTAGGGTAATTCAGGAGTGGGGAAGGGGAAAAAGTTGTGTTTGACACCTTCTGTGTAGCATCATTCTCGTAACACAGCAACACCAAAGACTTGATCTTAACAACAAGGAAATGTAGTCTCTCACATTGGTAAATTAAAATCAGAAATACATTGGGATATTTTCTTTTTTATCTTTGTCATTATGGCCAAGGGAAGTAATGGGGAAATCTTGGGACTCCAAATAACGAATGGTAGTTTATTTAGACTTGGCTCTGTTCCAATCCAATATAAAACATGTGTATTTGAAAGATCGGCTTTGAATATCAAGCAAGGGCAAGCGAGAAGTGATGAATAATATCTTACTTGCATCTTTTAACTCCACAGTGTGGTCTCTGGAATCTATTTATTTATCTAGCTATTGATTTTTTTATTTGTTCCATATTTTTACTCGCAAGAAAACAAGAATAAAACATCCTTAGTTAAAAAAAAGGAAAGTACATAATCATAAAATCAAAATTAGAATCGTGTGTCATCAAAGGCCCTCCAGAACAAGTCTTTTTTTTTTTAATCATGTCCAGAAATGTAAGAAGTTTCGGGGACAAACTCAGTTTCAAATGGATTGGCTTAATACACAAGAACAGAGTTGGAAGGGACCTGAAAGACAGAAAATTAATTGCATCAATGTTTTTAAAAATAAGGATAAAATTCCTGAGGTGGTGGACTAGAGCAGTGGTGGCGAACCTATGGCACGGGTGCCAGAGGTAGCACTCGGAGCCCTCTCTGTGGGCACACATGCCGTTGCCCCACTCTTGCCTCCACCCATGACTCCCTCCTCACCAGCAGCCCTCCTGGAGGAGAGTCGCCCCCGAGCGTGGCCCCTGCGGAGCAGAGCAGCCAAGGACATGGCAGCCAGGCAGCATAGACAAGACTCTGCCCTCATGCCCCAACACGCACAGTTGATGCTGCGGGGCGTGGGCAGAGGGTGTGGCTGCCACTGCTGGGCTGCCTGGGCGATCTGCGGCGAGCCCTGGAGGTGGTGAGAGGCCTTGCGGGCAGGAAGGGTGGGGAGGACGGGGCAGGGCAGGGAGCGGGGCAGGGGTGGGGCAGGGCGGGGCCAGTTTTTGGGCATTCGGTCTCTAAAAGGTTCGCCATCACTGGACTAGAGAATATCATTGCTCGCTCTCCATGAATGCCCCCCTCTGTAAAAAAATAATTCCACACAAGTAAAAGGAAATTAATAGATTGCAAAAAAAAGGGAAGAAGTGATTGCCACAGTTAGTTGCCTGTTATGCTAGTAGTTGTTTTTACAGGGAGAATACTAAAAAGGGGGACAGAGAGAGAACTTCTGGAAGAGTTGCTGTCTCTTCTCCTGCCCTTAGTTGCCTGTCTAGATAGGCAAACCCAAATAAAATCGTTAGGTAGCATGTTCAGACTTTAGAACCCTCGTTAGGTCTTCAAGAGAACTGCAGAACATAAGAGCAGCAAACTCTTACTAGCGTTGAATATGAAACTTTTGGATTGGCTGGCTTTGGTGTACAAAAAAAATGGGAGCCCAGTCTGGTCAACAACCCCTTCTTGACTAAAGGTATTATTGCGAATAGATGGTAGTGGTGATGACAATGATGAAGATATTACTATATGTGCCTTTTGGGGGGGGGGGTAATCATCTTTCTGCAATTGATCCCTTCAGTAATGAAGTGGCTGTAGGGCAGTGTTTCTCAACCTTGACAATTTTAAGGCATGTGGACTTCAACTCCCAGAATTCCACAGCCAGCATTGCTGGCTGTGGAATTCTGGGAGTTGAAGTCCACATGCCTTAAAATTGTCACGGTTGAGAAACACTGCTGTAGGGGAAAGATAAGGTTTAATCAGCTTTCTTAACAGTGTCTCTTTCATTGATGAGATCCGAAAGTGTAATTTCTGTTTTAATTTCACGGAATCCTTTGCTTTTGAAGGGCCATCTTTGCTACATGATTAGGGTACATTAGGATCACGTTGCATGGACCCTTGCATTAATGCTGTTACAAAAGAGATAGGTGATACCCTCAGTGAAGGATTAGACGGCCTCCTTACGTTATAACTGTCTGTAGCAAGGTAGTTCGACTCTAAGGAACTTTATACTTAAAATAAATAGGAGATCCCGATTTTTTTTTAATATTATCTTGCCTGAGATTGCCATAGAGCGTTTACAGAGTGTGAGTCCAAATACGATGATATGTTTTGAAAAATAACTTCATAAACAATGTGTTTATTTTTGCTTTGAAGGTTCACCTTTTTTCATGAAAGCTCTGGCCAGGGTAGAGGTAGTCTTTGATTCACAACTGTAATCAAGCTGGAACTGCAGTCATAAGTAGTTGCAGTCATTAAGTGGGTCCCATGTGACTGTGCCCAATTTTTTGACCTTTTTTTGTAATGGTCATTAGTCAAATGCTGCAGTCGTTAAGCAAACACTGCCGGTACTATGTGAATCCATTTATTATTTTATTTAGCGTATGGCATCTACGGAGGTCATGCAATCACTGATAATGCAAATTTAGCTTAAATAAAGCATCTGCATATTTATATATATATATATGAATGAATGATATGTGGACAATACAGTAGTATAGGAGATAAAATGTTAAAGTGAAATCATAATAAAATGTGAATCCATTCTATCAAATGTACATTTTTGGTGGAAATTGGAAGTAAATGCTGGGAACTAGCAAAAAAAAAAAAAAAACCTGAAAAAAACACATCCCATTGACCAAACAGCCATAAATATGAGTTGTTTGCCAAGCGCCCAAAATGTGATCATGTGAATGCTCTGTGTGTGTGTTGTAACTTTGACTAACTGTGTTGCTAAATGGCCAGTCTTTAAGCAAGGACTACTTGTATATGTCCATCTCTCTTAACCTTATTTTCTGTAGGCAGTCAAAACTAACATAGATGATTAATGTCTGATAGATACATTAGCGAAAAATATCAAATTGCAGATATTGTGTTGTTTCCACCGAGTTTTACCTTAGTAGATTACTATTGCAAACCAGCAGGAAGTAAATTAAATGTCTTAATGATCCTTTCCTATTATGAAGACCAACAACTATTTATTGCAGTTTTTAAGTATTTTTTTAAAATTGTTTAAAAAAACTAGACCACTTCTGTGTAGATGTTTCAGTTTAGACACACACAAACACACAGAGAGATGCACTGCTGTTATTTTTATATTACACATTTGCAGAAATAATTTGGCTTTTCTTAACCTGTTAAACATAAACCAGAGAGAGATTTATTGCTGAGAAATTCCGTCCATTCGTGGCATCATTCTGAGGCATCCACTTATATATAATATAGCAAATTGTGTCATCCTATTTGGCACCTGGATTCTGTGCTATTGTTTAGGTGTGTTTAGACAGTCATGTGATTCAAGTTCTTGGTTAATGATTGTGCCAGGTTTTGCACCGTTCTCCTGGCATGCTTCTAGGGTTTGCTTATGTCAGAAATGAATAAAGCGATGAGATATCTTTCTCTGTGTGTTTTCTTCATTTCTCTTGCTTGCTGCTAGCTGCACGAATTAGCAGATGTTTCAGTTGATTCATGGTGCTCCATGCCACCCAGTGGAACTAGCCCTTTAATTGCCTGGCATCAGATGTTTGCTGGGTAACACATGCTTTAAAAACCTTGCCAGGAATTCCACTGTTCTTTAGAGGCCTATGGCACTTGCAGCAAGTAAGGGGTTGTTATTTGATGGGACAACATATGTCTGGTATGCAAGCAAGCAGCCTTTGCATGTCCAAACAGAGATAGATAGCCATTTGTCAAAACCCAGGAACCTCCATTAATTAGGGTAAAACATCCTTATCCAATATAATGCCATCTGGAAATTTGAGACTAGAAAGCTTCTTATCCTTGATCACTGACCAAGCTTGTTAGAGCCGGTGTGAATGCAGGTGTAAAATCGGGTTAGGGGACAATGGTGTAGAGATACTAATTCATTTCATTTGTCATTTATGTATTAACCCAATGTATACATCTGCTAATTTATCCAAGAAGCTTTCAGTGTCAGACAAAGTAAAAAACAAGGTATATAATCTAAGGCCTAAAACTCCAAACTGAGTCTCAATAAAATCACAAAGCCACTAATCACATAAAGCCAGTTTGGACTATGGTTAAGGCACCAGGCTAAAAGTCAGGAGATTGTGAGTTTTAGTCCCACCTTAGGCATATCTTTGGACCAATCACCAGGAGACTGTGAGTTCTAGTCCCACCTCAAGCATGAAATTCAGGTGAATGACTTTATACCAGGGGTAGTCAACCTTGGCTCTTTTATGACTCGTGGACTTCAACTCCCAGAATTCCTGAGCCAGCAGGAATTGAAGTCCACGAGTCATAAAAGAGCCAAGGTTGACTACCCTTGCTTTATACTAATCAGCAGGAGACTGCATACTGGTCCCACCTTAAACATGAAAGCTAGCTGGGTGAATTTGGGCCAATCATTCTCTCTCAGCCCAATTTACCTCACAGGATTGTTGTTAGGAAAATAGGAGGAGGAAGGAGGATATAAAAATAATAAAGGAGGATATACTTTTTTAAAAAATAAAGCAGCAAAGGGTACGCTTGTAAAAAGCAACAATTAGTAGGTAGAATCTTCACAATAAGGAACTGTATGCACCAGGATGGTGTCTGGCAGTGTTTTTCTAAGAATCTTAGTCTCTTCTGCAAACAGTTCCATTTTAATTAAGCAGAATTTTGATTTACTTGACCATTTGAATGTGGGGTTCATCATCCCAGATATCAATAAAATATTAAATTACATCATTTGCCTTGATTTACATAATTGGTGTAATGACATTACACAAATGTAGTAAATTGATGCAAATGACATAATTCACGGAATTTGTGTAGCAATGTCAATTAACCCCCTTTTCATTTCAGCCCACATCCTGAGTTAACAGCTGAAACTCAGCTGCAGACCCCCACCAAAAAGACTTTCCATGTTGGAAGCAATAGATTTCATTGTTAGCAATTGTGCGCTTATCCAGATCATCAAATTTAACTGTTAGGCATGTCACAAAATTAGCACAATTGTCCGTGTCTGAATTGTTTTGAATCAGAAAGGTTGTAGCTCCCTTTGTCCTTATGCCAGTTAAAAATTCCACATGGCTATTATTGTAGGGAAAATCTTCAGATCTTGGAGAGATGTCTAATTCATGGAAATTTGCTGGGATTCCAGTCATATTTGTCAGGGAAGGATAAGATTACTCAGTTTTGGAAAGTTGCAACTTCCTTCACCTTCTTCTCCTATACCTCTAGCACAGTGATGGCGAACCTTTTAGAGACCGAGTGCCCAAACTGCAACCCAAAACCCACTTATGCATCGTCGGGTGCCGGGTGGACATGGCCCACTGAATGGGCATGGCCCATTGAGTGGGCGTGGCTGCGGTGGTAACGGCAGACTGGCTGGGACTAAAAAGTTCAATCAATCAATTCCAACTTTGCAAGATCTTTTTTTTTCCGCGACAAGTTGAAATTGACTGATTGATTGAACCTTTTTTTTTTGTACATGGCGGCGGAGGCCTAAAGTGAAAAGGTTTTATAAAACCCAGCTGAAGGCCTAGGACTGGGGCGACGGCGCGCGTGCCCACAGAGAGGGTCTGAGTGCCGCCTCTGGCACCTGTGCCATAGGTTTGCTACCACTGCTCTAGCATTTGGGGCTGGGATCATTGTAGGTCTATTGAGTATGATAGATTCGGTCTTCCTGCTGACCTAGATGGTTCATTATCTAAGTTAACTGGGGTCAACAATTGTTTGTAACTGTGGAGCATAATATTAGCAATTTGATGGTGGTATTGAGAAACCATAGACTTAATTCTTGATCCCTAGGGAAAAGATCTCTTCCTGTAGTGATGCAAGTATAAAAAGATATATCTGTCAGGCTTCAGATGCCTGTAAATGTCAGCTCTCCTGATATTTAACCCTTAATTTAGGAATTAGCTTAGCAAGTTTATTTTCCATATTGCAAATAATAATGAAGCCATGTACTCACAAAAGATTTGTCTATTCCAGTGTGCAGAAAGCACAGCCCTTAGATTCAATAGTGTGTGATCCTGGATTTAAATTCTAGATTCCTCCCCTCCTTTTTAAAAAAGTTTTTGTTCATTCTCTTAGTAGCCTGAAGAGGCACCTCATCTATGCTTGACATAACGGGTTCTCTTCTATATGGGAACATCTCCATAGGGGCGTAGGAGCAGCTCTGCTTACTGATAAAAGAGAGTATTTGTAGCTTAGGGTTGAACTATGGGGTCCCTGGTGCTTTCTAAATTTGGTTGCTAACTTCTGTGGACCTCACCCCATATTTTTGAATTTCCTAAGTGCGCTATTATCCTTGTCCCATTTTATTTTTTTTCCTTTTGCTTGTTTGAATTTGTAATTTTCATTTGATGAAAAATATGAAGTAAATAATCCCCACTCCCTTCTAACACTGATGATGTTAGTTAGGTAATGCAAGAAAATAACCAAGCTCAGAGACTACCAAGGACCCCCATACAGCCCTGCTTTGCAGATGTGCTTGAATCCATGTTACCGGGACTCCTCCTCCCACTCATCTGAGTTTGTACAACTTGTTGAATTGAGGCTAAGACAATAAACCATAGCTACAGACTCTCATTAAAGTGTTCCTCTTTAGCCACAACCTGAGAATGAGGTGGCTGGAAGATCTGTAACTTGAGCTGGCCACGAACAAGGAGTGTATATCGGAGGTGGTGACCCTTTGAGAGCTGTATGCAACGAAATTTCATTTTGATGTATGCTGATTGGTGTACTTTCAAAGTGACAATAAAGTTGTTGTTGTTGTTGTTGTTGTTATTATTATTATTATTATTATTATTATTATTATTATTATTATTATTAGATGGAGTCACTGAAGCATTAGGTGTGAGCTTAAATGGACTCCAGTAGATGGTAGAGGACAGGAAGATCTGGAGGAATGTTGTCCATGGAGTCGCGATGGGTCGGACATGACTTCGCAACTAACAACAACCTTAACCACAGCCTGAACCAAGATCCGAGTATATAGATAACACAGCAAATCCAAAAACAGTGTAACTTAGACCAGGGGTCCCCAACCCCCAGTCCGTGGACCGGTACCAGGCCGCAGCATGCCAGCAACCGGGCCGCACAAACAAACAAAGCCCCATCCACAAGATGCAGGGAGCACACAAAACCACGCATCCTCTGGTCCGTGGAAAAACCTCTCCCCACAGAACCGGTCCCTGGTGCCCAAAGGATTGGGGACCTCTGACTTAGATTTAGATTTTATGAGCTCCATCCTGCTATTGTTCCTCTTCTTTTTTGAGAGAATCTATATATTTTTCAGTTCCGACACAACAGGAAGCTACGTTGCATCTTTGCAAATTAGTGTTGAACATACCTTTTTTTGATGTTCCTACAAAGGCTGATGGAGTAAAATAATAATGTTTTGGTTAGTACACAGTCATCTCTTTTTTTGTGAAAGGAAGAAGGGTCATGTGACTATCTTGTCTTTGTGTTAGAGAAAGAAAAATTCTCTCAGGAGGAAGGCATTAGCTATTAACATCCCCCATTCTTTTCCAGTTAATGCAGGATTAATTCACAGTATTAATCAGAAATAAGACAGTCTACTTGTGCCTGCATTCCTTTCCTTGGAATGAAATGTTCTGTCCTTGGGGAAAAAAATCCCTTTGTTAAAGGGAGAAGAACAAGGAGAGAAGGGAGGGAGGGGAGAGAAATCTATATAGTTCTTTCTTTGTTCCTCCTTCATTCCCTAATTTAAATGCATTTTAGTAAGCCAGCTACCTGTAGGCACTTAGTGCCAGACAAGAGGGCATAGTCTTCCTCAATTAGGAGCAAAGATAAATATAAACTCAGAAATGGGGGTCATTAGGTAATATTATTTCACAGAGAATCTGGAATTAGAAATTTGAGAGTCATCCCCCAAACCTTAGGAAACAAAAAGAGGGGAAATCTGATTAAAAGACCTGGTGAACTGAAAATTGCAGCTTTGTGTTGTGTTCCTTCTGATATAATATCTAAGAAAGACCAAGGAATCTGGTGCCCTTAAGGTTATTTTGGATGCCAGCTGCGATAATTTCTAATCATCAGTCTCTCTGACAGAAGCTTATGGAACTAGTATCCAAAATGTCTTTATGCCACCTGACATAGTATTGTACCTTCACCTGGCATAATGGAAAATATCTGTGATCTTATATTATCAGTCTGTCTTACTATTTTTCTGGTTAAAAAAAAAAAACCCTAATCAATGCACAACCCTTGATACATTGAACAACATCCTGTTTTTGTTTTTTTAAAAAAAAACAGTTTTAAGTTATTTTACTGAATATAGGTAGTCCTCGACCTATGATCACAATTGAGCCCCAAAGTTCTTTTGCTAAGTGAAACATTTGTTAGGTGAGTTTTGCCCCATTTTATGACCTTTCTCTCTCCAGAGTTGTCAAGTGAATCACTCCAGTTGTTAAGTTAGTAACACAGTTGTTAAGTGAATCTGGCTTCCCCATTGATTTGGCTGGTCGGAAGGTCGCAAAAGGGGATCACGTCCCCCCCCCCCCAGGGGACACTGCAACCGTCTTAAATATGTATCAGTCACCAAGCGGCCGAATTTTGATTTCGTGACCCTGGAGATGTTGCATCGGTCCTAAGTGTGAAAAGTGGTCCTAAGGCACTTTTATTTAGTGTCATTGTAACTTTGAATCATCACTAAATGAACGGTTGCAAGTTGAGGACTGCCTGTACAGATAGGTCCAGACTAAGTGTGTTAAAATATGTGGCCAAGTCCATATTGCAAAATTATAGTTCAGCACCAGGAGTTGTAGAACAGGTGGTCCTCGGCTTACAACAATTTGTTTAGTGAACGTTCAAAATTGCAACAGCACTGAAAAAAGTGACTATTTTTCACATGATGGTTGCATCCTCCCCGTGGCCACGTACCGTAAATGCCGGCGTACAAGGCGACCCGGAGTATAAGACGACCCCCGTCTTTATAGCCGGGCCGCATTCCTAGAACGTCGTCTTATACACCGGAAACTACCAGTATTTCCAGCGTATAAGACGACTCGGCGCATAAGACGACCCCCGTCTTTGGCGCCGATTTCAGCGCTCGCGGAAGTCGCCTTATACGCCGGCATTTACGGTAATCAAAATTCAGACGCCTGGCAACTGACTCATATTTATGACGATTGCAATGTCCTGGAATCATGTGGTCACCTTTTGTGACTTTCTGACAAGCAAAGTCTGACAAACTGGAGTACTCCTCTCATATCACCCTTAGTCCTTCTTTTCTTTAGGTGACAACAGAGGGATAGAATAAAGATCCCGTGAAGTGTTAATATCACTTTACAATGCCTTGGTAAGGCCACACTTGGAATACTGCATTCAGTTTTGGTCACCACCATGATGTAAAAAAAAAAGTTGAGACTCTAGAAAGAGTACAGAGAAGAGCAACAAAGATGATTAGGGGACTGGAGGCTAAAACATATAAGGGACGGTTGCTGGAATTGGGTATGTCTAGTTTAATGAAGAGAAGGACAAGGGGGGGGACATGATAGCAGTCTTCCAATATCTCAGGGGCTGCCACAAAGAAGAGGGAGTCAAGCTATTTTCCCAAGCGCCTGAAGGCCGGAGAAAAAGCAACGGGTGGAAACTAATCAAGGAGAGAAGCAACCTAGAACTAAGGAGAAACTTCCTGACAGTTAGAACAATTAACCAGTGGAACCACCTGCCTCCAGAAGCGGTAAATGCTCCAACACTGGAAGATTTTAAGAAGAGACTGGACAGCCATTTGTCCAAAATGGTATAGGGTTTCCTGTCTGAGCAGGGGGTTGGACAAGATGACCTTCAAGGTCCATTACAACTGTTTATTATTATTATTATTATTATTATTATTATTATTATTATCATTATCATTATCATTATTATCATCATCATCTCTCTCTCACACACACAGACACAAATCTTTAGGGACTCAGTGCCATTACTAGTAAAATACTCGCAGGAATGAGTCTTATTCACCAACTCAGTGCTGTACATAGTTGCATTGATTAAGATGTTTTTTTTTTCCTGGGATCTTTCTGTTTCTCTCCTGCCTGGGTCCATTGTCTCCTTCCCACTAAAACCTTCAGGCAGCTGGAGATGTATTTATGTACTAGCAATCAGCTATTTTGATTAGGGCTGTGTGAAAGCTTTTGTTTTGTTATTGCCTGTCTGAATCACTTCAACCGCCAACATACTACAATGATAGCATTGTGTTTTTGCGTTCCTTTGTTATGCAATAAAAATGCCAGTTCGGAAACAATCTTCGAAGCAGGAGAACACAAAGCAAAATCATTGCTGCATAACTGACCTGTATACTCCGGGTTTTCACTATTTGTCATTTGCTATTCAAAAACCTGGCAGTTGAATGCTATTCTGAATTATTGTGGGCATTGTGTTTCAACTTGGCTTAAGTCGATCAGTTCATTCTCCCCCTTTTCTTCCCAGTGAAAAAGGAAAAATGGTTGTTGTTTTTTTTTAAAAAAAAGAATTTTATGGCTAATGAAAATATTCACATATTTAAGATCCTGGTGTACTTTAATATGTCAGCCTGCTTACTGAATACTTCTTGGTTTTGTCTTTTGGCCTAAATTTTGCCTTCCGTCCTCACTACTGGTGTTGTATAGCTAGTTCCCCAGTTACAACCATTCATTTAGCAATTATTTGATGTTACAAAAGCACTGAAAAAAGTGACTTATGACCAGTCCTTGCACTTATGACCATCACAGCATTTCCATGATCATGTCATTAAAATTTGGGTGCTTGGCAACTGGCATGTATTTACAAAGGTTGCAGGATTCTGGGGTCATTTGATCCTAGTCCAGGGGTGGGCAATCTTGGCTCTTTTATGACTTGCGGACTTCAAGTCCCAGAATTCCTGAGCCAGCATGGCACATTTTGGAAACCTCTCCCTTTCCCCTCAGCATGGCTGACTCAGGAATTCTGGGAGTTGAAATCCAGGAGTCATAAAAGAGCCAAGGTTGCCTATCCCTGTCCCAGTCTAACCTTCCAGCAAACAAAGCCAATGAGGGAAGCCACATTCCCTTAAAACTGCGCAATTCGCTTAAAAACTATGGCAGAAAAAAGGCTACAAAATTGGACCCAACTCACTTAAAAAACATCTTGCTTAGCAAAGGAAATTGTAGATTACTATAATTTCAAGCTCTTATCAGGAGGGAATACAAATAGTTAAATCTGGCTAGAAGAATTCATTTAATGCACTGAAAGAAATGTACAGTGGGAAGTTTGGAAGAAACAGCTTATAAAGCAGGGAACAGATCACACCGTGCTCAATTTCCTACCATGCGTGAGAGCTACATTGGAACATTGCCAGGAGTCTTAAGAGTGTTCTGAACTTGTGAACAGGAATGCATTCTAATAATAATAATAAAGTTGGAAGGGACCTTGGAGGTCATCTAGTCCAGGCCTTTTCAACCTTTTCACCCATTGTACCACTTTTAGGATATGGCAATATTCGAGTACCACCAGTCGCCTAACAAGGTGTCAAAAACTTGATGACCAAAAAAAGGAAAAAAGTGATGAAGTACAGATAGTCCTCGATTTACAACAGTTCGCTTAATGACTGTTCGAAGTTACAATGGTACTGAAAAAAATACCCCCCAAGCCACAATTGAGCAAGACACCTGCTGCCCACCCAGCGGCACTCTTTCTCCTGTTCGAGGTTTTCATTGTTGTGAGCATTTCTGTTGAGGATTGGCAGAGGGGGTGGGGTGGGGGGGTGTTTGGTTTTTATTCCACCCGTCTGCTGGGTGGTTGCAGCAGGTTTTGGTCACTTCACATGACCCGGGACACTGTACCGTCATAAATATGAATCAATTGCCAAGCATCTGAATGTAAATCACAAGACCCTGGAGATGCTGCAACATTCCAGCTGATCGGCACTTCTTCTGGGCTCAGCAGAAGTGCCAGGATCAGTGCTGAGCTCCAGCTAGAGCCTGGCACTGATCCTGGTGCTTCCACTGAGCCCTGACAGCCCCGAAGAAGTGCCGATCAGCTGGAAAGCGGCACTGATCCTGGTGCTTCTGCTGAGCCCTGACAGCCCTGCAGCTCCAGCCGTCTCTCGCTCAGGCTTGTGCGGTGCTACCACCAGTTCAGCTCATTCCCCTCCCCCGCTACCACTTTTCTAGGATGGTCGTGTACCACCTGCCAGGTGCCAATGTACCACAGATAGTACCCGTACCACTGGTTGAAAAGCCCTGATCTAGTCCAACCCCCTGCTCAGGCAGGAAATCCTATACCATTTCAGACAAATGGCTATCCAGTCTCCTCTTAAAAACTTGCAGTGTTAAGAGCATTCACCACTTCTGGAGGCACTGGTTAATTATTCTAATTGTCAGGAAGTTTCTCCATAGTTCTAGGTTGCTTCTCTCCTTGAATAGTTTCCACCCGTTGCTTCTTGTCCTGCCTTCAGGTACTTTGGAAAATAGCTTGATTCCCTCTTCTTTGTGGCAGCCCCTGAGATATTGGAACACTGCTATCATGTCCCCCCTCGTCCTTCTCTTCATTAAACTAGACATACCCAATTCCAGCAGCCGTTCCTTATATGCTTTAGCCTCCAGTCCCCTAATCATCTTTGTTGCTCTCCTCTGTACTCTTTCTAGAGTCTCAACATCTTTTTTATATTGTGACCAAAACTGGATGCAGTATTCCAAGTTGGCCTTACGAAGGCATTGTAAAGTGGTATTAATACTTCACGTGATCTTGATTCTATCCCTCTGTTAATGCAGTCTAGCACTCTGTTGGCTTTTTTGGCAGCTGCAGCACACTGCTGGCTCATATCTAAGTGATTGTCCATTAGGACTCCGTGTCTGAATCAAATACAAGTGGACTCTGTTGTTTTTCAGAGTATTTGTAAAGCACATAAACACGGTAGAGTTTTTCCAGAGATATACAGGTAGTTCTCTACTGACAACCACAGTTGAGCCCCAGATTTCTGTTGCTAAGCAAGACAGTTGTTAAGTGTTGCCTCATTTTACGACCTTTCTGGTAACAGTTGTTAAGTGAATTGCTGCAATAGTTAAATTAGTAACACAGTTGTTAACGGAATCTTCCCAATTGGCTTTGCATGTCAGCAGTTGGCAAAAGATGATCACATGATCCCAGGATACTGCAACCATCATAAATATGACCCAGTTGCCAAGCGTCTGATTTTTGATCACGTGACCGCAAGGATGCTACAACCGTTATAAGTGTGAAAAACGGTCCTAAGTCACTTTTTTCACTTCCGTTGAAACATTTAGAACAGTCACTAAATGAGAAGTTGTAAGTCAAGGACTACCTGTATGCCAAAAAATAAAATCTGTGCTTCACTTTACAATTCAGCTCTAACTGGGGACATAGAGGGATATTCTGGGCAATTATGTTATTTTTTTTAAACTGATTTTTTTTTGAGACCCATAAAAACCCAAATCTGTATTCCCATTTGTATTTTTCCCTAACATAAGAGTTTTTGAAACAAAAGGCAGGAATTGGGGTAGGGGAGATAAAAGAGAGAAGACACATGGTGAGAAAGAGAAGAAGCCAAAAGTGTGTTGGTGTGTTGATTATAAGTGGATGTGGTGTATGGGAAGGAGACAGTATGTGCAGTTAGGTGGGAATGGAAGTGATTGAGCATTATGGGTGGCTGGGTGAGAATATCCAAGTTAGAAGGCGATGTGGTCTGCTAAAATATGTGTGTCTTATTGGAATACAAATTTGCTCTTTGGGAAAGGGGTTTCAGCTATGGAAATATTACTGCTAAGGCTGTAGTTCTCAGAACCAGGTTTTTGCACTGATGGTTTCAGCCTTTCCAAATAGACCACACAGGAGACATTTACAAATACTGTAAAGCAGTGTTTCTCAACCTTGACAATTTTAAGGCATGTGGACTTCAAGTCCCAGAATTCCACAGCCAGCAATGCTGGCTGTGGAATTCTGGGAGTTGAAGTCCACATGCCTTAAAATTGTCAAAGTTGAGAAACACTGCTGTAAAGCTACATTTACAGAAGGAGGCCATGGAGGATGAGGAGCCTGGCGTGCTGTGGTCCACGGGGTCGCAAAGAGTCAGACACAGCGTAGCTACTGAACAATAACAACATTAACAGAATCTTGCAAGTCTGAAATTACAGTTCTCTTACTGTCTCTTTAAAAGTTCAAGAAAGCAAGTAGGGTCCCTGCCGAGTCTCTTGCCTTACCTACTATACAGTTCAGGGTTATGCTATCTCTTATCTGACCATTCTCTTCCTTCTGTCTCAGGAAGTCTTCCCAACCTACTATTTCAGATGTGCAAATCCAGTTGCAGACCTGCGTGTTACTGATGCAGTGATCTAAGACTTGAATCAGGGATCTTGTGATCAGAGACTGTGAAGAAGTCATTGGGTTTTCTGTTTCACGTGGAATATACAGTATTTTGACCAGAGTAGTTTAAGATGAAATTGACAGCTTAGCTCAGGCATTAGGATGGGTTACAAAAGATATTTAGTAGAAGTAGATTTGGGGAGGCTGATAAATATTGATCTTTAGCTCAAATAAGAAGTGAACAATTGGTGGCTTGTGGGATACTTATAATTCATGGGTCTCCAAACCATGATTCTGAAGGTCTTTGGGGCTGAAAATTAGAACAAAAATGGTAGGAGTAGGAAGACTCTTACTAAGTAGGAACACAATCTTCCACTGCGAGATTGGTGGATTAGCCTGATAGAAAGATGCTCAGGGCAAAACACAGACGTAGAAGAGATAATGGCCCCTGCCTTTTACTGCAGTAAAGTCCAATTTTGCACACCAATTTGAAATAATCAGTTTAGTAACTGGATTCAAGCATCCAATTTCACAATACAAGTCTAAGTGCTATTTCTATTGCTATTCCTTGACCTGCAACTAAAATTACACACATACATTGTTGACAGTCATTAAGCAGGTCCTCGTGTGACAGCACCTCTGCAGTGGTTGTTAAACGACCATCACAATTGTTAATTATACCGATTATACCCAATATGTGCTTTTTGCTAAAAACCAGAAGTAAACTGATTCGGGGGTGGGGGAGGAAATATTGTAAATCTGGTTGCCAAGAGCCCAAAATGTGATCACATCATGACCACCAGGAGGTGGGTCTCAGAATTTTAAAACCAGGTTATAAATAGCTGTGGGGTCTGTCGTAACTTTAAAATGGTTGCTAAGCCATTAGCCATAAATCAAGGATTACCTGTATGGCTTCCAAAATGTTTGATCACAAATGCCTTTGAAATATTCATTGCTATTTTCTGCAATTCCACATATATATTCTCTCTTCTTTCTGCAGGAGTTATATACACAGGTGATATCCTTGATCGAGAGACTACTCAGTCCTATTGGCTAACTGTGTATGCAGCAGATCGGGGAGTTGTTCCACTTTATACCACCGTTGAGGTCTACATTGAAATTGAAGACGTAAATGACAATGCACCCATGACTTCCGAACCCATTTATTATCCGTCTGTTTTGGAAAATTCGCCGAAGGACGTTTCAGTCATTCAGATACAAGCACAAGATCCTGATTCCAGCACGACTGAAAAATTGACATACAGGATTACAAGTGGAAACCCCCAAAACTTTTTTGCCATCAACACCAAAACCGGTAGGAAATACTTCCTTGTTTTTCACATTATCAAGAATTGCTTTATAGGTGTTGTGGAAGGTTTTGTTTGCGTATATACATTTTTTCGTTCAACTGTCTTTGTTCTTCTTCTGCTTCAGAGAAGGTTCACGGTTATTTGTGGTTAGTTTTCAGGAAGCAGGAACATTAAAACAAGTTGACGCAAAAATATGTGCCAGATTCACACATATTTCTGAAGCTTGGCTTGCAAGCTGTAACATAGATGGAGCTATTGTCGGATCTGAATTGTTCCCCATATTTTTTTCAATGGAAAATGTTTCCACTGAAGCAGTTCCAGGTGTATTTGTTGTTTGCATCTAATATTAATTGATTAACAATTAATTGTTTTATGTACATGGTTCAGATTTTCCCATCAATGCTAATTTGGGAAGATTTGGCCAATTTTTTCAGTCCGTAACTAGGGATTTCTTAATTTGACAATTTAATCTAGCATTAGGTTTTTTCCCTTGATGCACATACAGGTGTTGACATTTCTATTATTCAAACTATAGTTGAATTTGTCATAGTGCTATTTGTTGTTTGTGTTGAGGAAAGAATAACACTAATTCAAACATCTCGCATTAATGGGAATGATTGTGGCATATATATAATGGTCACCTATAGAAATACTGGGTGATATGTTGGTGCCTACTTTGTCATTGTTAAATTAAGTTTTCCAATTAATTATACATAAAAGTGAAAAAATAATCAGGAAATCACATGAAATATACATTTGTTGGGTGCATTGTTCTGGACCTAAATCTGCTTTATTTGATGTTTAGCTGACTGAAAAACTTTTTTGCTGTGATGCGATTAGACATCTTTGCATGAAAAACATTTTTTTCCTGAAATGAACCTTGCTTAAGCCTTTTAAATAAAAGTTCAGCCTTTTCTGACCGGACTTTATAATTGAAAGGCAAATAGAAGTATGTCCTTTTTTTCAAATATCCAGGCTCCAAAACAGGTTTTGTATTGGTTGGTATGAGATTCTAAAGGAAAATTATTGATTTTACAGCATTGGAATCTAATTCATGGGGTAGTTTGTGGTTCAGAATATCATAAAAACATATTTTCTTAACTATCAGGTTATTATGGCTTCTTTTAGTAAGCATAGCATGTTATGTGTACGTGTGTATTATACAGGTAGTCCTCGATATATGACTACAATTGAGCCCAAAATTTCTGTTGCTAAGTGAGATATTTGTTAAGTGAGTTTTGCCCCGACCTTTCTTGCCACAGTTGTTAAGTGAATCACTGCAGTTGTTAAGTTAGTAACATGATTGTTAAGTGAATCTGGCTTCCCCATTGACTTTGCTTGTCAGAAGGTCGCAAAAGGGGATCACATGATCCCAGGATATTGCAACCATCATAAATATGAATCAGATGCCAAACATCTGAATTTTGATCCTGTGACCATGGGTATGCTGCAACGGTTGTAAGTGTGAAAAACGATCATATGTCACTTTTTTCCAGTGCCATTGTAAGTTTGAATAGTCACTAAATGAACTGTTGTAAGATGAGGACTACCTGTATATTGTTAACCCCAATTTAGGGTTTAGTGCAGGGATCCCCAACCCCCGGTCTGTGGACCACCACCGGTCCACGGCATGGCAGAAACCAGGTCACGCAAACAAGCAAAGCGCCATCACAGGATGCAGGCAGCATGCAAAACCACGCCCCCTCCAGTCCGCGGAAAAACCTCTCTCCACGGAAGTGGTCCCTGGTGCCCAAAAGGTTGGGGGCCTCTGGTTTAGTGGATGGTGTAATGCTGGCTATTGAGTGATGTAATTGCCCTTGCCTGTTCTCTTGCTAACATGGTCATATGTTGTACATTCACAGTCACTGTGTAATTTACAGAGCAATCATTGTACAGAGACCTATGACTTTAGTGAAACTATTACAATGGTGTAAGTAGCAGAAATATCAGGATGCAGTAACAGACATAACAGGGTTACTTCCAGTTAAAAGCATGGGTTTGATTGGAAGCCTCTGGATTTTTTAAAAAATTGGACAGCTATTATATATTGTTCATATTATTCACTTGAGTTATTTCCATACATAGAGATGGACAACATTTAAAATCTATTGTATCTCTTTTCATCCTTCTTCATCACTCTATCTCGGTCTTCATTCCCCTTCTTTTGGTTCATTGTAGACATCTTTAGCAAACAATCATTTTCTCATCATTATTTAATGATCAAAATTGTGGCTGGAGTTTCCCAACTGGCATACTGTGGCTTTGAGCACCAGTATCCCATATTTTCATTCTTAATGCAGTAACATCACTTAGAATAAAGCACTGGCCATAACAAATCTTTCAGCTTTCTTCCAAACTTCCAAACCATAGCTTGTCATTTAAAACTGCATGGAGCTTTTATTCAGATTTGAACAGAAAAATGTTATTTCTTTTATAGATGATATGCAAACTCCTTAAACCTAAAACCAGATTGTGCTGGAGTTTTCTAAGGGCACCTACATAATCCTTGTAGGTGCTATAAAATATCCCTTAAAAACACTTCTTAACTGAAATGTCATTTTTTTCATCTTAGAAACCAAAGTAAAAATAAATTGCCTTTCATAATAAATGAATTCAGACTTGCCAGTTTGCCCGTGGTTATAATCTGGATTCCAGTGTCTGAAAACAGAGGCTTATTTTGTTCGTTTCTATGGGGTATCACATACAGTGACAATTGTCTTCAGAAAAGGTGTTATTTGAACTATGTAAATATGTAAAACAAATCCTATTCTATTTTTAGGTCAAATAAACCATAATTCAGAACAGAAATGTGAAGGTCAGTAATTTTCTGAAACCAAATACTTGCCTACAATATTTGAAATGCTTTAATAAGTATTTGATTATGTATATGTACGGAAGATATAGAAAATCCTTCATACAAAGCACGAAGCAAGGAATATTAACAAATATCAGTGATATATAAATATATAAAATGTTCTGGGTGGTTCTATCACACAGACCGCACTTCAAAACTCAGGAATATTTGAAGAAATTGAAAAAATGAAGAGTAAACGCCTCTGAGAAAATCTGGTCTAAATGCATTAGTAATTATTTCAGAGTTTGCAAGTAGAATTAAATAAACGTTTTAAATGTGTGCTATTTCAAATTAAAGACTGTGTTTCGAGGGGACCTTGGTGTTCTCTGAGCTTGCTTACTTTTCTTGTAAACCAGCGGTTCTCAACCTGTGGGTCGGGACCCCATTTGGGGTTGAACGACCATTTCACGGGGGTCACCAAACAACGCAGTCCGCCATTTTTTCCCCTTTTCCTTAGCTGTGCTACTCCCTTTTATTCTATTGGCTTTTGAAAGCCAATAGAATAGACTCTCTTGAATAGAATCTAATTCTATTGGCTTTCAAAAGTCAATAGGAATTGTACAGGCTGTCTCTGCCCTGCTGAACCCGCCAAAAGTCCCATTCTGCAAACGGTGCTGCAAGTTGTCTGCAGCGAAGGCGAGCTGTCTGGAAGTTTCCACCCCTCCTTGCTGAGCAAGTACTAAAAATGTAAGTAAAAGAGGGCCAGGGGTGGGAGGTGGGAGGCCGACGAGCGCAGGGAGGGTTGCTGGCATGCGTGGGGCCTGGCAGGTGCCTTACCTCCCTTGGGCTGGGCCAGCTGGTGGCCCAGCCGGTGGTCGGCCTGTGCCGTCTCTGCCACTTGCCAGCTACACCTTGGCCAGCGCAAGGGGCGGCACCATGCATACGTGGTGCTCTCGGGCAGGAAAAGTCCTCGACTTATGACTGGTTGGGTAGTCCTTGACTTACGACCGGTTGGGTAGTCCTCGACTTATGACTGGTTGGGGGTCACGGCATTAAAAAGGTTGAGAACCACTGTTGTAGACGTTTCATTACCCAAACTAGATAGCACTGATGATGTTACCTAGTTTGGGTAATGAAACGTCTGCAAGAAAACAAGCAAGCTCAGAGAGCACCAGGGACCCCTCGTTTCAACCCTGAGCTACAAATATTCTCCTTTATTAGATTATAGTATGTTTCCTTGATAATGGGTTATGAACTCCCTTCTCATACAAATAGATTTTATTATATTTGCTAGTATTTAGGTAGTTCCAGCACTGTTTTAATCTTTATATGTATGCGGCTTCCCTTTGTACTGAAATTCCGGCCATGTAAATTCCATATGTAGCTTTGTCCAAATGTTGTGCCTTCCAGCTGTGGAAATTGAACATTTTCAGTATCACTGGAGAGTGTGAGTTTAGAAAAGGCGCCCTTAAATATATTATTGATATATTATAGATCTTAAGCTTCGATGCTTATGCCCCCAGCCGTTACTCACGTGGAAATGATATTTTTTCCACCTTCATGCAGTCTTCATTAATCAGTAGCCTTACATCCCTTAATGTTCTTGTAATGTGGCATTTTTTGCAATGGCTAGAATATCATTCATAACAAGCCATTTTGCCTTTCAATTTTGCAGTTCCTGAAAAAAGGGGTTTTGTTAGGGAAGGGGAAGAGCAGGGAAGAAAGTAAATAAAACAGATGATGAAGTTACATACATTAAAGCAGATTGATTGCCACTATAAATTTTCAGTTTTATTTCCCATATATAAGTGTTAATTTCACAGCAACGCATAGCGGAAATTTATTGCTTCAATTTATGACATTTTTGTGTGGTCGGAAGGGAAGTGATGAATTTTAATTCTGACCATTATGCTCTTCAAAATAAAAAAGGACAAACTGCTAACGGAAGAGCTAACAATCATGTTCTGGAATGATGTTGATACATCAAAGTGTTCTTTGTACGGAGAAACCTTCATTCTGTTGGCGCTACTCCTTTCAAAGTATTAGGGGTGCGTGCTTGAACAGGGAGTTGAAATCTATAACATGAACGTGAGAAATGTCTATGGCAGGGGTAGGTAACCTTGGCTCTTTTATGACTCGTGGACTTCAACTCCCAGAATTCCTGAGCCAGCCATGCTGAGGGGAAAGGGAGAGGTTTCCATGCTGGCTCAGGAATTCTGGGAGTTGAAGTCCACGAGTCATAAAAGAGCCAAGGTGGCCTACCCCTGGTCTATGGAAATGCTCAGTCATCCAGGTCATATTTGTCCCAAAGGTGTTTTTTCAAGAGGCAACTGGGCTTTCTTTGTTTTTCGTTGAAAATGTTTCACTTCTCATCCAAGAAGCTTTGGAAGGAGAAGAACTGAAGAAGTTTCTTGGATGTGAAGCAAAACATCTTCAAGGTAAAACAAAGAAAGTCCAATTGCCTCTTGAAAAGGTAGCATGGGGATGAAAGTGAGAAGCGAAAACCTGGAGCTGCTGAAGGCTACTCGCTTAATGCCATTCCTATTTAATGACCCCTCCCTCTATTTAGGACAGCATCTGCCAGAAGAAGTTCAAAAAAGTCAAGATGGCGTCTGTGACTGTATCTGTTGGTGCACCTTGGCTTAATCGACTACCAGCCATGCACCCCTCTAAGCGTATCCATGTCTTTCAAGCATACATAACATTAAATAGGAATTAAGCATGCAACTCACCTGAAAAGCCCAAATCTCTTATTTTCTGGATTTTTAAGGTGGGAAGGGAATTTGGCATTTTCGCTCATGTTTACCCTTAAATCCTCCCCAAGTGAACAAAATAAGCTAAAACTGGCCCTCAAATAGGTGTGTTTTGGTGAACTTTTAAGGCTGAAACTGGAAAACTGGAACAGTTTCTCCACTAGAGGATTTTTCTCCTCCAAGAGGGAGGGAGGGAGGGAGGGAGGGAGGGAGGAAGGAAGGAAGGAAGGAAGGAAGGAAGGAAGGAAGGAAGGAAGGAAGGAAGGAAGGAAGGAAGGAAGCTTGTCAACAAAATATTCTTGATACAGATTCAAATTGTTTGGGATGCAGAAACAAAATGTTACAACTTACAGTTGGTGGGTAACGCAACCCTGTGCTAAACTAAATAGACTGGACTTTGCACAATAGAATGGAAATTCTCCTTTGAATAAGTCTCAGCTTCTGGTAACTTCAGAGACAGGCCCACAATTACATTTTTTTTAAGAATGTTTTTTCTACTCCTCAGTTTATCTTCTTCTTTTTGTTGTTAGTTGAGAAGTCGTGTCCGACCCATCGCGACCCCATGGACAACGTTCCTCCAGGCCTTCCTGTCCTCTACCATCTTCTGGAGTCCATGTAAGCTCACGCCTACTGCTTCAGTGACTCCATCCAGCCACCTCATTCCCTGTAGTCCCCTTCTTCTATTGCCCTCAATCTTTCCCAGCATCAGGCTCTTCTCCAGTGAGTCCTTCCTTCTCATTAGGTGGCCAAAGTACTTGAGTTTCAACTTCAGGATCTGGCCTTCTAAAGAGCAGTCAGAGTTGATCTCCTCTAGGACTGATCGGTTTTTAAGGTTGACCAGGTAGTGCCATCTGCAGAAACAATGAGCTGTTAAGTTGGGATGCTCATACAGTGACCCTGATTCAACCTGCTTCAGAATGTGAACTGAAGAATATGCCACACCTATAGGTGACATCTTACCAAACTTGCATCCTTTCCAGAATCTCTGATTTAACAATAATCAATTGGCTTCAAAGCAAATCAACATTCTGAGCCTAAACCTTTTTACCTTTCAGAATTTGGAATTTGCATCTTCAGGTTTATGCCTTCTCCTGCTGGAGAGTGTGGTAGACAACCAGTCCCCCTGTCAGACCTGCCCTAGCCAGGTCCCTAGGAAAGAAAGACCCTCGACTCCGTTTGGTTGAAGTGATAGGTTCTTTTACTAGGGATTAGTGGTTGCAGCAAAAGCAAGGCTAGAACTAAAGTTTCCCACACAAAGTTTTCCGTACAAAATTCCCTTTGCTCCCTGGCCCTCCCCCCTTGACCAGTCTGTATTCATCCAATGGGCTGTGGCATAAGTGTTTTGGGAACGGTTCGGATGTTTGGTGCAATTCGCATTCTTTTCCCAGGCTCCCCGACCTTGAAGACTGGAATACCTCTGGCTTCATTCATGCCTGCCACCCCTCCCTTTGCTAATGTCTACCCACTACATGCCAATTGCCTATTTCCTCTCCCCCCCCCCCCGAACGATTTATGGCAGGATGCTAGCACAGCATAAAGTTGAAGGTGGCAGATCTGACATTCCCACAATATGAGCACAATGGTGGTAACAGCCCGATGTAGACATACAACAATCTGTACTGTACATATATCAAGTAGCTTGCTCTCCTTTAATATTAAATATTTAAAATTTGGTCATATTAGGAATCCATATGTATATTTGTATGCATAGCAAAAGAAAAAAAAGTGGGTTCCCCCCCAGGGTGTCTTCCCTCCCCCTGGGAAAAATAATTTTACAATCTTATTTCTCCTCCTTAAAATAATATATAATTTGAGTAAAAATGGTTACGAATGATACCCTAAAGTTTACTCCTCATTCTTTATATATATAAAGGGATGTAGTAGGTAAGCTTATATAAATCTGTTTACAGTATCAGATCATTACAATTCTGGTATGCAGAGGAGGGGTTAAGTAATACAACATTCAGATATAAGGACAAGGGAGTATTTCTCCAATTGGGGATACAGATGTTTATTTTTATAGGTGCATACTTTGCGGATGGTCAAGCTTCTTCCTGTTGTCTTTCAGTCAATTTTTACTGTGTCTCAAAGCATTGGGAATACAGCAGGCGTTTCATTGGCAGAAATATCATTTATTTACTCTCTAAGGTATAACAGATATTCCCCCTGATTTTTTATTTCTGAAAAAGAGAACTTCTTAATTGCTGCAACATGTTCATTTCCACACATTTAATACAATACATCATAACGAGCAGAATAAACTGCATATGGAAGATATTGAGTTCTCCTTGGGTAACATGGATGTCCATAGATTCTCAGCTCTATATGCTAAAGTTTCCTCGGTGTAGCTGTGTGTATATTGAACCAAGAAAGCAATAATGTATTCACTTATTTATTTTCAAATGTTGAAACCCATCCCTTTACCTCAGAGAGGTACTCTGGGTGGTGTAAAAATTAAAAAGAGACAAGGATTTAGATTTAGATTTAGATTACCTTTATTGTCATTTTTTCTTGGGGGCACAATGGCACACATTAAAAATGAAATTTAGTTGCTTGCTCTCAAAGTGTACACATACATAACACACATTTAAAACATACTATATACAACATATGTATAGACCTACACCCTTACATATAAGTAACATAAATATTACTCAATGTCCATCTTAAATACATAACAGAAGGAGGAAGCTTTAGCGTGCACAAGATTAAAACTGTGTGGAACAAAGCTGTGACTAAACCAGGATGTTCTGCTACGAATACCACAAAGCCCCCTCCTTCCAGAAGGTAACAAGGAAAACAGGTCGTGAAGAGGATGTGTAGCATCCCAGACAATCTTTCGGACCCTGCTCAAGCAATACTTATATGCTATGTCCTGGATGGAATGGAGGAAACTGCTAATAATCTTTTCTGCCATCCTCACCACTCTCTGCACCGCCTTCCTGTCTGAAGCAGTGATGTTTCTAAACCAGACTGTGATGCTGTATGACAGGATCCTCTCGATCGTCCCTCTGTAGAAAGTGGTAAGGATAGGGGAAGGAAGATGTGCTTTTCTCATGCGATGCAGAAAATGTGCCCGTTTCACCATGGCATAGGGCACAAGGATGATTCAAATTCAATATTTAAAGTTAATTAAAAAGCAGGGGGGAGGCTTTGGGGTGCTTACCACAACTCTGTGCTATGACCCACAAGTAAAACAGTTAAAGCCATGCTTTCAAACCTTTCAGAAAGGAAATGAGAGTGGGGGCCTGCCTTACTTTTGGGGGGAGAATGTTAAAAAAGGTGAGGTCAACGGCAGAGAAGGCTCTTTTCCTGGAGTATTCTGGAGTATAATGCAGTATTACAAGACACTCTACATCAGTGGTTCTCAACCTGTGGGTCGGGACCCCATTTGGGGTTGAACGACCATTTCACGGGAGTCGCCAAACAACGCAGTCCGCCATTTTTTCCCCCTTTTCCTTAGCTGTGCTACTCCCTTTTATTCTATTGGCTTTTGAAAGCCAATAGAATAGACTCTCTTGAATAGAGTCTAATTCTATTGGCTTTCAAAAGCCAATAGGAATTGTCCAGGCTGTCTCTGCCCTGCTGAGCCTGCCAAAAGTCCCATTCTACAAACAGTGCTGCACCAGTTGAGTAGTCCTCGACTTAGGACCGGTTGAGTAGTCCTCGACTTACGACCGGTTGGAGTCGCGGCATTAAAAAGGTTGAGAACCACTGCTCTACATGGAGTTACTCTTGAAAAATATCCAAAAGCTTCAGCTGATACAGAACGCAGTTGTTTAAGCAATCTTGCACACTCCAAGGATGGTACATGTTACACCTTTGCTGCATTATTTATTTAGTGTATGACGATATTACCTTAGCCAGAAGACTACAATGACAATACAGAGCAGTAGTTTGGCTGCCTAAAACAGCTAGCTTGTTTGGTTCATGCTTGTGTGCTTTCCGAGGTGCGCTACAGGAGGAAACCTAGCTCCACATCAGAAGGAAAGACAAATGGCATCCTGCAACATCATTCAGAGCCTTCTCCCTCCACCAAACCCGTTTCATAAATGGGCATGGCATCCAGGAAGGTTCAGCACTTGCAGGATTCTGACTGTCTGCATGCAACGCCAGCTCATCTCTCCATCAAAATGGTATCTGTTATCTACTTGCATATAATATGCTTTCAGACAGCAAGGTGGGCAGAAGTTGAGGCAAGTGACAGGATCTCATCATACTACCCAGTGCTAGGACTGGAACCGCTGGAGCACAGGCCTTTTCCAGCATCATTAAGCACTGAGCCACTGTGCCTCTTCCTCTGCTACATGGGCTGCATTGGGAGCCAGTTTGCTTCCACAATCAATTCAAGATATTGTTTACGACCTTTAAAGTTCTAGTACAGTGATGGTGAACGTTTTAGAGACCAAGTGACCAAAAACTGGCCCCGCCCCCGCTCCACCTCCTGCTCTGCCCCCATCCCACCTGCCTGCAGGGCCACTCATCGCCTCCAGGGCCCGCCGCAGATCGCCCAGCAGCACCATGGCAGCCACACCCTCTGCCCGCGCCCCGCAGCATCAACTGTGCACAATGGGGCGTGAGGGCAGAATCTTGACTACGCTGCCTGGCTGCCATGTCCTTGACTGCACTGTACTGCTCTGTGTGGGCCACGCTTGGGGGCGACCCTTCTCCAGGAGGGCTGCTGGTAAGGAGAGTGTCAAGGGGGGAGGCAAGGCTGGGGCAACGGCACGTGTGCCCACAGAGAGGGCTCCGAGTGCCGCCTCTGGCACCCGTGCCATAGGTTCGCCACCACTGTCCTAGTATCAGGTTGCCTGCAAAACCATTTTTGCCCTATTACATCAGCCTATCCCACCCAATCAGGCAGGGGGAGAGTATGTTGCAGACCCTGCCCATTAAAGAATTTCAACTGGCAGGGTACAGGAAGACAGCCTTCTCTGCCATCGCCCCCACCCTTTGGAACATGGGGAGATGTGGCAGCCCCCCCCCCCCACTCTCCTGGCCTTCCAGAAAGACATGAAAACATGCTTCCACTGACTCATTTTGGGCCCACAAAAAAGCCTGCAGCCATGGGGTTGATGAGCATCTTGAAGGCCGTCTTCTGCATTTCTAATTTTAATTACATGTAGTCCTCAACTTACAACCACAATTGAGCCCAAAATTTATGTTGCTAAACAAGACATTTGTTAAGTGAGTTTTGCCCCATTTTACCATCTTTCTGTTAACCCAGTTGTTAAGTGAATTACTGCAGTTGTTAAGTTAGTAACGTGGTTGTTAACTGAATCTGGTTTCCCCATTGACTTTGCTTGTCATAAAGTTGCAAAAGCTGGTCACATGACACCCCCCCCCAGGAACACTGCCACCGTCATAAATATGAACCAGTTGCCAAGCATTTTAATTTTGGTCACATGACCACAGAGATGCTGCAACAATTGTAAGTATGAAAAACAGTCATAAGTCACTTTTTTTCAATGCGTTGTAATTTTGAATGGTCGCTAAATGAACTGTTGTAAATTGAGGACTACCTGTATTCTACTAATTGCTTTAATTACCTCCCAATATATAGCTTTTAACTATAGTTTTTATCTATAGAGAACTCTTATCTATAGCTTTTATGTTTTTATGTCTTACTCATATACCTCCCTTCGGTGAGAGAAATGGACAGTTCCTAAATGTGATTTAGAAATAAAATAGTGCACCAACAGCAGGACTGAGCTACAGATACTTAGTGTGCACATTCGCCACATATAGCCTGAAGATGTCTATAAGAAAGGTGTCCAAAAGTAGACCAAAGGGACCACAAATGATAAAATAAATGTTGTGCCGTTGCAGTACACGTACAAAATACAATGGTCATTTCATCAGTTTGAAAAACCATGAGCTGCTGGAGATACCTCTGGGCTGTAATGTTATAATATCCACTCTCATTTTACACCAGCAGCACGGTTTCCCATGTCATGTTAAAACCAGCAATTCAAGACTAGTAATGGGATGAAGAAAATTGATTCATTCTTTATCTGACCATAAAATTGTTCCAATATTTGCTAGGTCAGGGGGAAATGCGTGTTTCGAAACATATAGTGTCCGACAGCCCATTATTTTCTTTTTTGACTCTACCTTTCAGTCTGGGAAGTGTGGAGAATGTCTGTTTGTTTAAAAAGGCAGATCAAGCAAAGTTCTCCATTTATTAACTGGTAGATTTCTCTTTTTTAAAAGGATTTCTTTAAAAAAAAATAGAATGAATGTGAGAAACTTATTACATTGCTCTTCAACTTTTAAAATATTCAGACACTACGTCCTCATTCATGGATTAAATTCATTATTTTGTTGCCTTGTTCTAATAACTAAAAAAAATCCTTTAGAAAGAAGTTTTTTTTCACATACTGTTAAGTATAACATCTATCAGGCCACCATTGATTCAAGAAATATATACAGTTATTAGCAACAAAATGGAAATGGTTGTCATTGTGTTTTGAGGGAAGGTTTTGCCCTGGAAAACTATTAAAGTTAGCTTGGTTCTTGTTAGCTTCTAAGCCCAAATGAGGGATGCCAGTGATGGTACATAGCTATTTTAGGAGCCATAAATTTTCAATCTTGATTTAAACAAAAATAGAAGAATTAATTTCAATCAGTTTAATTTGGTTATCTACAGTGAAATAGATTACCCAGTTTTTTTGTACAGATAGCTGTTGATCAAGGAAGGCTACAAATAAGAGAAGTTTTCTCATTATTATTGTCACATTGAGAGCCAGTTTAGTCTAATGATTAAATGAGCAGGCCTAGAATCTAGGGCATTGGAATTCTAATCCCACCTTAACCATGAAAGCCGGTTTAGTGACTTTTGGGGCAGTCATTCTCCCTCAGCCTAACCCACCTCAGTATCAGTATCTTAAGGTGGCGAACATACTTAACACCCCTTCCTCCTCCAATTTTCCCCATAGCAACCCTGTGAGGTGGGTTAGGCTGAGGGAGAATATATATATATCAGAATGGTTTGTCTTATTATAATTCAACATTACTCATTTGGTGTCATCTGTGCTTCCTGGAAATTCTGGGATTGTGAAAACTCCTGATTGTCTCAATCCATCACAGGAAGTATTTTTTGGGGAAGTGGATCGCTTACATGTTTTGATATATGTGTATGATATGGCTTCAGTCTATTAGGGGTACATAAGGCACACTCTTCCCCATAAGAGCCTTTTTCCTGGAATTACTTGTCAGTTGGGGCTATGTAACATAAGAATGTCATGCTTTTTCTTTTTATAAAATTATTCGGTGTCCCTAGGCATGCGTTACACCTCTTTGAAAATTACTTTATCTTTCCACAGAAGGTAATACAGTAGTACCTAGAGAGATCGGGGAAAAAATTTACCAGGCTATTTGGCAACTGCCGAAAGAAAAAGAGATTCATTTCCAATAACAATTCTTACAGAGTTCTCTTTAACAAGATTCATTGAGATGAAAGGCCTCGTCTTGGTTCATTCCAAATTTCAAAACTTTTACCAGTGGAGCAATTTTTAGTTTAGAACCAATGTACTTTCATTAACATGAAACAGGGCAGAGATTTCCCGATTTTCTTTCTAACAGTTTTCCTATAACCTGGCAGAACGGCAAGGTTTTTCATTGGTAATGGAAAAACTGGTGGATTGCTGTCTAACAACTGTCTCGCTTAGCAACAGAAATTTTGGGCTCAGCTGTGGTCATAAGTCGAGGACTACCTGTAGAAGCAAGAGTGATTTTAGTGTTATTTTCTTTTCCCAGAGTGGGGAAGTGAACCTTCAGCCAGAATGCCAGGATTTAAAATAAACAACCCTTTTTGTTCTGGCAAGTGAATGAAAAAATAATGGAGCTTTCAAATATGATTTATGGCAATTTAGCGCACCAAAAGACAGAAAATAATAAAGAAGGAACTGGGCATTTGCTTTTTCTTCTTTGTGCACCTTTATTTCTATTTCATGCTATCGGTATAAATGCTGACTTTTTTTTCAAGCGTTTTACATTTCTTCTTAAAAACTAAATGTTGTTGCAGGTCACTGGTCTAAGGATCTTCTATTTAGTCAACCAACCAACTTAGAAATAAATACCATTGACTTTTGAGCAGCTTACTTCTATGAAAGTATTTGTACCATAGTTTTCACACCGATAGATTTAATTTTATCATTTGATTAAGAGCTTTTGATGTCTTTGCTAAGTGGTGGAGGATAAATCAGAGCTTTTGCTTCTATAAGTGTATTTAATTCCTAGGCCTAGAATTATGGAGGACTTCAATGACTATCCTGATGAACTTCTACCGTTAAACGTTTACCACTGTAAACGAAAATTCTGCAGGTTCAGGAAAACCCCAAATGTTGAAGAATGGTTGGCTATGAACAAGCTACACTATAAGACGTTGTAGATTTCACGCTTACTCCTCAATAACAGATACACAAATGAATTTAGGTTGAAGACTTGAGTAGAGTTCTCTTTCCTCCTCATTCTTATCCACCCTTGCCTTAAATTGCTCTGTTGAGAGGATCTCAGAAGTTTACAAAATGTCCCATACTGAATGCTGAACCATGTTCTGCACATGAAAATGGGTTATCCTGAATACCAAGATGCCTTTTCCATTATAACTGTAGAGAAGATTCAGTTTTCCAACTGTGGCTTTCCTTCTGTCTTTTTTCCTGTTCTGCTTTCTTTCTACATGACATGTCCGTGCTCGTTGTGTAATGTTAACATAGGCTTTCTGGCATGGAGTTGTAGCAATTAATTCCTCCTATAAAATAGTCCTGTAAATGTTGGGTGCAGTCTAAACAGCTACATTATAGTAAGTTAAAGAATTTCCTTCCTTCCTCCCTCCCTCCCTCCCTCCCTCCCTCCTCTATCATATTGATATAGCCATTCATCTCACAATCAAGTGTCTTATGTAGAGCAACAGGACTATTAAATTGATTGACCTTTTGTTTGTTTTAAAGCAGAGATCCCCAACCTTTTGGGCACCAGGGACCAGTTACATTGAGAGAGGTTTTTCTACGGACCAGAGGGGGTGTGGTTTTGTGTGCTGCCTGCATCCCGCAGATGGTGCTTTGCTTGTTTGTGCAGCCTGGTTGCTGGCATGCTGCAGCCCGGTACCGGTCCACAGACCAGAGGTTGGGGACCCCTGTTTTAAAACATTACCTCTGTCTTTTCGCTCCCAGCCAATCTATTAAATCCATATCTGCCGTTTTGAAATCTCATTGCTACAGCAACCTTGAACACATGGATACTATAAAGCCACAGCCTTTCTTTGTTTTACAACATTTATGGCCTGCCTCATGCTAACATAATTCAGATATCATTTTTGAGCATAATATTTCAGTACAAAACGAGAAAGTGCTCAGCATCTTTGCACTCCTTTATGATCCTGTTTTTGACTTGTATTAGGAATGTCAAGGGTGTTGTCATAAATCTTGGGTCGCCATAATCTTCCGGAATGTCATGTGATAACTTCTTAAATGTCTTCTTCTAAGCCATATCTCAGCAGCAACAAACTTGGCAGGACATGCAACTTCACAAACCTAATGCTTGCCTGGCCTTCTTCAAAGCAGCTGGTTCTTTTCTAAGGATCAGGAAAGCTGCCTGCCATGTGATCCCAGGAAAAGATGCTGCTTTAAAAAGTTGTAATGCTATGGTCACAACTTGTTCAAATGTGAAGGCACCCTATAACGGTATTCCCAATATGCATCTGCTTTTTGGCTTTCCTACAAGAAATCTGGCCTAGATAATTTATCAACAGTAGGGAGTTTTAACATTTAGAGATGGATAGGAGTGTTCTGTCCCAGCCTACGTGAGTCCTTGTTAAGCTCACAAGGAGAAACCCCTCTTCCAACAAGCAGGCTGGAACTGCAGGAAAAAACCAATCCCCTTTTATTATTCACAGACCTGAGTCAATGTCCAAGGCAAACAAACACAGTTCATAGAAACTCAATCCTCAACACAAACGGTTGCCTTTGGCAACCAGCACTTGCCACACCTTCCCTTTGATAATTCAGCCAAGGTGTAGGTTCCTAATGCCTTCTCCTTTGCCTTTTGAGCCGCCCCATTGCATTCCTCTGTCCTACTCGCTTCTCTTACCTGCGCCTTTGTGCATCCTGGATGTTTCCCAACTGTTCTTCATCACTGTCCAACTCAGGCTCCCAGCACACCTGTGTCTCAGCCTGAGCGTGAGTAGAGGGGCCAGGCTCCTCGTCAGACTGTAGGTCTTGGAGCTCCTCAGAGCCTTCCTCTGACTCTGATGTTACTCCAGGCCCCTCTTCCTCCTCTGATTCCTCAGACTCAACTGCCGGGTCCACTGGCTGGCGAGGAATCAGAACAAGGAGGGAGGGAGGAAGGCCATAGCTCAGATGTCCATAACATGTTGCAAAAAATGTTAGTAGTTATTTGAAGATCAGGCAAAATAGACGAAAACATAATATCACGAATTTTTAGAGAGGTTGTGAGTACTGTACCTCAAGGGTCCTCAACCCCTGGGCTATGCAAGTAGCAGGCAAGTGGACACACAACCCCACTTCAGTGAGTGGCGGACATGCATACTTGCACGTGCAGCTTCATTTGAACAAGTTTTCCTAGCGCACCCACCACTAGGGCAAATGGAGCTGCGTGCATGCACCCGCCACTTGCATGGAACCATCTCCTCTCCACACACACACCCCCGGTCCACCAAGCTAGAAAGATTGTGCACTGCTGCTGTAGCTGCTAGGGGAGAGTAGATGTTATGGTATCATGGTCTGTTTCAAATTGAAAAAAAGTAAGGTGTATGGAATCTATAGTGCACTAAAAGAAGGGACGACCCTGAAGACACGATTTTATTTTATTGAAATTTCCCATTTATAGGCAGCTTAATCGTGGTACTCAATTCAAGGTTCCAAAAATTAAAATACATCGTAAAAAACATTGTAAAAACCAATCAATCAGTACAACCAAAGCATGTCAGAAAATGCGAGGCATAAAATAAATTGGTATGCAGTGTTTTAAATGCTGTAGCTCAGGGTCTGCCAGAAGATGCAAATTCTGAAAGTTTCCCTAAAAGATAGCAGAGCTGGGAGGGGGAAGGCTGTTATAGGGCAGGACTAGTTGTAGAGAAAATGTGCCTCTGAAGAAATGGAATTGTTTACTAGGTGAGACCTCTAGAGCAAGACAACACTGGTAGAGCTTAGAGAGTTTTGTCTGTCTATTGTCTGTCTGTCTGTCTGTCTGTCTGTCTATCTATCTATCTATCTATCTATCTATCTATCTATATCTATCTATCTATCTATCTATCTATCTATCTATCTATCTATCTATCTATCTATCTAGCAGGCTAACCAATTCTATAATAGCTTTGTTCCTTATGCCATCCTTCTGGTAAACTTGCAAGATTTGTTTTTCTCGCCATGCATATCTATACATAATTCGAACTAGACTGTGTTGTTTCTCTGTGTCAAATAATATATGTTGGTACATGCATAATTCTGTATGTATGTATGTATGTATTTATTTATTTATTTATTCATATTTATGTAGTGTATTTTGAAAGCTGTATGCAACAAAATTTCACTTTAATGTATGCCAATTAGTGTACATTCAAAGTGACAATAAATTTATTATCCTATCCTATCCTATCGATTTATTATGGCTACTCGCTCACTCACTCTCAGTGACTCTGGGTGGCTTACAAACAGTGAAATGGAACAGAACAAAACAGAACAGAACAGAACAGAATAGAATAGAATAGAATAGAATCTGGAAGGGACTTTGGAGGTCTTCTAGTCCAGCCCCCTGCTCAAGCAAGACAACCTATACCATCTCAGACAGGTGATTGTCCAGTCTCTTCTTAAAAACCTCCAGTGATGGAGCGCCCACGATTTCTGGCGGCCACCTGTTCCACTGGTTGATTGTCCTCACTGTCAGGAAGTTTCTCCTTAATTCCAGGTTGCTTCTCTCTTTGATCAGCTTCCAACCATTGTTTCTCGTCCTTCCCTCTGGTGCTCTGGTGAACAAAGTGACCCCCTCTTCCTTGTGGCAGCCCCTCATATACTGGAATGCTGCTATCATGTCTCCCCTATTTCTTCTTTTCTTTAGACTAGCCAAATCCAAGTCCCGTAGCCGTTCTTCGTATGTTTTAGTCTCCAGGTCTTTGATCATCTTAGTTGCTCTTCTCTGAATTTTTTCCAAACTCTCAACATCTTTTTGTGATATGGTGACCAATAAAAACCCAATGTAAAAGAATAAAAAACAGTAAACTCCCCCCCCTCCATCTCCCTGACAACAACACACAATCAAACAAGCCACTTGATGGCTCCATCCCATTCTGGTTTCCCCAGGCCCGTTGGCAGAAGCAAGTCTTCAAGGCCTTAGGAAAGAGTATCAAAGCAATAATTTAGTGATTTACGCATGATTTTATGACTTCTTTCTGCATGATCACTAAGCGAATCATTGTAGGTAAGGAACTTGTGTGTTGTTAAGCACATCCAACTTCTCCCATTGAATTTGCTTATCTGAAACCCTTGCAAAGCGCAAATGACAACATCGTGACCCCAGGATATTGCAACCATTGTAAATGATGCCATTTGTCAAGTGTCAAAATTTTGATCACATGACTGCAGGAAAGCTGAAACTGTTGTAAGTGTGAGCCAGTCTTCAGTCACTTTTTTTCAGTGCTGTTGTAACTTCAATCATTAAATGAATAGCTGTTAAGTTGAAAGTCTATCTGTATGATATAGCAACAGTATATATATTAATTAAACATCAGATTTAATTTCTTTTCAAGAGCAGGAGGAACTGCAGTTTTACATAGCATTTTGTATGATTTCATATACTCTGAGATATTCCCTTGACTTCTTGGTATATTTTAATTTTTCATCATTATTCAAGCATGCATAAATACAAAAATCTACAGCAAGGAGTAAACAGATGGATTAGCAATTGTGCATGTAACTAGAAATAACCCTTGATACTTTTTTCTCTAAGTTTAAATAGTCAACTCCCATTATATGGGGGAAAAAATAAAATCATCTTGATTGAAACAAATGATTCCCCAGTAATAAAATAAATAAGAAGTCTTCTGAACCTCTGTCACTGAGTATAATTTTAAAATACGATTTTCACTTTAAACAAATTGCTGCAGTTTCATTGAACCTAAGAATGTTCCAATGGGAGCGTGAACTCCTGCTAGAATCACCCCTTCTCTAATGATCAAAAAAAGAAAGGTGAAGATGAGATTGTAGGTTAACCAAGTAAAACAAGAAACTCAGAAATTAAACCCAGGTGAAGGCATTTGAGAAATTCACATCTTTGGTGTTGCCAAGAAAATAGGATATAGCTTCATTGCAGTGTTTAGATAAGTTTGTGTTCCACAATGAGTCTACCCAGAATCAGAAGATGCTCCTCTAGTTATTGAGAAGACCACTGACAGATCTGAATTTGATGATATGGTCAGCCCAAGCTGTGAAGAAGTCCAATAGTCTTACTATTAAAAGAGGTGTTCGTACAATTGGTACTAGAATCTGGAGGTCATGAATTAACAAAACCTTGCAGCTGTCAAAGCAGAAATTAAGTGCACTGAATTATATGGTTTTGTGACAAGTGGATTTAAGTGGATCAGTGGGCTGGTATAAATCAGGTGCTCATGAATGCAAGACCATACAAAAGACATAAATTGGAATGATACTTTAAAAAGACAAAGTTCAATATCTTAGTTTAATTCAGTAAATGGAGTTTATTAACCCAATAAATGACAGATCTGTCAGAATTAATGGTATCCAGTGAACAGCAGTACTACACAACTTAGTTTTTTATTCAGTGACAGCACCTGTTATAAGCAACAGAAACATAGGCTCTATACCTGAACTTTATTAGATGGACAACATGGAAATCAAGTTGGTAGCATATTGTAATTCATTCGGCCAGATGATTTCCAGGTACAGATTGTAGAACAGACCATAAATCGTCTGTTTCAATTGATACAGATGATAAGAGCCTGGTGGCGCAGTGGTTAGAGTGAAGTATTGCAGGCTAATTCTGCCGACTGCCCGCAGTTCGATTCTCACCAGCTCAAGGTTGACTCAGTTTTCCATCCTTTCGAGGTTGTTTCGAGGTTGATAAAATGAGGACCCAGATGTTTGGGAGCAATAGGCTGACTCTGTAAACAGCTTAGAGAGGGTTGTAAAGTGCTATGAAGCGGTATACAAGTTTATTGCTATTGCTATCAATTGTACACAGCAAACTTAGAAAATTAAAGAAAGCAAATATGATTTTTCTTTGCTCCATCTATAAAATTACTGCAAGGGAAGTATAGAGGAGTTATGAGATTAGAGATCTTATTGAAATATGAAAATGGGAAAAAAAAGTTCTCGGAATTTCAAAGCGAAAAAGATTGAAGAATCTTTCAGGACAAAGGATTGTGATAAGTAAGAAAAGATTGTGTTTGAAAACATTGGGGAATACGACAGATATAAGAAAACTTAATGCACCTTAACGTGAGGCAGAAAAAAAAAGGAAATACAATCAAACAAGAAAAAAATGACAAGAAAAGGAAAATCAAAAAAGAGATGTTTTTAAATGACATGAATCATAGACATTTTGTACCTGAAGTTGTTTACTTAAGAGGAACCATGGATGACATCTAATATAGACAAAGGTAGCTCAAGTCCTTTTGCTAAAAAAAAAAAAATCTACCTTTTATAGAATGGCAGATACATTTATAGAGAACGAATATATCTGGGAAAAACTCCATTAGAAAGTGATGTACAAGAAACAGTAGATCAATTGTCAAATAGGAAAGCATCAGATGCAGCTAAAATAACGGTTGCACTATTTCAAGAGTGTAAGAGAAGAGATAAAAAGCACACTAAGAGCCATATGTCAGCATGGAACAAGATTGCGTAGCCTAGTTATTGGGAAAGATTCATATATAAAATGAAGGCACAAGACAGGCACAAGAAAATGTGCAGATTAACAAACCACAGCATTGGTTTCTCTCATAAGCCCATCTTGGTTAAGATCTTACAAAGAAGACACAAAGCAACGGTTCCCAAACTTTTCTATATCCCGCACCCCTAGAACACTTCTGAAATATTCTCGCACCCCTTTGTTGTTAGTTCTGAAGTTGTGTCCGACCCATCGCAACCCCATGGACAATGTTCCTCCAGGCCTTCCTGTCCTCTACCATCTTCTAGAGCAGTGGTTCTCAACCTGTGGGTCGGGACCCCATTTGGGGTCGAACGACCATTTCACGGGGGTCGCCAAACAACGCAGTCCACCAATTTTTTCCCCCTTTTCCTTAGCTGTGCTACTCCCTTTTTATTCTATTGGCTTTTGAAAGCCAATAGAATAAACTCTCTTTAGAGTCTAATTCTATTGGCTTTCAAAAGCCAATAGGAATTGTCCAGGCTGTCTCTGCCCTGCTGAGCCCGCCAAAAGTCCCATTCTGCAAACGGTGCTGCACCAGTTGAGTAGTCCTCGACTTACGACCGGTTGAGTAGTCCTCGACTTACGACCAGTTGGGGGTCACGGCATTAAAAGGGTTGAGAACCACTGTTCTAGAGTACATTTAAGCTCACGCCTACTGCTTCTGTGACTCCATCCAGCCACCTCATTCTCTGTTGTCCCATTCTTCTATTGCCCTCAATCTTTCCCAGCATCAGCCTCTTCTCCAATGAGTCCTTCCTTCTCATTACGTGGTCAAAGTATTTCAGTTTCATCTTCAGGATCTGGCCTTCTAAAGAGCAGTCAGGGTTGATCTGCTCTAGGACTGACCAGTTTGATCGCCTTGCAGTCCAGGGGACTGAATTATGCATATTCACTATAATTTTGAAAACCCAGGTTTTCACACCCCCTGGAATATTGTCTCGCACCCCCAGGGGGTACGAGCACCCCTGGCTGGGAACCCCTGACATAGAGGGAGAAATCTCAGATCAAGAAAGAAATCGCAGGAAAAACAGATCACACAGCTCATGTAAGGTGGGCAATGTAATGAGCTGGAGAATTTAAGAAACTTCGCTTTATGGTTACAGCAAGGCTTTCTTTACTAAAATTTGGAATGCAAATTTTAGTCCTTGACTTACGACCATAATGGAGCCAGCCCATTATAGTTGTAAGTCATGATGGTTGTAAAGTGGTCACCCACACAGCAAACCTGATTCTACAACCTTTTTTGCTGCGGTCAGTAAGCAAAGCGATTGTTCAGTTTAGAATGGTTTTGCCGAAATCTGGAAGTAAATGCCAGTTTTTGGCAAAAACATAGTGAAATGTGATCACGTGATCACAGGACCTGGCACATGGCTGTAAATGCAGGCCACTTGCCAATCACTTGAAATGCAATAATGTAGCCATGGTGAGAACTTTGGAAACAGGTCTTAAGTTTCCCTTGGAAGATGTGATGTAAATTTGAATAGTCGTTAAGTAACCAGTTATAAGTCAAAGACTACCTATACATAAAAGATAATATGTGCGTGATAGACTTCTGAAGAATCTTTACATTGAGCTGTACTGCAATGGAAAAATGGAGTGAAGGCAATGAGACAAGGTTATATGTTGCCACAATATCCGTTAAAATTGATACCACAAATACAGTATGGCAGGAGTGAAGAAGAGGACAGCTGGAATCAAAATTGGAGGACAAAACCCTGAGCTACACAGAAGATATCACTTTGAAAATTAAAAAAAAATTAAGAAGCTCTAATTCAGTAATTGTCTTGTGCACATTCGGTACCTAGGTTTGCAAGCTTTACTGGAAAGGTTTTTTTAGGCAAGTGGCAAAGGAAATGTGCACTCAAACAGGCACACACACAAAACCACAGATGAGAAATCAAGTCCCCAAAGGCCAGCAAGCTTGCCTTAAGAGAGAGTCCAAATCCAGAACACCAGGCATAATGTCAAGATGAGAGGGAGAGCATGCAGATCAAATGAATGAGTCAATCAATCAATGAATCCAGCGATCAGGCAGTGTCCAAAGGTGCAAACATCAGGTCCAGAGTCACAAACATGAGAATTCAAGGCACAAAGAGTCTAGATCAATAAACAAACGTCTATGGAGATTCTTAGTCATCCAGGTCATAGTTGTCCCAAAGATGCTTTTTCACGAGGCAACTGGACTTTCTTGTTTTCCTTTGAAGCTTCTCATCCAAGAAGCTCCTTCAGCTCCTTGCTGTCTGCAAGGAGTATAAATCCTTCCTTTCCGCACCATCCAGTCAGAGCTGAAGAAGCTTCTTGGATGAGAAATGAAACGTCTTCAAAGGAAAACGAAAAAATCCAGTTGCCTCGTGAAAAAGCATCTTTGGTCAACAAACAGTTGTTGCCAATGGAGAGGCTTGAGCTATTTGCAGCTCAGGGTTGAACTGTGGAGTCCCTGGTCCTCTCTAACCATGGTTGTTTCCTTAAATAGAGGCAACACTGGTGTTGCCCAATTAGAAGGGCAGGTTTCCTTTCTTGCAAGGAGCCTTAGAGAACGTTTTTGCTCTGTTGTCCTCACCACATGGTGAGTCCTTGCATCTCAGACTCTTCCTCTTCAGAGACCGGCCACAGTGGCGTTTTCGCATGACTGGATTGTTTAACTCAGTGATGGCGAACCTTTTAGAGACTGAGTGCCCAAAAACCGCTCTGCCCCGCCCCCACCTCTCCTGCCCTCAGGGCCACCCACCACCTCCATGGCCCATCACACCAGATTGCCCAGGCGGCCCAGCAGTGTTATGGCAGCCACGCACCCCGCAGCATCATCTGTACACGATGGGGCACGAGGGTGGATTCTTGTCCCCACTGCCCAGCTGCCATGTCCTGGCTGCATTGCTCCAGGGGGGGCTGCTGGTGTGACTCTCCTCCGGGGGGGCTGCTGATGATGAGGGGGCCACAGAGGGTGGTGGGGCTGGGGCAATGGCGTGCATGCCCACAGAAGGGCTCTGAGTGCCGCCTCTGGCACCCGTGACATAGGTTCGCCACCACTGGTTTAACTTTTTCTGCCGGCAGCTGTAGCTCATCTGGCAACTTGGAGACCAGCTACTGATTATCGGTCTCCTCATCAGAGTCGGAACTGGCCATGACACTAATTAGGAAAGCAAAAATGGAAAGCAGATAATCTAATTTTAAATACTAAAAGGAAAGGGTAATGTCAACCAACCCGCAGCTGATGCTGAAGAGAAGGGAAAATACATATTTTTTTTCCCCCATGGGTTCCTGAGTAGCTAAAATGTCATTACGCTGGTGAAGTAAAGAGGAGATTAAATCTGGAAAAGCGGGGAACATTTGTCTCTATGATCATCAGTGGTCAAGGCCAGCTTGATGGCTCCTATCAAGCTAATTAGATAAAATTAGATTATTGGGTCTCGTAATTGATAGTTAGTAAAGGGAAAAAAGTTATGCAATAAAATTCAAATTAAGTTTAGGTTACATTTAATCGGGATTTAGAAATGTAAGAATAGCAGTGTGTGTGTGTGTGCGTGCGTGAGAGAGAGAGAGAGAGAGAGAGAGAGAGAGAGAGAGAGAGAGAGAGAGAGAGAGAGAGCATTTGCTGAATGTTCTGAAATGAAATTTTGTATAGCACAAATAAAGAATACAGGTAGTCCTCGATTTAACAGCCACAGTTGGGACCTGACTTTCTGTTGGTAAGCAAAGCAGTTATTAAGTTTATCGCACCTGATTTCACAAACTTCCCCCCCCCCCATATTTGTTAAGTGAATCACTGCAGTTGTTAAGGGAATGGTGTAGTAGTTGTTAAGTCAAACAGGCATCTCTCTCCTCTTGATTTTGCTTATTGGAAGAAAAATGGGAAGGTGACAAATGTCGATCACATGACCCTAGGACATTGCAACCACCGGTTCCAAAGGCCTGAATTTTGATCACGTGACTGAATATGCTGTGAGGGTCGTAAGTGCAAGGACTGGTTGTAGGTCAGCATTTACATTGCCATGATATTGTAATTTTAGGTTGAGGACTACAGAGATAGTAGCAATAGTTGCACATTTTGGGAACGGCCACGTCTCTTACTAGCAACAGATCAAAGTATTTGTCATGTCACTGGGCAAATGTGAGCTATCATTTTTTTTTTAATTTTAAAAAAGAGCCCATAAAGACTAAAGAGAGTGTCACAATGATGTGGTATTACTGAAGAGGATGAAATAAAATGTTGAGGAGGGAGTAGGAATAGATGACTAGAGCAGTGTTTTCTAACCATTGCAATTTCCTGCTGTGTGGACTTCAACTATCAAGAATTCTTATCAAACAATATTAAAAAATGTATCAAATTAAGGAAACAAGAAACATAGGCCATTAAAACCTAAGGTTTACCATACAAACAGAAAAAAAAAGAATTCTTATCAATGGCCATGTTGGCTGTGGGATTCTGGGATTTTTAATCCACATGCCTAGAAATTGTTAAAGTTGGGAAATATCACTCTGGAGATATTTTGTCCAATTCTGAATGATATATGAAAGGATGTTTCACATTGAAGACCAATACCTCATCACCCTAGAGAATGAAACATAGAATAATTGATTCCAGTTATAGGAAGGCAGATTACCTTTGGATGTTAGAAAAAAAAAAAAAACACCTTTTTTAATAATATAAGCCATTGAACAGTGGAACCGGTTATTAAGAGAAACGATAAATTACTCTTTGCCAGATGTGCTCAAAGAGAAACTGGAGGTATCATGGGTGCTTTAATTTTGATTCCTACTTGATCGGGTGGAGGGCTCGGTAGCATAAATCTCTGTTAGTTTCATAATGGTTTCATGTTCACTGTCCAGATGCTGTGATTATCTGGACCGAGATTATTTAAACACCATAATTCTAATTGTCATCCTTGATCACAAAAGATATTTGTTTCCACAGTTTTGTCTTTTGCCCCTTTCATTTCCTGTGCTTCTTGTTGGTATGTTATGGTCACCCTACACAACCCAGCACAATTGTTAGTTTTAGCAGTAGCAGATAGTGAGACTGAAAGTAATGCCGTATGAAGTAAAAATGAGTGTAGGACAGGGGTGTCAAACTGCTGGCCCGCGGGCCGGTTGCATCATGCAGAGGCCACGCAGAACCCAGCTCCGGCAATGCAAAAAAAGTGATATGTTGTGACACGTTATGTGACGTGGCGAATTTGACGCCCATGGTGTAAGAAATGACCAGGCTGAGCCTGAGGGAGGGGGTCAAACATGTCATAAGCCTTAGTCCCTGCATGCCCACAGGAGATCTAAGACCATCCCACTTTGAATCCCTACTTGATACCCACTCATTTCCCTTGACTGTTAGTAACTCAGATTTTTGTAGAGAGCTTAATTCTGCAGTATTACTCATTTGAACTACCTGAATCTCCTGATTTCCCTGGTGCTTGACAATGAGTTGTCACACTGTTGTGATACAAAGGTAGTCCATGAGGCTGTCTCTAGAAGCTTCCAGAGATGTTCCACTGATTTCTTCTGGTTATTTCTTTGACCACGTGGCCATATACATGCAGGTAGTCCTTGACTTATGACCAACTACTTAGCAACCAATTGAAGTTAGGACAGATTTCCCAGGAGTGCTTACGGCTATTACTTCACTTAACATTCACAATGGTTTATAACTGCGGCGGTCACTTTATACCACAGCAATGGTAGCTTTACGACCACTGCAAAAGAAGTCATGAAATATATTATAGGTGACACATAGGTGATCCGTTTTACAATTGTCATGATTTATGACTGTGATGGGGCATGCTCATGTTGTAAGTCGAGGACAATTTTCATGAAGTCTGAAGGAAATTCCAAGGAGCTCACTTCAGACTTGCATTTAACCATCATAAAATATTTTAGTATTCATAGACTCATAGATTCATAGGGTTGGAAACTATTGCTCCCGATGAACAATAAAAAACAATATTCCTATTCTGATAGATTCCTTGCCTACCAGGTGGGTGAAAATTAAAACCTGGTGGGAAGGAAGCTAATCTTAACTTCTTTATTTTTGTGTGTGTATATTGTGTGGGGTAAGAGGTGTTTTCCTTTCATAATGGCTAGCGCCATAATGGTGACAAAAGAAGGGACAGGATGAACTGTTTCTCTTTCCTCAGCAGGCATCACTTCCTTGCTCAGTGGGAACAAAGTGGAGCCACTTTCGGTATAGTCAACATGGAAACATCGCCATGCTGTTTCGCCTACATGCTGCTGTGCTTTAATCCACGCAGAACTATTTGTTTATATGATTTTTTGGGTTATAAAGGAGATCCTTTATCAGAGCAAAATGCAAGAGAATAAAAATACTTGCAGACTACTGATAATTTTGAGAGTATTCCTGGGTACACTTCCAAGAATTTATTGTCTGGTTAAGTATTTTATATTAATTAAAGCAGGGGTTCCCAACCCCTGTCCGTGGACCATAGTGGGCCACGGCATGCCAGCAACTGGGCTGCACAAACAAGCAAAGCCCCATCTGTGAGATGCAGGCAGCACACAAAACCATGCACCCTCCGGTCTGTGGAAAAACCTCCCTCCACGGAACAGGTCCCTGGTGTTCAAAAGATTGGGGACCTCTGAATTAAAGTATCACAGCTATTTTACATTGTGTATCCTGACATCACATTTGCCAAATGCTTATAGAATGAACAGTGTCAATTGTGTTAATAAGGTCTAGACCAGTGTTTTCAACCTCAGCAACTTTTAAGATGTGTGGATTTCAGCTCCCAGAATTCCGGAGCCAACATGGATTACTGTATAATATCTCTTGACTGCTGTTTGAATTTAATTTCTTTTTTGTACTGAGTTTTAATTGTTTTTATGATTGTTTCACTACTCAGAGTCATTGGTTTGAGATGGGCAGCTTTACAGAATGAATGGATGGATGCATGGATGGATGGATGGATGGATAAACGAACGAACTTGGCCATGATTCAGTTCAGATCAGAAATTCAAAAAGATTATGATTTGATTTGTAGCTGTACAGATAGTCCTTAACTTACAACTATTTGTTTAATGACCATTTGAAGTTATAACAGCACTGAAATAAGTGTCTTACGACCATTTTTCACACTTATGACCACTGCAGCATCTCCATGGTCATGTGGTCAAAATATGACATTTGGCAACTGGTATGTATTTATACCAGTTGCAGGGTCCTATGGTCATAGGATCATCTTTTGCAACTTCTGACAAGCAGAATCAATGGGGAAGCCAGATCCACTTAACACTAATTTAACAATTGCTGTGATTCACTTAACAACTGTGGCAAGAAAGGCTGTAAAATGGGGCAAAATTCATTTAATTGTCTTGCTTAGCAACAGAAATGTTGGGCTCAATCATGGTCATAAGTCGAGGACTACCTGCAATTAAGAATCAAGCTAACTGATTTGATACAAGCTTCTTTTTAAGAAGTTTACGAAATTGGGGAGACAAATTTGTGCAACATCCAGCTCAAGAATCCAAATAAAACTCCAGGTTCATTCCATCTCTGAAAATCTTACTGTTTATTGAATACACTGCATGGTAATATCGAAGCAAAACTAAGTCTGAAGATCCAACACCAACTCATAGACTTAAACAATTATTTCCGCAGCCAAACCCCAACATCTTTATGTAGTCCATATAAACAAGTTCACTTTGTTATGGGAACTGTCTGCTTCAAATGCACACCTGTTCTGGTGTCCTTGAAAAGATTTCAGCCTCTCACAGTCTCCAGCTGAATAGTAGAAGTTTACTTTCCAAAAGAAAGTAACACCTCCCCTCCTTTATCTAAAGGCAAGTTGAAATGCAGAGGCACATCGCTGCCAAAATTTCATCCTTGACAGCAATGTTGCAATGGGGAAATTTCAAAACTCCTGAAATTACTTTATTTTTGAACAAATGTTTGAAAAGAGCAATGACATTGGTCCTGCTAACTGTTGGTTGGATACCTTCAAGGATATTATTGCAATTCATTTTTAAAATATCTTTGAGTATATCTTTTAGGACAATATAGTAGGAGACATGATGTATAACAAATAGCTTAGAGAAAAGTTGGTTGAGCCAAGTGGAAAACGCCATTTGAATGTAATAGTACACATTTTTACTAAATGTATTAAAAATAAACTCGATTGTCCTTTTGGCTTTTTGAGGTGCTGAGCTTGGCATGACACTGAAATCACGACCAGTTGTAGGATTGTGGTGCTTTGTTGCCTCTGATTATTGGCATCAGTTCTTTACACAAATGATGACGGAACACTGCAGTGTCAGTACAATTTCTATATTTCCATATTTGTACCACAGAAGTGGTACGTAGTATTTGCAGCTCAGAATTGAACCGTGGGGTCCTTAGTGCTCTCTGAGTTTGATTGTTCTCAACAGGCACATAGATAAACAGCATCTACATACCATTAAAAGAGACACTAAAAAAAGAAAGAAAGAAAAAGATCAACGCTCTTTCTTGTCAGCTGTCAACATCTAGATCAGCAGAGATTAACACCAAGAACCAGACCAACAATCAAGCAATAAACATTACTGCAATCAAGCAACCATCAAGAACACTATCAGGGCAATCCACTTCTATGAACAGATACAAACATTCCCTGTTGAGATTGGGTAGTGAAATATCTGCAAAAAAACAACCAAACTCAGAGCACCAGAGATCCCACGTGTCCTATCTAGGTCACGTGTGTACAAGCATGTAATAGATAAAGTTTGCTTTTTAATAAAGCAATGCATATTTTCTGCTTGTCCTTCAAAGGCTAATTGAACAGAAGGCTTTGCATAGCCTTAATAGTGAGTCATGAGACTTGACAGCATTTTTAATGCTGCAATCTTAGAAGAAGACGGGGCGTTTGATCACTCAGCCATTGTCCGAAAAAAGCGTAGCATTTTCAAAATGGTACTTTTGTTTTAAGTATTAACTTTTTTTTGGGGGGGGGGGAATTCTGTTTTAATTTATCAAAGTTATATTGCCAACCACCAAAGTCTTTCCGCAGTTCAAAATAAACCATAAAATCAGCATTAAATGTGAACATATTTAAGACAGTTGACAGCAAAAGCAATTAAAATCAACCATTAAGCTAGCAATTAAAAGCCAGCAATTAAAAATTGTGTTTTTGGGGCTATTTAAGGTTAAGAATCTAGGCCTCTCAACTCTGCAGGGAGTGAATTTCAAAGAACTGTGGTAGCCTCAGAAAAGTTGAACTGAGTTGAGTTTGTCTCTCCCAGAATGGTATATATACTCCACCCCTTCAGCTGTTGGAGTAAAGAAATCCAGATGTTAACCTTATAGCAGTGGTGGCGAATCTATGGCACGCGTGCCAGAAGCGGCACTCAGAGCCCTCTCTGTGGGCATGCGTGCCATGCCCCAGAGAGGGCAACCATCCTCTTCAACCAGCCGCCCGCTAACTCGCTGAGGTCCCATGTGGCCAGATGCATCCCAGCACCCATGTGCTCAGTGGCCTCTGTGTGCGGGGGCCAATGCCTCACCTTGCCCTGTGACAATGCACCCCTGCCCTGCCTCACCTTGCCTCGCCTCACCCCGCAGAACGAGCCTCCTGCCCACTGCCTCACCCACCAGAGACCCCTGGATCTCCCCCAACCCTGCCCAGCCCCCACAGGCGTCCCTCCCCAGGAGCAACATCGAGCTGGCCATGCCCACCCATCTGCCATGACCACTGAAGCCATGCCCACCCAGCGGGTCACACCCACCCAACACCCGGCAATACATAAGTGGTTTTGGGTTGCAGTTTGGGCACTCAGTCTCTAAAAGGTTTGCCATAACTGTCTTTTAGCATACCTCCATGTGGAGGGTTTTATATAACCTCCATCCTCCTTGAAGGGGGGGGGTAGAATTTCTCCATTTTTACATAGTGTTTATTGTGTCTGGTGCTTTCAGCTATTGCCCTAACCCTATTGGCCTTTTGCAAGCCTTTAAAAATTTAGCTATGTACCCTGAGCCTGGGGCTTGGATTGTGTTAAAGGCCCCTTTGTTTGGCTCTTCTGTTAGTTGATTAATCATCTTGATTGCCTTTTGTATTTGTTTATTTTGTGGATGTCCTTGTTGTTTTAATGCTTTGAAATTGTTTTATAATTTTAGAGTCACTTGGTTGAGTTGAACAGCTGTAGACAATGAATGAATGAATGAATGAATGAATGAATGAATGAATGAATGAATGAAATTGTTTGTGGCAAATATGAGTTTCAGAGGAACTCTGATTCAAGAGGCACATTAAACAAAACATTTTCTCAATTATGAGAACACTGCAGGAGTAAAGTGTGTGTTTGTGTATAGAGAGAGCTATAAAATATGAGATAATGGGAAATAACCAGTAAACCAGTTTTCTGTTTTGTTGCTTATAGTAGCATGTATTTCTGCTGTAATCCTGGCACTGTGGGGTCTTACATGCAAATATGGCCTCACCAATTCTAGGCTTGTGAAAGTCCCTTAAACACCTGGCTGTACCAGTGGTTTGAGGAATCCAGGAAACTAGTGACATGGCTACATTAGTATACTAAACATCTCTTTGCCTATTTCAGGTAATCCTCGACTTAACAGCCATTCACTTAGTGACTATTCAAAATTACAACTCTACTGAAAAAGTGACTTACAGCCATGGAGAATGCTGACTGGGGAATTCTGGGAATAGAAGTCCCAAAGTCTCAAAGTTGCCAAGTTTGGAGACCCCTGCTTTAGACTGACTGTCTGACTGGGTTCATATGACATACTAAACTTAAATATGAGTTACAAAACACACATCCTAAAATGTGAGGCCCAAATAAATAAGCCACATATGAGAAGAGGCATGGTGAATCAGAAGAATGTGGACATCTGAATTCCACTAAAAAAAAAAAAAAAATCCTCATGTAGAATTCTGCAGCATTGTTGTTCTGAACCGTCCTAGATATTTCAAATAGCCACCTGAAGTAGAAGCCACCAAGGCTATGGACCTCTTTCAGATTTATTTGTTTTGGTTTGTTTAATAAATATGTAGCTCAGGGCTGATTGTTTTGATTGGCTGAAACTCTCAAATACTCCCAACATGTTTCTGTAACAAGGACTATGGAATTTCATTCTGTTCAGTTCTTTGAGAGACTTGTTAGAAGCGCTAGTTGGGTGGCTGGCTTTGATTTTATTTACATTTAACAAAAATAACTGTTGTTGTTCCCGTTACTCTCTAATCATTTATTTAATCATTTCCTATTGTATCACATAAAGAATTTTCAAACCAATATGAACAAAGAGGTGTATAGAGAGTAGATGCAAGGAATTAGGAAACTGAAGAATCTGTTTTAGGAAGATTGTGTAGGATGGCAAAGCAGTAAAGTTCTATTTTCTGGAAAACAAGATCCCTTTGTGCTGTCTCCATCTCTGCTGCCCAAAAAAGTTCAATCAAAAAACTTTGCACATATTTATAACCGATGCACCATCAATTACATGATCAAACTTGGGTGCTTGACAACCGGCATAGGTTTACAATAGTTGTAGTGTTCCAGGGTCATGTGAAAGTCATTTGCAAACTTGCTAGCCGGCTTCCAGTAAGCAAAATCGATAGGATTGGCGGAATTCATTTATGATTCACATAACTGCAGTGATTTGGTTAACAACTCTAGCAAAGCAGGTCTTAAAATTGAGTGCAATTAACTTAACAATCACCTTGCTTTACAACAGAAATTTGGGTCTCAATTGTGGTCGTACGTGGAGGACTACCTATAATTTTGTTTTAGATGTTTTTGCGGTTCTTAATGTTTTGATTCTTGGTATTGGTAATGATTCTAAGTATTTCTTGTTTTAGTTCTGTTTGTATGCTGAGTGGTGTGGTGGCTTAGAAGTAGAGCTCTTGCCTCACAGTCAGTGAGTTCAATCCTAGGTAACGGCAGATCTTTCTCTCTCTGGGCGTAAAGAGAAAATATTTGCTGTGAACTCTGCGTAGGCATCAGGAAGGGCATCTGGCCAGTAAACACTCAGCTCCATTCAGTTGCGTCAACTCAGTGGTGGGATTCAAATATGTGAACAACCGGTTCTCTGTGTGGATGCTGCTTCCGGAAGTCCATTTTTTGCCTGGGCAACAAAAAATTAGCTACCGGTTCTGCCAAAGTGGTACGAACTGGCTGAATCCCACCACTGCCCCAACTCCATCCCCATGCAAGGGATCACAGGTTCATTAAAAGAAAAAAAAAGTTTTCTTTGTTTGCTGTCCAGAACCACTTACTTGTGAGATGGGCGGTTATAAAAACATTAAGATCCAAGTAGAACAAAGGTTCAAAGTCTAGAAGCACGTATTATGAGATACTTTAATAATACTAGTGATATGGTAGGTGGGAAAACAATTACCTTGTTTTAGATTTTGGTAATATTAGAGTATGAACCAAAACAGCAAGGATTTATTCTGATATCATAGTGATTGGTTATATAGAGCACGAAGACTTCATGGCTCAGATACGGTTTTATATGATAAAATAAGATACTTCAGATAAATCTGTATGTTAATTCTTTTGCCATTCTGCCCACGAAGCCATGAATCCCAGATTGAGATGAAGTGAATCAGAAATATTATCTTAATATAGCAGAAAGGAAGAAGGACAGGGAAAAAAGATTGTGCCATAATCAAGTTCAGGTTGAAGGGAAAACTGCCAGTTGCTTAAAATATAAAGAGATTATTTCCAAGCAGGATGAGCACATAATTCTCTTTAGCAAAATTTACTGAGAAGAAAACAACAGGATTACAAGAGTTCAAGCAACTGAACTATTTCTTATTTAGAACTATTATAGCTCCATGAGAGAATTATTATTTTTTTTAAAGAAAAAAACTTCTTTCTAGCACCCTTCCTGTGATCCAGTGAGGAGGCAGGCCTTTTCAATACTAACGGCGGGGGGGGGGGGAGGGGGAATTGCAGCTGACTGTTTTACATCAGAGGTGGGGAATGATGGCCCTTTTATGACTTTTGGACTTCAACTCCCAGAATTCCTGGCAGATTGTTGCCTTCTTAGCAATGGTACAGAAAAGCTTTGTCATTGTCTTCCTTTTAGACTTCTCAGTCTAGTCTTTATCTCAACCAAAACTACTAGTGCTTCCTTCTCTGATCACAGCATCTGAATTAAGTGGCATATAAATACCTTCCCCCATTCAGCCATCCATCAATCCATTCCTTTTCAGTCAGATCAGACATATTACAGTAGGTTGGCAGACAAAATTGAATTGATGTTGGAGAATTTCAAATAGCTCCATGTTTAGCATTTGTATAGCAGAATATTGAACTACTTTTTCAATATTTGTTCAATAATTTTATTAATTATCACACAAGCAAAATATATACAACTGCAAGATAAAGTCTTACTCTATTCCTACGTAGAAGGAATGAGAGTTTGCCATCAGGGCTCACCTCATGTTGTAAGATTCAGTTTCAAAACAATGAATTTATCAAGGTAGTGCAATTAACATCAGAAAGGTTTAAAATGATGATGATGGTAGAGTTGGAAGGGACCTTTGAGGTCTTCTAGTCCAACCCCCTGCTCTGGCAGGAAACCCTGTACCATATCAGACAAATGGCTGTCCAGTCTCTTCTTAAAAACTTCCAGTGTTGGAACATTCACAGCTTCTGAATGAGGAACAACAGGCTTCAACTGAACCAAGACTGAGTGGCTTTGAGTTTTGATGATTTCCAGTTCTGGGACTTTATATCATCTTTGATACTAGATGGGGTCGCACTGCCCCAAACAGTCACTGTGTGCAATTTTCTGGACCTGGATTCAACAACTGCTCAATGAGCAAATGCCAGGCTTAAGCTGAGATGTCCTTTGCACAACTTTGTATTGTGTGCCAGATGACCTGTTCCTAGATTGAGGGGGCCTACTCATGGTCAGTCATGCCCTGGTCCCATCTAGGTTGGGCTACTGCAATGTGCTCTACATGAAGCTGCCATTGAAGAGTGTCCGGAAACTTCATCTGATGTACAGTGGGCTGGTACAAGCAGTTGCGTGTATTTCTTTCGCAGCATACAATTACACTTCTGCTTCACAACCTGCATTGGTTACCAGTTTGTTTCTGGGTTCAATCAGGGTGCTGATATTGACCTTTAAAGCCCTTCATGGCATGGGACCAGGTTGTTTGAGGGGACAGCCTGGCGTATACAGCTGAAGAAAGAATGGAGAGGAATAATGGGGGGAAAAAACATCACAAATCATGGCCACAGCTAATCATAAATGTGATCCACTTGGCAAAAGCCTAAATTGTAATCATGTCACTGTGGGGGTGATGCAATCATTTGTGATGATTGTAAGTTCGAATGCAGGTCATAAGTGACTTTTTCTGAGGTCATTGTAACTTCCAACCATTGTTAAAAATACTATCATAGGTCGAGAACTAACTACTGTATGTGTCTTTTTGTTGCATTGCTCAACCCAGCTTGACAGTAGCATTCTACAAATACACTACATTTTGAGAAATCTGGTCCAACTGATCTTATTTTTCATTTTCCATTCCTCTGTAATTCTTTCTTTGCTAGCAAAGATTAGGCATCAGCCAATGTAGGCTAACTGGGGTCACTGACATCTCTGTCAAGTTCCATTTAAAAAACAATTTGTCATGCAAGGATGCAGAAATAAAGGAAATCAATTCCATGCAAATATCAAAGTCAGCACATCTAAGTAGCTAACATGTTATATTTTCTGTACTTTTTTTCCCTCTGAAGCAAGAATTCCGCTATTGCATTTTAAGTGAAGATAGAAGCTTTAGTTGTTGAGAAAAGATGCACAAAATACACGTATTTTTGGTGACATATTTGGAAGGGATTTTTTTTTTTACTAATCTGAATTATATAATTTTCTGTGAGAAAAAAAAAAGATGCCTCACATCTCGCCAGCAAGCTACTCTGGATAGTTTACAATTCTATAAATAATAGTATAAAACAATTAAAAGATTGAGAACATTAAAACTACAGGCACTGAAATTAAAGCATTAAAATTGGGTTGTGGGATTGGGTAGGATTCTTAGACTTTCTCCAGATTATTTTTTTTTATCTTTTCCCCAATTCTTCAAACTTTTAAACAGTTTTTTCTTCCAGTCTAAATAAATGAATAAAAATTAAGTACTGGGGTATTGATGATGAACATTTCCTGATCTGTGTGCTGTTAAAATGCCATATGTTGAAAAATAAATGATTTTGTCCTGGGGAAAAACGGTAAAAATGGTTCACTGAGTGTTTTGAAATGTTTCTTGGTGAAATGGTTTATTTATTGGTTGTTATCCAGTGATGATTTATCTTGTCTTTTTTTAAACAGAACTTCCCTGTATCTTAGTGAAAGTCTGTACTTTTTTATTCATTGCTTTTTGTGCTAAAGTGATAACATCTTTGCAGTTATTCTTCTATGAATTGTTTGTTTCTCACTGAGTATCATCACCAGTAAAAAAATAATATTCAAGGTCATATAAACACTTGAGACAAAGATTGTCTGAAGCAAAGATTGGTGACCCATGATGCTAATTAGCCAGGCAATTAATGAATGCTAAAAAAAAACCAGGCATCCTTGGACCAGAATGGATAGGATGAAAAGTTACAAATGTTAGGAAGGAGTGCTAATACCCAATTTATTTTTATCTTCCTAAGCAAAATTTTTCTTCTACAAAAATTCATTACTGGTGATGCACTTGCCAACTCTTACCTATTTTTCCACAATTTATGACATTTTCTTTCAGTGTTTTGTTGACTAAATACATATTTTCACATGAATCTATAACAGTGGTTCTCAACCTGTGGGTCGGGACCCCATTTGGGGTCGAACGACCATTTCACGGGGGTCGCCAAACAACGCAGTCTGCCATTTTCCCCCCTTTTCCTTAGCTGTGCTACTCCCTTTTATTCTATTGGCTTTTGAAAGCCAATAGAATAGACTCTCATGAATAGAGTCTAATTCTATCGGCTTTCAAAAGCCAATAGGAATTGTCCAGGCTGTCTCTGCCCTGCTGAGCCTGCCAAAAGTCCCATTCTGCAAACGGTGCTGCACCAGTTGAGTAGTTCTCGACTTACGACCGGTTGAGTAGTCCTCGACTTACGACCGGTTGGGGGTCGCGGCATTAAAAAGATTGAGAACCACTGATCTATAAAAAGGTTTTTGTAGTCTTCAAGCTGGACAACCATTTATGTGAAATGGTAGGGTCTCCTGTAGCAGGGGGTTGGACTAGAAGACCTTCAGGGTCCCTTCTAATTCTGTTATTCTGACTTCTGACTTTTTTCCTAAACGTGTGCATTAAAGAGATTTGTGTTTTTTAAAATTAAGAGTTACAGCTTGACAGGAAAGGTATTTAAAGAGCCTATCAGTCCATTTATTAGTCTTTCAATAATTGCACTGAGGAGGCATTTTCTCATGTTAAAAGAAAACGAACAGTGAAAAGTTCATATATGTATGTATGCCCCCCCACTCCCCCACACCACTACATACATACATACAAATAAACATTCTTCATATATGTATATAGCTCAAAGTGGATGTCACTGGATTCAATGGGGCTTATTCCCAAATAATTACTTAGCAGAATTCCAACTTCAGAGTTTATCCAGCAAGTATTAAATAAAAAGAAAGCAAAATTAACCTACCATTGCAGGATAAGAGTACAGATATTTGATGGGAGAAGACCAAGAATTTCAGTATCAAATGGCAGAATGTCAAAATAGTTTTATTTTATTGCTTTTGTAAGTACTTAGTTCATATATTTTATTGCTTTCGTAAGTAGTCCTCAAGTCCTTGAACAGAGGGAGGGAGAGAGGAATTTGATCTGGTAGTTAAAACATCAAGCTAGAAAACAGGAGACCGTGAATTCTAGTCCAGCCTTAGCCATGAAAGCCACCTAGGTGACCTTGGACCAGTCACTCACTCTCAGCCCAAATCACCTGACAGAGTTGTTGTTGTGGGGAAAAAGAGGACAAAGAAGGTGCATTGGTTTTGTTCACCACCTTGATTTTTTTGTAAAAATAATAAAGGCAGATAGGCAAGAATATGGAAGCAACCAAATTGTCCTTATTCCATATGGGAAGCTGATTGGATTAGGAGGGCAAAATATGCTCTTTGTAAATGGCTACACATTTAGTTATCAATATTACTTTTCCCAACTTGGGTTCTTTCCAGAGTTTGGGGATCCAGTTCCCAGAATCCTTTTCAATGGTCATGCTGGCTGGTGAGTTCTTGTAAATAAAACCATCCTACTGAAGAGGATTCAAGTTGGTGAAGATTGCATTGGCTTTTCTAATTCAAAAGAACTGGAGAGATCGAAGGAAGAGTAAGAGTTGTGTTTTTGATGAACTCACAGCCAGTCACAATAGGCAATATTGGAGGATGACAACCACAAGTCAACCTAGTTTGGAGCTTTATTCCTTAGCCATTACTACTATAGAATAAAAACGATCACACACAATCGTACCTGCTTTACTGAATGAAGAAGCACCTCATATTTACTTGTGTTTCTGCATATTGATGCACAGCATACCTGGAACCGTGAGAAGTTTCACTCAAGCCTCTGTAGGTCACCTTTAGCAAGAAACACTCTTTAATGTTCACATCAAAGGGCAGAAAGGAGTAACCATGGTATCTGCTCATTAGAAAGGTACTGACAAAGTAAAGGACAAAATCATTTCCATCATTTTAAAACAGGGCCATCAAAAGCAGCTATTGACAGTGACACTCATAATGGTTTCATGATATTATTTATAGCTGCAGAGCTTCTGAGCCTCCCATAAACATTCAGCGGAGATTAACTAAATTGTAGCTCAACTAAGCTGCAGCTGTGTTGGTTGTGTTTTTTTACTGGAAAGAGAGAGAGAAAGAGAGAGAGAGAGAGAGAGAGAGAGAGAGAGAGAGAGAGAGAGAGAGAGAGAGAGAGAGATGATTTGGCCATTTTGTTTCATGCTTCAGTTTGTAGAACCTCAGACTTTTCATTATATCCTAAAGAAAGCTGTCAAAGATGAACACCTCCCTTTGACAAACTATTGGACAATTTCTCCTTTCCCTCCAGGAATGTGGAGAAATTTGATGAAGAATTTTTTTCCCAGCTTTAACTTGAAACTTTAAAACTTAGTTATGGCTAAATACCCTCCTAGAGCAGCGCTATGTCATTTTTAATGAAAAAAAAATCACACAATAAAGAAGGAACTTATAAAATTAATCACAACTGTCACAGTAGGAACTAAAAAGCGGCATAATAAAAAGGCATAGCTCGAGGTTTATATAATAGGCAAGCTAATCCTGGAAAGAGAGAAATCAAGAAAAAACCAGAACTATTATAAAATTATCATTCTGGATAGGAGACTTTGTTTTTCGTATCTCTTCTCTAACACTGCTGAAAGAAAGTCACTTTTCAAGGTAAAGGCGCTTCTATGCTTGAATAACCAATTTTGTGAGATATTAGGTAGGTTTTAGAAGCCACATTATACATCAGGAGTCTTCAAACTCGGCCCTTTTATGACTCATGGACTTCAACTCCCAGAATTCCTGGCTGGCTGAGGAATTCTGGGAGTTGAGGTCCATGAGTCATAAAAGGGCCAAGTTTGAAGACCCCTGTATACACTGACCATTAGTAAGATAGGAGCTCTGCCCAGATCAGTTTAGCACTCTACAGCCATAACATGTTTAATGAGTAATGTTGCCTGGACCGAGCTCCTTTTTATTGTTCCTTGTGGAGAAAGACCATATGCCTTTAATTTGCTTACTAGAGAATTCATCCAGAAAGACTTACCTGCCACTGCCCCTTGTGTGTGTGTGTGTGTGTGTGTGTATGTGTGTCCTCAAGTAAAAAGACCATTTGAAACAGTAGGTAGAAATTAAAGCCAGATTTTCTCTTCTGCTTTAGTCATTCCTGATTCAAGGTATGAGGTCACTTTAGAAACATAGCAAGGTACCTAAAATGCCCTGAAGAATTTGGACTGGACTCCCCCAGAGGATGGAGAATGATCTAACCTGCACTCCACCACTGAAAGGAGCCAAAGATTTGGCATGGAATAATTTGAGGGCATCTGGAAGGAAGCATCTCCTACTCTGCTCAGTAAAAAAACAAGTTTGGAAGGGACTTTGGAGGTCTTCTAGTCCGACCCTCTGCTCAAGTAGGAGACATTATATCGTTTCAGACAAATGATTGTCTAATCTCTTCTTGAAAACCTCCAGTGATGGAGCACCCTCAGCTTCTGAAGGCAAGCTGTTTCACTGATTCACTCACTGTGAGGAAATTTCTCCCTATTTCTAGTTTGGAACTGTCTTTCGCTATGTTTTCATCCGTTACTTGTCCTCCCTTCAGGTATTTTGGAGAATAGGTTGATCCCCTTAAATATTGGAAGATGGCTATCATGTCATCCCTAGTCCTTCATTAGATTCCTGCAACTATTCATCATGTTTTAGCTTCCAGACCCCTAATCATTTTTGTTGCTCTTTTCTGCACTCTTTCCAGTCTCAATATCTTTTTTGTACTGTGATCAGAATTGGATGCAGAATTCAAAATGTGATCTCATCAAGGCAGTATATAAGGAAACATAAGTGCCATGTGCTCTCTGACTGTGTTGAACATTGCTATTCAGGTGAAGGCAAAAAAAAAGGGGGGGGGGTAAATGTGATAATGAAAGCAGTCCCACCTCTTCCTTATGTCCTAAGACACAACTTGTGACATATGGTTAGTCTAAAGGGAATTTGGAAATACAATGGAAGAGAGCTGCTTCCTTGCAGTCTTCTCCATCAAGAACTTAGAACATGCCTGTAACCCAGTGCTTCTCAAATAGTGGGGCGCGCCCCCCAGGGGGGGTGCGAGGCTCCATAAAGGGGGGCTCGTTTGACCTCGGCAAATACTGTCATATTGGATTTCTAGATCGGATCATCCGACTCACTCGCAAGCGGCGTCCCACATGGCATTGATTGTCCCAGCGCAGCCCCAGTAGCAGCCCGACGCGGAGGACAACATGACCACCAACACACGTGACACATGCAAAGGACCCGATTGGATAGACATGATGCTCTATCCTGATTGGCCAAACCCGCCCGTGTGACTTTTAGACCCAGAAATCGGTCCTCTGTACAGAAAAAAAATACAGGTCTCGGCTACACATTGAGAAGGAGCTGAGAGTTGCTGTGTCCTGCTTCAAACCCCACTTCGAAAAGCTATGCATTGAAAAACGTGCTCATTGTAGCCATTAATCCAGATATCACCTCCGATTAAAAAATCAGCTCAAATTATTTTATATATTTTTGTTTTGCAGGTTAAAGTTTTTTTTTTAATATTGTGCTCCTTTAAATCTTTTCTGCCACAGTTAATAAAGCTATTCTTTGTTGTAAATTGATCCACATTTCTTTCTTTTTTTTATTCTCATATACGTTAATAAGGATACAGTATTATGCAGAGGTGTATTTATAACAATTTTATAGACAAATGATACTATTTACAGTCGCGCGGGGGGGCGCGAAATGTTTTCTTCTTCCTAGGGGGGCATGACAGAAAATAATTGAGAAGCACTGCTGTAACCCTTCTACTCCCCCCCAATCAAATCAAGTGGAGGTGATGTGAATCAGCTACTTTTACATTATTCTTCCTCCAAACTATATTCTTTCCTTTATTTATTTTTTGATTCTCACTATAATCCTGTGATAGATTAGGCTGAAAGACTGTGTTTATGTTAGAATTTTAAGCTGAAATGTCATGGTTAAATACAAGACTTTTTAAGCAACATTTTCCATCAGGATCTGAATCTATTGGAGTTTCTATATCCCTTCATTGTAGACAAGATAGGCTGAATTAAGCACGAAATGGCATCTTCCTTCCTTCCTTCCTCCCTTCCTTCCTCCCTCCCTCCCACCCACCCATCCATCCATCCATCCATCCATCCATCCTTCCCAGGCAGAAGTATAGAACTCTTGTTTTTAACATGGTACAATGAAAATAGCCATCACTGAGCGGGGCCTTAATTTTGTAAAGAAAGGTTATATTTTCAAATAATGCTGAGCTCTTCTCTTCCAACCAAGAGTTCATAAAATATAGGGACTGGGTGACATGCTATTAATGTGCCTCTCCTTTTAGATTTATTCTTCTCCCTGGACAGCATCAAACATTCTTTTCCTCCCCATCTATTGTTTGTGATGTCACTTCTGTGTGCTGTACCTTTTCATTGGTGTATATCAGGGGTAGTCAACCTTGGCTGTTTTATGACTCGTGGATTTCAACTCCCAGAATTCCTGAGCCAGCTAAGCTGGCTCAGGAATTCTGGGAATTGAAGTCCACGAGTCATAAAAGAGCCAAGGTTGACTACCCCTGGTATATATCATCACCTTCTATGTAATTGATCTAGCATTGAACAATTTTCTTTTTTTCTTCTATGAGGAAAAGGTGCTGGGAATAACAATTGGTTAAACTCACGTCACTGAAGTCAGCTCCAGTACTTCAGATAGTTCTGTCGCTGGCTCCATTGTCAAACAAGTTTTGCATTTTGCACCCAGGAGAGCAAAATATAAATCCACGCTTTGATATGATAGGTTCCATAAAACGTCTGCATGTTCTATTTGATAGTTCTTTCATAAAGAACTGTACAGGAATGTAAGCAAGGCACCCAACATACTTCTAGTGCTAAAAAGAAGCTTCTCAGACTGATACCTGTGGCATGAAAAGATTAGGACGAGCCCTCCATTTGTATGGAAAATTATGCTGGAATCAGTGCAAAAGTGCTAACTTGCCTTGCCACTTCCAATATGTTGGATATTCCTGAAGTTACTATTTTAGACCAGGGGTCTCCAAACTTGGCAACGTAAAGACTTGTGGACTACAACTCCCATAATTCCTCAGCCAGCCATGGGGAATGCTGGCTGGGGAATTCTGGGAGTTGAGGTCCACAGGTCTCAAAGTTGCCAAGTTTGGAGACCCCTGCTTTAGACTGACTGGGTTCATATGACATACTAAACCAGCGGTTCTCAACCTGTGGGTCGCGATCCCATTTGGGGTCGAACGACCATTTCACGGGGGTCGCCAAACAACGCGATCCGCCATTTTTTTCTCAGCCAGCGCAGGGGGCGGCGCCACGCATGTGCGCTGCACAGGGGCGACACATGGGGGCAGTGCCGCGCATGTGCGTCACACAGGGGGCAGCGCCGCGCATGCACACCGCGCAGGGGGCGGCGTATGGGGGAGCCGCCGCGCTTGCGCAACGCGCAGGGGGGGCACCGTGCATGCGCATCGTGCAGGGGGCACCACCGCACATGCGTGCCGCGCAGGGGGCGCCGCCGCGCATGCGCGCCACCTGCTTATGACCGGGGTCGCCGGTCTAAAAAGATTGAGAACCACTGTACTAAACCTTAAATATGAGTTAGAAAACACACATCCTAAAGTGTGAGGCCAAAATAAATAAGCCACATATGAGAAGAGGCATGGTGAATCAGAAGAATGTGGACATCTGAATTCCAATAAAAAAAATTATCATGTAGAATTCTGGAGCATTGTTATCTGTCTGAAGTTGAGACTGAATCATTTGTTATTCTGAACCGTGCTAGATATTTCAAATAGCCATCTGAAGTAGAAGCCACCAAGGCCATGGACCTCTTTTAGATTTATTTGTTTTGGTTTGTTTAATAAATATGTAGCTCAGGGCTGAGTGTTTTGATTGGCTGAAACTCTCAAATACTCCCAACATGTTTCTGTAACAAGGACTATGGAATTTCATTCTGTTCAGTTCTTTGAGAAACTTGTTAGAAGTGCTAGTTGGCTTTGATTTTATTTACATTTGCATTTAAAAAAAATAACTGTTGTTGTTCCCGTTATTCTCCAGTCATTTATTTAATCATTTCCTATTGTATAACATAAAGAATTTTCAAACCAATATGAACAAAGGGGTGTGTAGAGACTGGATGCAAGGAATTAGGAAACTGAAGAATCTGTTTTAGGAAGAATGTGTAGGATGGCAAAACAGTTAAGTTCTGTTTTCTGGAAAAAAAGGTCCTTTGATGCTGTCTCCATCTCTGCTGCCCAAAAAAGTTCAATCAAAAAAATTTTTGCACATATTTTTCAGTTCATTTCTCCTAATGAATGCTAAGTTCTGTGCTTGCTTTTTCCTCTGCCTGCATTTTTTTTAAAGTAATTGTCCTGTCCTCTATTGTAATGGATTTTGATAATATTTTTTTCCAAATACAAGCACTTTTCAGGTATATTTCCCCTTAATATACAGATTTTTGTGCACGCCTTTTGATTTGCAAACTTGGTTGCCTATTTCTAAGAAATGCAAAGCCAAGCATGCTTCTGTATGATTTCTATTCAGGTTCAAGTCATGCAAATTTAAATGGCAAGGTAATTTTTTTCTTTTTTTTTAGTTCTGTGTTGTAATTCCATGGGCAGTACTGAACCAATAAATAAGACAGTGCTGCAATATATTACATCCTTTTTAAAAACAAAAATTAAAAAAAATTCTCTTTTTCTCTCTTCACACCACTGAACAAGAATCAAGATTTCATAATATCTTATCCTTCTATTGCTGGGGAAAAGTTTCATTCCCTAATTTGCCAAGTCATGGGGGCAAGGAGAGACATTTGCAAATTTCAGATTTTTTTTTTCTGAAATATTTTTCTCTGGCGCATGGTTGGCATTGCTTGGCCATGTAAAGGACCGCATTAATCCCTGAATATCAAACATTCATTTTACTTAACAAAGTAGAACCAAGTGTGAAAAGAAACGTAAAAATCACAGGCACAAAAAGAGAAAAGGAAGAAAACAGGCGACAAAAATATATTGCTTTCTACTTTTATAAACTACTTTTATGAACTATAGTGCTGGAGAAGACTCCTGCGAGTCCCTTGGACTGCAAGGCGTTCAAACCGGTCAGTCCTAGAAGAGATCAACCCTGACTGCTCTTTAGAAGGCCAGATCCTGAAGTTGAAACTCAAATACTTTGGCCACCTAATGAGAAGGAAGGACTCACTGGAAAAGGGCCTAATGCTGGGAAAGATTGAGGGCAATAGAAGAAGGGGATGACAAAGAATGAGATGGCTGGATGGAGTCACTGAAGCAGTAGATGTGAACTTCAATGGACTCCAGAAGATGGTAGAGGACAGGAAGACCTGGAGGAACGTTGTCCATGGGGTCGCGATGGGTCGGACACGACTTCGCAATTAACAACAACAACACTTTTATACAATGCTTTCGATAAAGATTGATCATATTTCACAATGAAATCTTTCTGTTATTGTAAAAATAAAATAAAATAAAACCAGCCCATCTTTCATATGCGGATAGAAATCTATTCGAAATAACATTGTTCTTCCTAGAATTTTTTTTTTTAAGAAAGAATATTTATTTATTTGATTGATTCTTATCCTACATGTATTACTTTATAAGTAACTCAAGACTGCGACTAATACAGGGTAGTCCCTTACTTACAACTGGTCACTTAGTGTCTGTTCAGAATTATGACAAACACCGAAAATTTGAGATTCAAATTGCATTCGGTGTTCTGACATCTGCTGTTCCCCTCCTTTCCATGGTCATGTGACAACATTTTGGGTGCTTGGCAACTGACCTGTGTTTATAGTCGTTTGCAGCATCTTATGGTCATGTGACTATGATTTACAACATTTTTGCAGGAAACCAGCATTTCTTTCTGATTTCTACCCCATAGCAAACAATGAGTTTGCTTAATGACCACAGTGTTTGTTTTACAACCCCCACAAAAAGTCATAAAATCAGACTTGTGCTTTATGACCATCATAACTTAATTGAAATTGTGAGCTCGGTTACAGTCATAAGTTGAGGACTATCTGTACTCATTCCTCCTATTATTTTACCCTACTATTATTTTACCCCCTATGCGGTGAGTTGAGCTGAGAGAGAATTCCTGGCCCGTCATCACCTAGCCAGCTTTCATGCCTAAGGCAGGACTAGAACTCACAGTCTCCTAATGATTGGCCTAAAGTCACCTAGCCAGCTTTCATGCCTAAGGCGGGACTAGAACTCACAGTCTCCTAATGATTGGCCCAAAGTCACCTAACCAGTTTTCATGCCTAAGGTGGGACTAGAACTCACAGTCTCCTAGTGATCGGTGCAAAGTCACCAGCCACCTTTCATGCTTAAGGAGGGACTAGAATTAATAGTCTTCTGGTTTCCAACAAGTTAACCAGTGTACCAAACTGGCTCTACATAAAATAAATAAATATGAATTCCCTTTTGGTACTGCAAGCTGTGAGAAAATAATTATATTTTTGCTTTGAGTTCACGTATTTCCATCAAATTGTTAACTCCACATTGAAACTTGCATCCAGAGCTTCTAACATCACAATGAGCTGCTGCTAGGATAAATTTGAGTTCCCAAGGGCATTCTCACAACTATAGGTGAATATGAAAACAGAAGGGGAAAAGATTTCCAAAGCAGCAATAATCAATTTTTCTACGTTCATAAGAGAAAATAGTGCCATGGGTAAAAAGGATAAGGAAAAGCAAAAAAAAAATGTAATCACTCAGCAGAATTTCTGAGCGTGCTATTCACCGTTCTCGCCAAGATTTACTCCCTTCTCCCGGCGTGTGTCTCTTTTCTTTGAAAAATGTGGCCAGCACATCACCTGCAGCATTAAATATTTCATTATATTTAGCACATTATCCATTTGGAAAATGAAGTTCCAGTGCAGTATTTCATTACTGTTCAAAAGTGTGAGTATGTTAAATGAAAGCCACCTTGTTCCTCCTTGACGTGGGGTGGGGGATGTTCAGATGGCAAATCACTTAGAATAGAATTGGGGCAGGACCAGCAAAGGAAGGCCCATGTGTTAGCCTTGTAAAGTAGTCTAGGCAGGAAACCAAAACTATCAGTACTAACACCATCTTTACTTTAATGTTAGTAACAGAATCTTGCAAATCTGAAAACACTTCTTTCCTCCCATTGTCCTTCCCCTTCTCAGAGAACTAGGAAGGGTCCATTTTGAGATGCTTTCCCCAGCTCTGTTTCTTCTGTGGGCTGAGATAGCTCTTATCTGATCATTGCCCTAGCTGCAGTTATTCCTCCTGCCTCCCAGGGGCGCAGCAGTTAGAATGCACTATTGCAGGCAAACACTGCCCCAGCCTGAAGTTCGATCCTGACCAGCTCAAGGTTGACTCAGCCTTCCATCTTTCCAAGATTGGTAAAATGAGGACCCAGATTATGGGAGGCAATAGGCTGACTCTGTAAACCGCCTTGAGAGGGCAGTAAAGCACAACGAAACGGTATATAAGTCTAAGTGCCATTGCTATTTTTCTCATTACACCATTAGGTTTTATTTTGACAATTAAGACCTGCAACAAAACGCAGAGAGTGACATTTCTTCATTCAGACTTTCAGTCAGCTCTTTTCCACATTTCCTTCTTTTTCCCCTTAAGAAACATAAGACAGCCTATGCCAAAGTGCACCTCCAAAACCCCAAAATGTCCATTGCTCTTCTCACCCTCATCATCATGATCTTCGCGGTTGTCATCATCAATAGTGACAGAACAAGCCACAAGTATATAAAAATAAGAGCAAACTCTACTCCCTTTAATCTGGTTGGGTGATCAAATAGCTGCAAGAACACCACTAAGTTCAGTGAACACCAAAGACACTACAGTTCAAATGTTCTCTTCTATCAGTAAAATGGAAGGAGAACTTCAATGACCGAAGTTGATTCTTCCCTCCAAAGAGGTGTGTCATAGCCAACAAAATCTATATCTCAAGAAAGTACTGATAATTATAGATTGCAATTCCTTCTTGCCTTAAAACTAAAAATGAAACATTAGCAAACCACCCTGTAGCAGTCTGAGAAGAAAGAACATTTCATCTGCTTTTTCAGCCAGATATGTTTCTTCCAAAATAGAGCTTGGCTACTATTTTTAATGTAACATGACAGACAAAAATAGTTATTGGCAGTACTCTGTATTCCAACTAATACGTTTTCCATCCAGATTCTTAGTGGAAAGGGTAGAACTGGGAAATGTTAAAACAATTAAGTAGTACAGATACTCTACAGTCCATTTCCAAAACACAGACTAATCTGGCACACTACAAACCATCTGCTGGGTTGGGCATCTGATGAAGAGAGGAACTATATGTTATAATTAGGGATCTTTAGGGGCAAGACAGTGGAAGAATTTGGCCAGTGCTGTTTAGAGCCGGGTTCTGCAGATGTTCAACCTGAAAATGTACTTGGTTTTTGTATAAAATGCTCTGCTTTTGAGAAAAAGTGAGGGAACCAGAGCAAAACAATGGTCACAGATAAGATGAACCAAATGCAATGAATGTGGTTCCATTATGTGGTCAATTATGCTGTTCAGAAAATACTTACTTGTGAAAACTACCTAAATTCTAAACACACTGAATTGTGCTCAGAAGTTCTCTGGAAATATGTTGTGATAGTACTGGCAGAATTAGGTCCATGTGTTATATATGGATGGGTGTGTGTATGTATATATTCTATGTGTGTGTGTGTGTGTGTGTGTGTGTGTGTGTGTACCTTCTGAATATGTCCGAACAGGATGCACAGAGCAAAATGTACATTTATCAGAGTGATGGCATGGATCACAATTCAAAAAATATATACATTTTATATAATATAATACATTTTTCAGAGTGATGGCATGGATCACAATTATATATATCGTGTATATAATAGTAGTAGTAGTAGTAGTAGTAGTAGTAGTAGTAGTAGTAGTAAAGTTGGAAGGGATCTTGGAGGTCATCTAGTCCAAGCCCCTGCTCAGGCAGGAAACCCTACACCATTTCAGACAAATGGCTGTCCAGTGTCTTCTTAAAAACTTCCAGTGTTGGAGCATTCACCACTTCTGGAGGCAGGTTGTTCCACTGGTTAATTGTTCTAACTCTCTCTCTCTCTCTCTCTCTCTCTCTCTCTCTCTCTCTCTCTCTCTCTCTCTCTCTCTCTCTCTGTGTGTGTGTGTGTGTGTGTGTGAATGTAATTGTGATCCATGCCATCATTCTGAAAAATGTGCATTATATATAGAAGCTGCAGTTTATGATTGAAAAATACATACTGCACATACCAGGAAAATATATATGGAAATAAATAATTTAGAAAAAAAGATACATATAAGTATACCTTTTTATCATGTAAAAGTCCTTTTCTCTTTTCTTTCTTTTCTTTTCTTCTTCAAAGGAAATTCCAAATAAGATTTTTGAGAAAGACAAAAGAGAAAGAAAGATTGGACCATCTCTATCACTTGGTGCTGGGTGTTGTCAAGCCAATCTCTGTCTTCAAACCAGTGATGGTTTTTATACAATCGTAGAGGTCAACCCCATATTGACAAGTCCCAACTCCAAATTCATTGTATTCCAACCTTTCCAGAAGTCTCTCAACACTAGAACAGACAGTTCAGATGTTACTGGAAGTGGTCCAACCTTTAAATAGACATCCTGGCTTCAGTTTTACAGTCAATATAGTTGGCTTTGTGACCCATTTTTCTTTCTGATAACAGCACATCAAAACACTGTGGAAAATTTTACTGACTAGATGTGATCATGACACGGAGAACTAAGGTCACAGTGGAGTTTGAATGCCAGTTTCAGTTGAGGTGAGAGCTTTTGTATCAGTGAGCAATCAAAACCATTTAAAAGGCCGTGTTACCGTATCAATATATTTACTGAAGGTCTAGGATTTGCAATTTCCTATCAAATAATCACTTGTCACAGATCTGGCCTTGCTGTCATATAATGTAGAATAGACTTTGTCCTTGTGAAAGGAGAGCACTGCTCTCCATGGTCTGATGCCAAAAACAAGACAAAGAGTAAAGGGGGCTTCTCATCCAGTCATCCCAATAATCAAAAAAAAAAAAAAATTGTTCAATCTGCCACTTGCTCTCTATTGAAAACTCATTGTTGCTGCTTTTAATCCAAACAAAGCATCTTCTTGTAGCTAAACAAGGAGCGGATTGATGCTGAATTTTGACATGATGTGTTTTCTTAATTGAGGATTTGCTACACAATCTCTCTACATGTAAACCAAACATGTATTTATCTCCCTGGAGTGAGGAAGGGAGGGGCCAGGCACTTTTTGCGGTTCAATCTGCAAGCCACAATGTTTTTAGGAAGGTCAGGAACGCTGATTTTCAAAGCAACAACAAAACTATTAAGTTTTCATATTATTAATTTATTATCCGGTACAGTTGGGAATTCTGCTAGTTAAAATCTAACCCAGCTGGAAAGGCACCAGGTTATTCTATTCCTTCAGTGGAACGAATCTAAGACGACGTTATTTATCTCTGTATGCTTTTTACGACTGGTGGACCCATTGCTTTCAAGAAGAAAATAGGTGGGAGTGTGCTTTTATTTAATTTGGAACATTCCAAGTTTCCAGATTTGCTTAATTTGAATGCATTTTGGAGCAGGGGGCTAATTTTCTAGGCTTCTCAGTCATGGCTTTGCTGAAGTGAATGGTGCATGAGAAGGAAGTAGAAATGGAATGAAACTTACTCTTGTTTATCTCATGGTTAGCCTGAGCCAAACGGTAGGACCGGTTTCATATTCTCAAGTCTGAGATTTAGCCTGTAATTCTCCTGGGTTCATTCTGGATCAAAACACATTTGTGGAGGCAACATTCCATGAGATTTAACTTGCATATTTTGTTTTTAAAGTTTAAAACTGCTTTCTAACTCTTACAGTTTCCAGAGAACTATGTGTTTTTGTGGGTGTGGTAGTATGAAATGATAGAATTATTTTGGAACTGTAAGCTGGCTTTCCAGAAATGGGGTCTCCTTGTGTTTACATTCCTCATTCTTCTCTCCTCAAATATTTTGCAAATATTAAGATAATTTTTCTTCTTCAATAAATAGTAATAGTAATAGTAGTAAAGTTGGAAGGGACTTTGGAGTTCATCTAGTCCAACCCTCTGCTCAGGCAAGAAACCCTACACCATTTCGGACAAATGGCTGTCCAGTCTCTTCTTAAAAACTTCCAGTGTTGGAGCATTTACTGCTTCTGGAGGCAGGCTGTTCCACTGATTAATTGTTCTCACTGTCAGGAAGTTTCTCCTTAGTTCTAGGTTGCTTCTCTCCTTGATTAGTTTCCACCCGTTGCTTCTTGTCCTGCCTTCAGGTGCTTTGGAAAATAGCTTAATTCCCTCTTCTTTATGGCAGCCCCTGAGATATTGGAATACTGCTATCATGTCCCCCCTTGTCCTTCTCTTCGTTAAACTAGACATACCCAATTCTAGCAACCGTTCCTTATATGTTTTAGCCTCCAGTCCCCTAATCATCTTTGTTGCTCTTCTCTGTACTCTTTCTAGAGTCTCAACATCTTTTTTACATCGTGGTGACCAAAACTGGATGCAGTATTCCAAGTGTGGCCTTACCAAGGCATTGAAGAGTGGTATTAATACTTCACGTGATCTTGATTCTATTCCTCTGTTAATGCAGCCTAGCACTGTGTTGGCCTTTTTGGCAGCTGCAGCACACTGCTGGCTCATATTTAGGTGATTGTCTACTAGGACTCCGAGGTCCCTCTCACAGTTACTATTATTGAGCATGGTGCCACCTATGCTGTACTTGTGCATTTGGTTTTTCTTGCCTAAATGTAGAACCTTGCTTTTTTCACCATTGAATTTCATTTCAAAAGTAATTTCCCCCCCCCACACACACACACTTAGTTTTGTTGGGTTTATTTCCAGGTAAGGGAATACAAGGTTCCAATCTAAAATTAGTACTGCATGTATTTTCTCTTGTTACATTAGGTTACAGATAATCCTTACTTACCTACTACATCCTTCAGCAACTATTCAACGTTAGGACAGTGATGAAAAAGCAACTTTGTGATCAATTCCCATATTAAGAACCTTAACAGATTTCCTCAATCAATTGACCACCATTCCAGTCAGTATTCGTTGTCCTGTGTCTGGCCTGTTATTTTTCTTTTTTCCCCTTTATGCATTCATGAAATTGGAGAGGAAGACATTATAGGAGAGTTAGCAGACTCACATTTGGGAATACAAATGGAAAGCAATGCACTTGTACGGCAGCCATGAGTACACTACACAATCAGCCCAGTATATCCCCCATTGTGTGCCTTCTTATACTCCTGTAATCTCTTCCTCTCTAATCTCACTATTTGGGGGGAAGAGGGAAACATCAGACATGAGAAATTGCCTACAGAGAATGCTTGCTTTGTTCTTCTCCCATTGCAGGGTAGAAAGATTGGAGAGGAAGGGATTCTAAGAGAATAAACAGACACACAATGGGAAATACACTGGGTGTAGCATGCTGCCATTCAATGTGCATTCTCCATTGTGTTCCCACTTACTCTCTTGGAACATGTTCTTCTCCAATGAATGTAAATACAAACTCTTTGTTAATTATCCCAGTGTCTGGGGAAACAGGGAAGCAGGAAAAAAAGGAAAGCCCAGTTATGATCCTGTGATTTCCCACTTAGGGACCACTTCACTTAACAATAGAGCTGCCAGACATAATTGTGACTTCTAAATAAGGACTACCTGTAATGAAATTAAGTACAGATGTATAGTTCTGATATACAATCTGCTTGATTCAAGACAATGCATGGTTTCTGCCAGGTATGAATGGATCAATATCTACAAGATGGCTGTGGATGTATAGAAGAGGCAGAGCTTTAATTATTGAACCACACCTGTCCTCTTAGAGAATTTGACTCCCATGAGTGCCCCGAGACAGTGGGCTTTTTGTGTTGAAAGAAACACAAACATAGTTTTTGAAAGCAAAATTTATACTGATCAAAATGTATTTCCTTTTTGTTTTCTACAACAACAAAAATGGATTAAATTCTAATTTTATCACCTCTCTTTAGGTTTTGGGCAGATTTTGATTGGGTTTTTTCCCCCATTAATTGAGTTCAGTATGGTGCTATCATAAGGCAGGTTTGGTCACGTGATCTTCCACATTAAAGACTGAAAACCAAGAGGACTGATGTGATTTGCTTATTTTTTTACCCCTCTATACTTTTATACCCCTTTTGTGGGATACATTTTACCTATTGGGATGGATTTAAAAGTTAATTAGAATGAGTGTGTTTCTTATCTCATTAAAAGAAATTACCAGCCGCTCCTTATCTCATAGGCAATTACTACTTTGAGCATTCTGTAGGATAATTTACATTATGGGCAGCATGCCAATTTTTTAGTTTGATAGGAAAACAACTCTTGGTACCTTGTGAATTAAAATCCAGATGGGCTGAATAATAAATAACCTAATACCCTTCCCTAAAGCTTTTCCATGTCTTTGGATTTCCCAACTTTTGACTAGATTTAGGAAATTAAGTATGTACCATGACAACAGACAAACCTGTGTTAGAGTAGAGTAGAGTAGGAATAGAATAGAATAGAATAGAATAGAATAGAATAGAATAGAATAGAATAGAATAGAATAGCTTTATTTGGCCAAATGGGATTAGATACACAAGGAATTTGTTTCCAACTTTACATTTGTCAATACTAATATATTAGTAGTGTGGTAGTCTATCCTGAGCCATTACTACCACATTTAGATTTATGGGATAAAAAAAAGTCTACATAAAGTCAAGGTCAACACTGAGATGCAGCAAAAAATTAGTTTTCTGCCCCGTAATCATAGTATAATAGAGGTAAAAGGGATCTTGGAGGCTATTGAGCCCAATCCCCTGTTCAGTATATTAATCAAAATGGAAGTATTCTGAATGAATGGCTATCCAGCTTCTGTTTAAACTCATCCAATGAAGGGAATCCATCATTTCTCTGTGTAATAGGACTCTGTGTCCAACTTGTCTCTTAACAATACTTTCCTAATCAATGTAATAAATCTACTTTGCTATGAATTGTACTTCTTATTCAGTGTCTCAAAGTCTAAGTATGCAATCTCCTTTCAGTCTTCTTGGAGTTTATGATGGAGAATAGAGCTGATCTTGAGAACAGGGAAGGAAGACTCAAGCATTGGGGGCGGGGTACTTTCAAAAGATTACACAGTCTTGAAGAAAAGGGAAACATGAGTAAGAAACTCAATTTAATTCCACTGATTTGGTTTAGTATATGATGGAACACAGAGAAACTTGGACCAGCTTTCAAGATTCTTTTACTGTACCTTATCTCAATGAAAAACATAGCTGGAATTCCTCTATCTTCTTGCCTATCTTTAAGGGCTGACACAGTTAAATGTATACAAATCCTTCCGTTTTTCTTCCTAGACTTTAATTTCTAGTCCCTTGATCCTCCTCGTTGCCTTTCTCTGAGCTTGGCACAGTGTAACAAGGATGATTAGGAGGATGGAGAGTAAAACATATGCAGGAATTGGGTTTGCCTAAGTCTAATGAAAAGAAGGACTAGGGGAGACATGATAGCAGTGTTCCAATATTTGAGGGGCTGCCACAAAGAAGAGGAGGTCAACCTATTTTACAAAGCAACAGAAGGCAAGACAAGAAGCAATCAATGGAAAAGTAATCAAGGAGAGGAGCAACCTAGAAGTAAGGAGAAATTTCCTAACAGTGAGAACAATTAACCTGTGGAATGGCTTGCCTTCAGAAGTTGTGGCTGCTGCATCATTGAAGGCTTTTAAGAAGAGATTGGACAGCCATTTGTTTGGAATGATTATAGGGTCTCCTGCTTCTACAGGTGATCGGACTAGAAGACTTCCAAGGTCCCTTCCAGTTCTGTTAATCTGTATGGGCTTTATCTTCCCATAGTAGCAGGATTGAAATAGGACTTAGGATGCAATTTTATTTATTAGCCATTAGTTCATTTGAAATCAAAAGAATTTGGGGCTTTTGGGGGGGGGGTGGGAGAGATGTCTAGCTTATTCAGAAGATGCTCACTTATTTCTAAGAGAAGAGTTATCCGAAATAGCAATGGAGAAATTTTGCCTTTTTGGTGTTTAAATTTGGTATTAGGCCAGGGGTCTTCAAACATGGCCCTTTTATGACTTGTGGACTTCAACTCCCAGAATTCCTCAGCCAACACGTTGAAGTCCACAAGTCATAAAAGGGCCAAGTTTGAAGACCCCTGTATTTATAAGGTGACCTTATAAATTGAAGAAAAAAATATCGTAAATAAAAGAAACGTTTTATTCATTGCAACAGTAATACAGAATACACTATAATATGATAAATGCATAATAAAAAACATTTGTAACAATAACATTTTATATTGTAATAAGGTGACCAACTTTTTTACAATGAAAAGGAGCACACAAATAAATTGAAGAAAAAATATTGTAAATAAAATTGCGCTCAGCAGCAATTCCTATTGGCTTTTGAAAGCCAATAGGGGGAGTAGCACAGCTAATGGAAAAGTTGGGAAAAAAAACATCAAAAAAAAATGGAACGCCGTTCTGAGCGTTCTAGAAAAAAAAAAGCCCTGCAGATTAGTCTTAAAATATTGAAAAGGAGGACATGTAGGAGGACACTTTTTGAGGGAGGATAGAACTTACAAAAGGAGGACTGTCCTTCCTAAAGGAGGACGGTTGGTCACCTTATGTATTAGGCTGTAATAAAGATGATGTCAACAATTGAGTTTAAAGCCATAACGATCGTGTGTGCCAAAACATTTTTTAAATAATTATTGGGGGTACAAACCATCTCTTGCCAATAGCCCATCATGTAGATAACTCAAAACATGGTCCACAACATAAACATTGTAGTTGATACCACTTGTGTAGCCAATCATTGAGTTGTAGTATTTTTTCCCCTTTCTGGTCTACTTCAATGGATAAGACTATCACCTGAGCCTCCAAATTGCCAAACATTGCACTATTTCAGCTAAGATCATATTTATTAAATTTATTTGCCATCCATCTTATGGTTGAAGCAACTCTGAAGCATGAGTCACATGAGATCTGGGTTTGGGTTAAAATCATGCCACCAAACATCTTTCATAGCTATTAATTCATAATTTTATTTTTAGTTTTAAATTTTGAACTCACCGGGTTTCCTCTCCACATCCTGAGTATTAATGAATGGCTGTGAACCCTAAGTGCTAATGTTACATTTGAATCTTCACTGAAGTTCAGAGGCTTCATTTAACTAATACTTCCAGTAGAAGACAAGTCTTTATCTGAAGTCCTTAATTCACCTAGCCCAGGGGTAGGCAATCTTGGCTCTTTTATGACTCGTGGACTTCAACTCCCAGAATTCCTGAGCCAGCCATGCTGAGGGGAAAGGGAGAGGTTTCCAAGCTGAGCCACGTTGGCTCAGGAATTCTGGGAGTTGAAGTCCACAAGTCATAAAAGAGCCAAGGTTGCCTACCCCTGACCTAGCCTATTAGTTTTCTTGCACATGTTTCATTATCCAATATCTTCAGTGAAGATGTTACCTACTTGGGTAATGAAAAACAACCAAGCTCAAAAGGTACAGTTCAACCTTGAGCTAAGAATATTCTCGTCTGTTGTTCCTTAATTCAGTTTTGGTTTCTGGGGATTTGGGGTTGGGCAGTCTCATGCTCCACAGGATTAAGTGGATTCAGCTTATCCTTACTCAGGCATGTTACACCAAACACTTTCTGGTAAGTTCTGCTAAGATGCAGTTTTTCTTTCAGAATGTTGTTAATTTCATTTACCTTAAGATACAGAACTAATCTGCTTTGACTGCTTAAACATCTTGTTCCCCTTTTTCTGGTACCTCTCTTTCATCAGCATAGTCTTCTTTAATTACAGTGTCTTCTCATACCTGATACCCTCAGAATATGTCAGAAATATAACTTCTAGAATTTCTAACAAAAATTCCTCTGGGGAAAATTCTGTAAATTGCAGTCTCAGCACAGCTGAGAGAGCAGCAGGTTGAGAAAGTTGCATAGAGCAGCATTTAACAAAGAGTCAGAATGTTGTATATTAGTTCTTGCTTGGTGTCCTATTAATTTAAAAAAAATAGTATAATTTCACATTGTCACAGACTTACCAGCTGTCACACAGAAAGAAAGTAACCTGATGATTATCCATTAATATGTGTTGATTTAAAGTCTGTTTTGTTAGCGAGCCCTAAGGTGAAATTTGACACCATTTTAGGCATTATTTTAGAAACAAGGGCTAGTCTTGCAAGTGCTCAGTGTTTGCATGGAAATCATTTTAAAACACGACATGCTATTTCCTTTTCACCGAGTTATTGTCCCCATCATCTTCCCCATCTTTTTTTAAATTAAGCTGAACTTGTCTTCCCATCAATTCTTTTTTCTTGAAAAAGATTCCAGTGAAGAATCGTTAAATTGTAAAATAAAATATTTTTTTAAAACTTAATTGCAGTTTAGACTTCAGATTTATTTGAAAAGGAGATAATGATAGTAATTACCCAGTTTGAGTTTTGGAGAAGGCTAATTAGATCCCCAACACATTTGTATGCACAAAGCAAACTATAAATACAAAAGACCATCTGGTTCTTATCAGCTTACAACACTAACACTGTCTGTAATTATTTTTTTTTCTATATTGTTTTGATGTTGACATTTGATGCACCAATACTTAGGGCTTCAGTAAAGGAATAACCTGCACTGTCAAGGGGTTGGGAGGTCTTTTGTACTTTTAAATGTACACATATGCACATTTTTTTTTTCTCACTGTGTGTCAAGAGCCAATGTGTGTGTGAAAAGGATATTTCCTAATTTTCCTGTGTTGGGCAATCCTCTATTGAATCTTGAAGCAGGTGATTGTAGGTTGAGTCTGAGGATGTTGACAAATTCAGGGAGAAGGTGAAAGAATTCCTATTAGTTGTGCTTTTTATTACCAAAAACAAACACAAAATTAAAAAGAATATCCTTTAAGGTTCCAGCCTCATTTGTTTATTAGACAATTTGCTTAGGGCTTAACTTATGACTTTATATCTGATCTCCTGGAGACTTTAAGAGTCCACAGTGTGGTTATTAACCAAGATTGCCAAAGACATGAACATGTAATCCAAAATATGCAGACATATGGGCTATCTAACCCTGCTGTGCAGGATAAACCCTACTTTGCTCATTTATCCAAATGGTGGACAAAATTCAAAATATTTGATTAATTAAGCAAACTGATTAACCCAAGAACAGTTCTTGGAAATCTGTTTAATGGGAATCAGTGGAACTTTTTTTAAAGTAAGCGTTTACAGGTAGTCCTTGACTTACAACCTTTTGTTTAGTGACCGCTCAAAGTTACAATGGCACTGAAAAAAGTGACTTATGATCATTTTTCACAGTTATGACCATTAAAGCATTTCCATGGTCACGTGATCAAAATTCGGACACTTGGCAATTGCCTCATACTTAGGATGATTGCAGTGTCCTGGAGTCATGTGATCCCTTTTACAACCTACTGACAAACAAAATAAATGGGGAAGCCAGATTCACTTAACAAACCTGTTACTAACTTAAGAACTACAGTGATCCACTTAAAAACTATGGTAAGAAAGGTCGTAAAATGGGCAAAATGCACTTAACGTGTCTCGATCAGCATCAGAAATGTTGGGCTCAATTGTGGTCATAAGTCAAGGACTATCCTTATTAACTTTGGTCACAGTATATCAGCTATCTTAATATCAAAAAATCTGGTAGAAGATCTTTGTGTTGTACATGAAATCAAACTAACACTCAAACAGCCCAGTGAAGATTAGGTTTTCCTCAAGGTCCCCAGAACGCTGAGTTACAGATGAGGGGCACATAAAAGAAAAAAGAAAGAAAAAAAATCTGATCAGGGAGAAAAAGTGTTTAACTTTAGAACAGACATGTCAAACTCACGACATGACGTGATGTCGCATGACATATCAGAACTTTTTTCCCATTGCCAGCAGTGGGGTGGGCGCTGTTTCCTTAGGACATGTCCAGCCCACGGGCCGGCAGTTTGATACACCTGCTTTAGAAGCTTCCAGTTGTATTGACTTCAACTCCCCCATTTCTCAACAAGGATTGTCCTGACCGGGGAATTCTGGGAATTAAAATCTACAGATCCAGAAGTTGCCATTGTTGGAAAACACTTGCATTTAATATCCCAGAAAAAGGGATATTTTTGCCTGGCTGAGTCCCAGGTTCATTGGTTCAGCATTCTAGATCAAACAGCCAACCTGGATAATTCAAAAAAGATGGTCAATCACCTCTTTCATAGTTTTCCCCCATAAATTGTTACTTAATGTACAGTCTCTGACTAAGGAGTAATATCCAGCCACCCAAATTTATAGCTGTTTCTAACCCAATTTCTCATAAATTTCTCTAGGCTTCTAAATTGTTTTGGCCCATCACAGGTCTGATAGCAATAAATCTTCCTATGTCCCACATCTCCCATCTTCTTCTCTCCTACTGGTTGAGTTTCCTTCTCTAAAAAATAACTTGAGCTGTACCTATAGCTGAGGGTTGAAATGAGGGATCCTTGGTGCTCTCTGAGCTGGGCTGTTTTCTTGCTGATGTTTCATTATCCGAACTAGTTAACCTCATTGATTCTGGGAAAGATTGAAGGCAAAAGGAGAAGGGGATAGCAGAGGAGGAGATGGTTAGATAGTGTCATTGACGCAATGAACATGAATTTGGGCAAACTCCTGGAGACAGTGGAGGACAGAGGGGTCTGGTATGCTATGGCCAAACACAACTTAGGGACTGAACAACAACATTGTTTTCAGTAGACATAAAACTGACAATATCTTGCAGGATTCTAAGAAATATTTGAAAACAGAAGTTAAGATTGGGATTTGGTTTTATTTCATTCTACACCTGAAAGTATCTTGCAAGCTTAATTAAAACTAATGTGTGTCTGGCTATTCATAAATATGTCAGACATGATTAAAATCATATGGACTAAATCAGAACTGAACAGTCTACTTGGCAGATTAATGTGGACTATTCCTCTTTCTTCTTCTTTTTCGCCCTTATCTGGAGTAGAAGGTGGATGAATCATAGGGCCCGAGTGTGTTCTGGTCTGTACAGGTTTGTGGATTTGCTGAGAAATTTGTCATGTTTCATTTCATCTGTCTGAATTTTTAATGCTTTTATTGTGCCAAATTGCTTCTGCTATTTTTTTTTTTCCAGCTAAGAGATAAAGGTCAGCATTATACTGGGGATTGTAAAGATACCTTAGCTTTCCTGCATTTTGAAAGGAAAAGCTACACATTCTTTGAGATTCTACATGTATACAATTTTCCCTTAGAATTTGATGTTTGGCACAGCATCTGATTGCTGAGTCTTTCAGGTAAAGCTGGTTTTATAGGTCTCATAATCTAGCAGTTTTATGGAGCTCTTTCACACAGGGACATATGTGTGTGTAGATTAATTTGCTCTACTGAAAAAGAAATCACTATGAAAACCCATAGTGTTACGAATCAGGATAACTAATCCTGAACTGGTGGATATAGCAGATAAGACAGCAGAGACGATTGGGAAAACACACATTTAAGCCCCATTTAACCATGCATCAGTCACTGTCTCTTAAGCAAAGGAAGAACAGTTCCTTTGTTATAAGGGGAAAAAAAGCTGAATACTCTAACTGAAATGTCTTTTCACTACTTTCTTAAACTTCTTTTCCCTCACAAGTTGAGTTCCACAAACTTTACTCTCAGCTCTAGCTGATTTCTTATTTTTTGGGTGAAGGTAATTATTTATATGAGAAGAATTAGAACTGTTGATGTATGGAGCATACAGCTGGGACAGGGGTATCCAACTGCCGGCCCCCAGGCCGGATACGTCATGTCAAAACCACACCCACCCCATTGCCGGCAATGGAGAAAAAGTCACGATATGTCGCGACTCATCACGTGACGTTGCGAGTTTGACACCCCTGAGCTAGGAGGTCAAACCACTGAATAACAAACCTTCCAGCAGTATCTTAGTATCTTAGTTCAGCCCTTTTTTCACCAAAAAAGCATGAAAAGCCCTCATTGCCATGTAACCATCAACAATGACCAAGTTGACACATGTCAGGTTAACTTTGCTGTGTTGGCTTGAATAATCCATTCTTGGTTTCGATGCAGGACACCTTAAGCCAGTGATGGCAAACCTTTTAGAGACCGAGTGCCCAAACTGCAACCCAAACCCCACTTGTTTATCATCGGGTGCCGGGTGGGTGTGGCCACTGGGGGGGCATGGCCACCTCAATGTTGCTCGTGGGGCGGGATGCCTGTGGGGGCCGGGTATGGTTGGGGGAGATCCAGCGGGTCTCTGGCAGGTGGGATGGTGGGCAGGAGGCTCGTCTTGCAGCGTAAGGCGGGGCAGGGGGCAGGCAGGGGTGTCATTTCCATTCAGCATTTCTTGCAGATGTCTCGTGAGCCAAACTAGGTAACATCAGCAGTGCCAGAAGAGAATGGGGTTTGTGGAATGGAGGAGAAGAAAAGAAGAGGAGGAGGGGGGAGGTTGTGGGTTCCTTGGTCCTCTCTGAGCTTTGTGGCTTTCTTGTAGATGTGTCATGACCCAAACTAGGTAACATCATTAGTTCATTTATTATCCCACTTTGGGTCCTGAAATGTCTGCAAGAAAATCACCATCCTCAGAGACACCCCCCCCCAAAGGACCCTTCATTTTAACTCTGATTTCTCCTTGATTGGTATTCCAACCGTCTCAGGGCAGAAGAACTTGCCTGGCAGGACCTCATTCCTCTTTCCCATGGGGCACATCCCAATGCCCCCATCCTTCCTCCACCATTTCCTGGGCCCTAAAGGCCAATGAAGTTTCTCTCAGCCACCAGCACCGGCACTCCCGGTTCCTCCGAGATGCTCCACCACCTCCAGCTTTGCCTACCTCTCAGGGCTTCACCTGGACATGGCACCACCACCCCTGTTTGTGGATCGGGATGCTCCTCCAAAGGCTGACCGCACCTTCCCTCCCAGCGGCTCCACCAACCTTTCATTGCCTCAGCTCCACACAACCCCTCCCAACCCCGAAATAACCTTCCAAGAGCAAATTCTGGGAGTTGAAGTTCACAAGTCATAAAAGGGCCAAATTTGAAGACCCCTGTGGTATAAGTTTCCTGCCTTGAGCAGGGAGTTGGATTAAAACAGGGGTCCCCAACCTACGGTCTGCAGCCCAGTACCGGGCTGTTGTCTGTTGGCTACCGGGCCCCAGGAATAGCTGGCAAGCCCCCCTTTGTGGTAGCACTGCCATGCGGGCGCTAGCAACCACATATGCACATGTGGGGGTGCTAGCACGGATGCCAGCATCATGCAAGTGCATGTGGCCCGTTTGCGGATCTACACACATGCTAGCACTGCTATCATTGCCGTGCCCGTTCGTGCATTCCCTGCTGCTCCCTTTCCTTCTGGGCTGCTAAGCCAGAAAGGTTGGGGAGCTCTGGACTAGAGGTTCTGAGGTTCCTTCCAGCCCTGTGATTCTTACAAGTTCTAAGACCAAATTTACATTTCCCACAGAGATTGAACCAGTTTGAATCACCTTGGAGCTTAGTACAATGCCCTGTTTCTTTAACTGATTCCCTCCCACTGTCATTTAAGACTGTGTTTGCCTTCAAGGAGGCATTCATATCCAAGTCACTTTAAAGCACAAGAGAGAGAGCAACTGTGGCCTGCACCCTTGTCTCATTTGAGCTCCAGGTCTCAATTGTTGGCCAGTGAGAGAGGCTGCTGAATGGGTCTTTTATAGTAGCCGTCCTGATTAATCAGCCAACTAGAGAAAGGCCAAAGATACGGAAGGGTGATGTCAGCCCTAGCAACAGATGGCCAAGAGTCTTTTCTCTGTTATTTTCCTAGCATTGCTGGAGTGTCCGTGTTTGCGAATTCATGTGACAATAAGGCTACCACTGGGTTAAGCACTGTTTTATCCGGGGCTTTTGTGCTGTTTCAACATTTTCTCCATGGAAACATCATTTACTGAATTGCGTGTTTGCTTCTCCTGCCTGTTTCTTTCTTTCTTTCCCCCCCCCCCTTTTTCTCATTTTCTTTCTTGGGTTGGCACTTCAGCTACATACAAGTGGTTGCAAGTAACTTCTAACTTTTGAGTGGAAGGACATAAAAATAAAAAGCGCGTGACTAGGGGAAGTGAATGTCCCACCATCAAAGTTTCTCGGCCTCATGTCAGAAGCGATTGCAGTTGAATTATGGAGAGTTTTGAGAGCACAGTAATAGAATTGTTACGGGTCACTCATTTCTTCTGGTTAAAAAACATCGGTAATTTAAAATGGTCGCTGTGTATTCCTTTAAAGAAAGGTATGTGTGTGGGGGGTACATAATGATGGTCTGGGCAAATGGCCTGCTAATTGAAAGAAGACACCTGTAATGAATTGGGGTTCTGCACACATTGTTCTAAAGCAGTGGTTCTCAACCTTTTTAATGCTGCGACCCCCAACCGGTCGTAAGTCGAGGACTACTCAACTGGTGCAGCACCGTTTGCAGAATGGGACTTTTGGCGGGCTCAGCAGGGCAGAGACAGCCTGGACAATTCCTATTGGCTTTTGAAAGCCAATGAATTAGACTCTATTCAAGAGAGTCTATTCTATTGGCTTTCAAAAGCCAATAGAATAAAAGGGAGTAGCACAGCTAAGGAAAAGGGGGAAAAAATGGCGGACTGCGTTGTTTGGCGACCCCCGTGAAATGGTCGTTCGACCCCAAATGGGGTCCCGACCCACAGGTTGAGAACCACTGCTCTAAAGCCTGCAGGTAACTAGCACATGCATTGTGGTATCACACAACAGTATGTGTACTGTACCTCTGCAAGCAAATGAATGCAGGATAATTTTTATTTTTCAAACAAGGTATTTTTTCCCCATCTGTTTTGTAGATCGATAATTTCTTCCTTTCCCTTCCCTCCCCTTTCCCGTTTCTTCATATATTTTCATCCATTGGGATCCTTCTGATAGACTTGCTTGCTGTGTTTCACAGTAACTCGTATTTATTTTTAATAAACTCATTTTTGCAGTGACTTACCACTGCTTTTACAAGTAATGTATTTTTATGGGAATTGCAGTAACATTTCAACCAACCAGTTTTCTTACATCCTGATCTCCTCTCCCCCCCCCCAAACTGTGTGTGAATAGAGATTTCTATCCCCTTCAAGCCAACCCTTTGTGCTTTGTACTCACAGTTTATGCAAAACATAACTGAGTTTTCAAGTATCATAAAAGGGGGGGTTTCCACACATATTATTTCCTTTAATGATTTTATGTAGGTTTTTTTAAAAAAATAATATTTTATTAATAATTCAAGGTGGTGAGCACACCTAATACTTCTTCCTCCTCTTATTTTCCCCATAACAACAACCATGTGAGGTGAGTTGGGCTGGGACAGAGTTAACCGGCTTTCATGCCTAAGTCAGAACTAGAACTCCCAGCCTCTTGCTTTCTAGCCAGGTGCTTTAACTATTAGACCAGACTGGCTCTTGTTTAACTTTTGCACAAACTGGAATCCCTGCAAGTCTGTTTCTACTCTGTTTGTACTTAGCCAGAATTATTTTATCAGTTTAAGGACTGATACTCAGAGAAATGAGATTCTTGTTAGTACAGGTAGTTCTCAACTTACAACAGTTTGCTTAATGACCATTCAAAGTTGCAACGGCATTGAATAAGTGTGGTCATAAGTCAAGGACTATCTGTATGGATTCTGTCCCTTCAAGAAAACGTGATGAATGTTGGGATTAGAATTTCCATCACTAAGCAAGGCAGTTGTTAAGCGATTTGTGCCTGATTTTATGATCTTTTTTTTTTGCCACAGTTACTAAGCAATCACTGCAATTGATAAGTGGATCACACGGTGACTCTTGTTATATCTGCTATCTAATAAAATGCTAATAATTGAACTAAACTACAGAGTTGATAAGTAGGGCTTCTCGTGCTGTTCCCTAGGGCAGTGGTTCTCAACCTATGGGTCAGGACCCCATTTGGGGTCGAATGACCATTTCACGGGGGTCGCCAAACAACGCAGTCCGCCATTTTTTTCCCCCTTTTCCTTAGCTGTGCTACTCCCTTTTATTCTATTGGCTTTTGAAAGCAATAGAATAGACTCTCTTGAATAGAGTCTAATTCTATTGGCTTTCAAAAGCCAATAGGAATTGTCCAGGCTGTCTCTGCCCTGCTGAGCCCGCCAAAAGTCCCATTCTGCAAACAGTGCTGCACCAGTTGAGTAGTCCTCGACTTACGTCCAATTGAGTAGTCCTCGACTTACGACCAGTTGGGGGTTGCGGCATTAAAAAGGTTGACAACCACTGCCCTAGGGACATACTTCTCCATTCCATTTCATTCTTTTTTGGGGGGGATATAACTTTATTAAAGATATTTTTTTAAAAAAAAGATTAAAAATGAAGTCAGAAAAAGAAAAAAAAGAAAGAAATCAAAGAGAAAGCTAAATTTGCCAGAAAGGAAAAAAGAAAAAGGAAAACGGAAAATAAAGAAGTTACAAAGAAATAGCCTCTGAACTTATTTACAGCAGTTATAAATACAATTGTAAATTTACGTCTTACTCTGTGGTTACAGTATAACTCTCTACTTTCTATAATTGACTCTGTCTGATCATCAAAACCGTAAATCATGTTCATTTTTTTCTATCTCACACAAGAAGTCTGTAAGTGGTTTCCAGACAGCAATAAACGTAGATACTGTTTTTTACTCTAATCAAGGAAGTCATTTTGACCATCTTAGCAAGTTCCATCACCATTCCTTCATTGTGTGTACTGTAATACCAAATCTTTCCATCTTTTTGTAAACCATAATCTCGCTGCAGTTATGATTCCATTCCACTCCTAAGAATATTGTCTCCACATTGTGCATTTTAAATGCCTGCTTAAATAAAACATGCTTCAGAATAGAACTACTCCAGAACGAGACTGCCTTTGCAATGAATGTATTTTAAATTGAACTTTGTTTCAATTATTTTTCCTTTATCGTTTTATTTTCCTGTGTTATAACAAACTGTTTCTGAATTTATTTAATAATTTTCAGTTGAAGATTGTTCTGTCATCTTATTTTTTTTCTTTCATTCAGTCATTGCATGCATAGGTGGGGAAGAACAGGTGTTGTCATGATCATGATTATGTTAATGATGGATTTGGTAGGTGATAAGGAATCGCTGTGCCCCATTTACAATTTAGCTAGGTAAGATGTTTAACTGGAATTAATAAGAGTTTTAAAATATTTTACCACTCAGAGTCACTGAGCGTTGGGCAACAGAAGGAGGGCTAAGAAGAAGTCTGCAGAGCCCTCACATCCTGGACATAAACTGTTTCAACTCCTCACCTCAGGATGGCGCTAGAGGGCACTGCATGCCAAAACAACTAGACACAAAGTTGTTTCCCTCATGCCATCACTCTGCTGAACACCTAATTCCCACAGTGCAGTGTAATATCTATGTATATTTACCCATGTAGTCTGGCAGTGTATTATTAATTATCTTTCTTATTATCTTCTTTACTATCCATTCTTATTGGAATGATGATGATGATCATTATCATCATAATCAGCCTGTTGCTTTGCATGTACACTGAGAGCCTCTGAACCTGGAGACAAATTCTTTCTGTATCTAATCACAGTTGGCCAAATAAAGTAGTCTATTCCATTCCACTCCACTCCACTCCACTCCACTCCACTCTACTCTACTCTACTCTAAACATATACATTTAAATATTAATGACAATAGTTGCTGTTTTCTCTTTTAAGGAATCAGGTATAATTTATGATTTGGAGAACTAAGGTTGTGATTTCCTCTAGGAAAAAAAGTTATCAATTGCACCAAAACCAGAAGTTTGAAGCTGTGGTGAAATAAGATTTAACCATGTTCTCCCTTTCTTACTTCCTGGAAGCCAAACTTCAATGGAAAACTCTGTGGTTACTTTTTGATTAAAGAGCTCTAAGTCATAATGTGGTCTGAGCCCTTTTTTCAAGCTCAGTCCATCTCATTTTAGCTGATTTTAGCATTAACTGCTCACAATTGAGCCCAAAATTTCATTTGTTAAGTGAATTTTGTCCCATTTTACAACTTTTCTTGCCATAGTTGTTAAGTGAATCGCAGTAGTTGATAGGTTAGTAGCCTGGTTGGTAAGTGAATCTGGCTTCTCCCATTGACTTGCCAGAAAATCCCAAAAGGGGACTTTCATAAGACTCCAGGACACCATAAATATGAGTCAGTTGCTAAGCATCTGAATTTTGATCACATAACCACAGGAATGATTTAGGGGTCATAAGTGTGAAAAACATTCATAAGCCACTTTTTTCAGTGCCGTTGTAACTTCAAACGGTCACTAAATGAACTGTTGTAAGTTGAGGACTACCTGTTTTGCAGAGTCCTATCTAAGCTACACATTGCTAAAGCTAATTATACAACGATGAATGGTGTAGTCATCATTTCTACCATGAGATCAGGACCTTGGTTTCTCTCCGATTGAACGCGTTCTACTTATCCACGCTAACAGATGGCTCGGAGTAGCTGTCCAGCCTGAGAAGTATAGGGCACTTTGCAAAACTTTGTATAGCCTGCCAAAGTCACCTCCAAATTGTTTCTAACAAAAAGAGAAAACGTGTTTTAATTCACGGCAAGTAAACACATTAACTGCATGTAACTACCTTTAATTGTAATGCTATTTATATCTAAAGCAAATTAAATCCAAGAAAGTTTTTACCCTATTCTTTTTTTAGAATACTGGCATGCTTCAAAGGCCTTCAGCTTTAATAACCCTTACCACCCTTCTTTTCATGGAAATAATAAGCACTTTTATTTATAGACAATTATAGCACAACAAAATCCAGTTAAGCAAGTCATAAGAAAAAAAATAACACCTGGACTAAGTGCTACTACCTCATACCATGCTCTAGCGAGAGAAATAATGAAATATTACTGGAAACAATTCTTACTTTGGGACTGAGTACATAACAGTGCCTAACCCAGCTTAGTTTAGGACAGTGGTTCTCAACCTGTGGGTCGGGACCCCATTTGGGGTCAAACGACCATTTCACGGGGGTCGCCAAACAACGCAGTCCGCCATTTTTTTCCCCCTTTTCATTAGCTGTGCTACTCCCTTTTATTCTATTGGCTTTTGAAAGCCAATAGAATAGACTCTCTTGAATAGAGTCTAATTCTATTGGCTTTCAAAAGCCAATAGGAATTGTCCAGGCTGTCTCTGCCCTGCTGAGCCCGCCAAAAGTCCCATTCTGCAAACGGTGCTGCACCAGTTGAGTAGTCCTCGATTTACGACCGGTTGAGTAGTCCTCGACTTACGACCGGTTGGGGGTCGTGGCATTAAAAAGGTTGAGAACCACTGGTTTAGGAATTCTTGGAAGTAGTAAAAAGGACAAGATAGGAGAGGGCTTTATTGAAAATCTGATGCAGTTTTGTTTGCACGATTACCCAGCTGACAGACCTCTTCAAGAATAGGTTTAATCCTCTTCTGATTACTACATGGTTCACTGAATATGCAGACTTTGTACCATTGTGTTTTTTCAGTGCAGTGAAAGTGATGGACGGCAAGTGTGAATTATAATGTGACCTTAGGTCAGGGGTCTTCAAACATGGCAATTTTAAGACTTGGGGACTTCAACTCCCAGAATTCATCAGCCAGCCAGGACTGGATGAGGAATTCTGGGAGTTGAAGTCCCCAAGTCTTAAAGTTGCCATGTTTGAAGACCTCTGCCTTAGGTGAAGATTTTGTGACTGGGACAGAAGGATGTGGATTATAGTTTTCAGTAAATCAGGCCTGTTAAAGCTGTTTGAAGAATTACACATCTACTTTATGCCATTTTGTAAAAAAAATATAATCATGAAAATGTGTTCTAATTAGGCTCTTTGTACATTTCAACAATATGATCTTGAAGGTACGAGGAAAGAATTGAAACACTTTTTTCCTACTATTATTTGGAGATCTCAACAGTTGAGAGATCGTCCCGGGGTATCTCATAGGCAGTTCCTATAGGAAATCTCATAGGATCACAGAAATCCCACAATCCAAAGATCTGAGGTGTGACTGTCAGTATACAGTAATTCACACTGTATAGTGCCACATGCAATATTTCTTGTTCCTTTGAAGGGCCTTCCATTTTCCCAGTGATTGGTGACATCATTGACTAGACTGATGTGTGATCATGTTGAAAATGTCTAAGTCTTTTCTAAATAATAATAGCTGACCTAAACATGACTGGAATATTCCATTCTGGGAGTTTTATTTCTCCTTCAACCCAGCGTGAAAAACTATGTTCCCCCAAAGAGTCCAGAAGACTAAAATCAATCTAAAGTGTCAACAGTCTAAAGTGATTTGCTGTCATCTGTCTATAAGCATTTTTTGTGTATTTATTTTCATGTATTTATTTTCTCTAGAGATGCATAACGTTGCTCGCTTTCGTACCTATGGCTGCAAAATTGTAAAATGTGGAAATGATTGAAATAGCAGATACTACCAAGTTGTTTTTGATTCTCAAACCTTTTTTGCTGGATTGTATGTCGTGTCTGCCTCTATATCAAGAACAAATATGTAGCACCCATGTATTTGCTAGAAAAATACAGTCATCCCAGAAAACAAGAATTCTCTTTGAGCAATGCTGTTGATAATTCATACCACGGGAAGTTATCAGAAGTTGAGACAATGGTGCTTATGTTACATTTTGAATTCTTTCCCTAATTAGTTGAACAAATGAGACCCAATTTGATCCAGTGGTTAAGGCACCAAGCTAGAAACCAGGAGACTGAGTTCTAGTCCCACCTTAGGCATGAAAGCCTGCTGCGCTGACTTTGGGCCAGTCCCTTTTTCTCAGCCCAAGTCACCTCACGGCGTTGTTGTTGTGGAGAAAATAGAAGAATGAGGAAGTATTAGATATGTTCACCACCTTCAGTTATTTATCAAAATAAGAAAGACAGGAATAAAAAAAATTAAAATCTAATTTGTAGCCTTTGCAATATGAAGCCTTCCAGATGAATTTTCATGTTGTTTTGGATTTTTGGATTTATAGTCCTTTATTTACACAAGAAGGGAAGATGGTTGCTTTGATTTTGCCAGCTGTAACTTTTGTATAAAATATCCCATTGAAAGGCTGGCAAAAAAAAAAAAAGTTTTTGGATTCTTAAGCAGCAGCTGCAGATGTTATAAATTAGGGATAGAGGATTTTTAAAATTTTTCTTCCCTCCTTTCTCCCCCCCCCCCCCGCAAGTTTATCAAGTAAATACTCACATACTATCATATGCATATGTGATTTTTTTTTAAAAAAAAAGAGACCTCACTTCCTTTTTAAAATTTTTCATGTTTATATAAACATAATAATTACATTTGTTAATTGACAATACCCAAATAACAGTTGGAAGGGACCTTGAAGATCTTCTATCCAAACCCCTGCTCCATCAGGAAACCCTATACCTTTTCAGACAAATGGTTGTCCAGTCTCTTCTTAATAACCTCCAGTTGTTAGAGCACCCACAACTTCTGGAGGCAAGTCGTTCCACTGATTGATTGTTCTAACAGTCAGAAAATTTGTCCTTAGTACTAGTTTTGAATCTTAATGGTTTGGGGAGAAAATTGAAGAATTCGGTCCTTAGCTGTGATGAAGATTTGCCACACCCTGAATGCCACACTCACTTGTGGACATAGTATATGTTTGATCTCTGCTAAAGCCCAAACCAATTAGCATAAATTACTCTGATTCATTTCCAACTTTTACTCAGTTTCCCCTGGCACTGATTCGTGGAAAAAAAGTGACAGAAATTATATAATGATCGTGTGTGCTGGATATCAAGCTAGCCAGCAGTTAGATAGGTATTTATAGCAACTGCTGGAAGTACTAATTATATGCTAATTGCAAGCAGACTAGAATACCATAATTTTCGTGGAAAATGAGGAGTGACACAGTTGTTTAAAACTATGAGGAAGCTCCATATTAACAATTAGCTGTTTAGGAGACACCGAATTTTCTCTGAAGAGGCAGACAAAAAATGACCCAAATTTTGTTGTACATCCATCTGTGTTTCATTTACTTTCAAATGCATAGGTTTTTTTTTTAAAAAAAAAAAAAAACCTTTTTGATATCATTAGAAAAGAGGAGCAAGGCATTATTCAGTTGTACTCATCATTCATGAATGGGTAGTCCTATTCAATGCAGTTAGAGCATCTCTATTTTGGGATTGTTCACTTTTGCTCTGAAACTTATAGAGATGATTTTGTTCCTAGTATCTCAATTCTCTTATATCCCAGATCTTACATCAGCCAGGAGATCACAATCCCTAAAGGGACAGGCTGTACTTTTAAATATTTAACTAAAAATTGTTTTCCAAGGACAACAAGGGACGATGATGCTATGATGTTGCCATAGCGCGCAAGTCTGAAATGATCAAAATTTTAGAGTGACCTCCAACTTTTTTCAGTAAAGTAATAATACAGTAACTGGTCCCTAACGTAAATGAATAATCAAACTTTAAACTATCTTAAATTACTAATAATAAACATTCTGAAAGATCAACGTTCACATAATATTCTTTTCTTAATTTCAATGTAACACATACGGTAATAAATTATCACATATAATTAATTGTGATTTTAAGAAACTACCATATTTGTCTAGTCCAGGGATAGGCAACCTTGGCTCTTTTATGACTCGTTGGACTTCAACTCCCAGAATTCCTGAGCCAGATTCTGGCTCAGGAATTCTGGGAGTTGAAGTCCACGAGTCATAAAAGAGCCAAGGTTGCTTAGCCCTGCTCTAGTCAAATCAGACGTGATCCCGAAAATCCAAATTTAAAAGTTGATGTTTCTCCTTGAACAAAATCTAATTGTGCTCTCCAGGTTACAAGAAATTTAATCAGGTTTTTGACTCTAAGCAAAGTAGTCAATTTTACCATCTCAGTTAGCTTGATTAATTTCAAAGTCCATTCTTCCATCCTGGGTATATAATACTCTTTCCATCTTTGAGCATATAATAACCTTGCAGATAATGTCCTATATAAAAACAAACCCCATGTTTTCTTTCCAGCTGTTTACCTGCCATCCCTAAAAGACAAGATTCAGGTTTCAATTTTACCTCCATTTTCAAAAATGGTTGTTTTATTGATAAGTTTCTGGGGCATTATCCTTGGGGACTTTATATCCATAGGGAAGAACAGGCATAACTGAATTACTAGGAGACTCTCACTGCAGAGGGAATATCAACCTGATGGAGGAAGAGAGGAGGAAAAACATAAAATTAAAAAAAAACAGGCATTCTAATAGATATCTCTATTTTTTCCATTACATTTTCTGGATAGTTTCTTTATCAAGTATAACCTGTAATTACATTTGTTTTCTTTTCCTTGAACAGGAGCTAGTAAATCATTTAGAACTTAGTTTCTTGTCCCCTAGATGTCTGGATAGCCCCAAAGGACTAGATATTTATTTTAGGAAATTTATAATCCCCACAACACCATCTTATATGCCATAACTCTGGACAGCTCACAAGCAATAGAAGTAAAAATATGTTAGGGATAAGCAACACTATTCATATAAATTTCTCATTTTTCTAGCCTTTGGTCTGGTTCATTTTCATTCTATAGTTAGTTTGATGGATTTTTTTTTAAAAAAAAAGTTTGTACTAAATTTTATGGGTATTTTGAAATCACATTTTTATTCAGAATGTTGCCAAAGGACTCCGCTTTCGCAAGCAATTTTTCTCAGTGCCATTTGTGCCTGTTTTCTAACATCTGTACTGTTTTTTTTTCTAACTTAATGAATTAATCTGCAAAATTCAGAGAAATGACATTTGAAATATAACTGAGTTTCACTTCATTAATTGGCTTGAAATGTGTGAAATTAGCTACATTTGCATTAAAATGCAAACCAAATGAATTTTCTTCATTCCTCATGTGTATTAATAATACAGTTTAAAGCACCCGGAGGCATCAATATAAATCTCCAATATTAATATGATGGTGGTGATACCATGATCATGATGATGACTTCAAATAGAGTCTTCATTAGGTCAAGGGAGTGTTGTTCTCATACTTCTCTCAACAGCCACACTACCATGGTTTGGTATTACAGCAATAGCACTTAAACTTGTATACCACTTCACAGGGCTTTATAGCCCTCTCTAAGCGGTTTACAGAGTCAGCATATTGCCCCCAATAATCTGGGTCCTCGTTTTACCGACCTTGGAAGGATGGAAGGCTGAGTCAACCTTGAGCCCGTGAAGATTAAACCCCTGGTACTCAGCAGAATTAGCCTGCAATACTGTCTTCTAACCTCTGCGCCATCACGGTTCCTGTCCTTCAAGATGCTGGTTTGACTAGTTTATAGTCCTGCTATTCTCTGATGGTCTCCTGTCCGTATTAACCAGACCCAAACTTTCTTAGGCTTTTGAAATAAGCCAAAGTCAGCTAGAATCCTTTTATTTGCAAACCACTTTAATGGGCCAAGTAACTTTCTTAATGCAATGTGATGGAATGTTGTCTTGATTCTCAGGAGGGATGGAGTGCATTCCAGAGGAGAAAGAGACATCACAGTTATATAGTTTGTGTGAGGGAAAGAGGGTGAAGATGGTTCCTCCATAGTAGTTCCCCGAGTAAATGTTTTATGATTCAAGTAGTTTGCTTTAGTTTGGCAAGATTTATATCTATAGGTGTGGAACAATAAAGAAAAACGCTTAGAGAATCTCATGTGTTTTGGGAGCCTGCCATGCAGTGACTCTCAGAATGCAGTTAAGCAAGTTCCTTCTTTGATATAAAGTAGGCCAATATTGCAGTCCTTGACTTTTTACCCAGCATAGTCTTGTTCCTTCTGAGATTCGCCAAGTATGGATGCTGAAAGCTCTATTTCTCCAGAACATCTTTTACTGTGTGAAAGAGCCACTGTTTTGATTATTGTGCAAGAATCCCTTCCTGCATTCATTCCTGATGCATCTGAGAAAGAGAGGAATCCTTTGGAGAGCTCAAAGCAAATCTCTCCATTTGTATGTGCTCCATACATAGAAAATAGCACAATTATAATGCCCGGAAAAAAGCAGTCTTTCTTTTGTATCATTTTCTCATGCAAAATCATTGGCATTTTAGGAGAATCAAATTATAATTATTTAGGAGAATCTTCAAGAAGTTTGCAGAGATCTCTCTATAAATCAGATTTAGGCCTTTATCCCGTGAGAGGGTGCATATTCCTTTCTCCCCAGCTGTATATCTCATCTCAATTCCTGTTTTCCCTAGAAAGGAAAATTGGAGACATAATGCAGATTTTTACATGCTTTCTATTCTAGGACAAGTCAGACCTACGGAAGGAAGTCTTCAGATTTTGTGTTCATTCAACCTCTGCCATGCAGTAATACATTATCTTCTTAATATGAGCTTAATACAGAAGTACTCTCTGCCCACGCTTCACAACACACAAGTGATGCTATTAAGACATTCTGCTCAAGGAGATATTCAAAGCAGTTTTAAGAGTTTCTCCTCAGGCCAGAATGCTTCAAAATAAAAATTAGAGACGCGGAGAGCTACTGCATCGTGGTTCGGGAATATTCAGGGAGTTCCCACGGAACTTTAAGCTGTCAGCAACTTTTGTCAGTCATGAAATTCAAAGCCCATGTGACCGTTCCTATTAGGGGAAACATAGGAGGTGTTAGAGAAAAGATATTTGAAAAGGCAAAACAAGGATAGAAAAAGAAAGAAGGATGATTGATTTAAGCATCCTTTCAAAACTGTATGTAAGTCACAATGTATGACATGAAAATAGTTTTTTTTAAAAAAAAAAAATCAGCTTGGATGCAACTGAAAGACACTGAGGCTGGGCTGGGCTAAGTTTTAAGACTGCACTAAAGGTTGCCTTTTCATCCTTAGTTCCTTTTGCAAATGGGACTTGTTTGTGGGCTCATGGGTATCTCAGTGGGAGGAGGACCAAGCAAACCCCAGAATAGTAGGCTAGCTACCGCAAAGCTTGCAGATTTGCTCTGTGTTATTATCCACAGCTAACCATTTGGGAATTCCACAGAGCCTTAATTGTAAACATCTGCTATATCTCAAGCTTACCAAAAAGATTACCAATTAGTAAGGAGAATAGTAAGCTCCTGTTTTCTGGATGCGTTCAAACAGATGCTGGATGGCCATCTGTCAGGGGTGTTCTAAATTGTCCTCCTGTGCAGAGCAAGGATTGGGCTCTTCCAACTTTGTGATTGTGCGATTCTACAATTTTTAGTAATTTATAGTCATTCCATTTGGCTAATAATTGTGTTTGCCCCCAAACCTCAATTTGTTAAACATTGCTTCAGCTGCTAAAAATTTCTGAAATGGGCTTCTTACCCTGGAAATTGAATTTGGATTCTTTTGGCCCCGTAAACCTCTCAAACTTGCCCTTCAAATCAACAAAAGGAGCATAATCTTGCTTTTTATGTTATTCTCTTTTATTTTAATATGGTGCAAATTTGGGGGAGGGGGGTTTCACTGCCAACAGACTTACTATCCTTCCTGGATTTTTCCAAGAATTCTGAGTTTGCAATTTCAAATCACTGTTTTTTGACATATGAGAGAATTTGAGGAAATCCGTGCCCAGCCATTCCCAGTGGATGCACCAACGCTAAATTGGTGGAGTGACAGTGGGCGATTCTCCACAGATTTGAGATTTCTCCCCAAATGAAGCACAAAATAACCTTCAGCATAAATATATTCACAGATAATTCCCATCCTGCTTTCTGAACAGCCTTTTCTTTGTCAGTAAAAATGTACTATGAATATTCAGCGCAGAGGTTGCCAGGGATGTTAACCTGTAACTACTTCTCAGATTAAGGCAATAACATAAAATCTCAATGGTATATTTTAGAAGATTGGAAAACAAGAAGTTGTGTCATGTCTGCTTTAAATTTTGTCTTGATGAATCTTTAGGAGAGTTGTTTGACGCAGTTGACAAACTTACAGTAGTAATACATTGTGAGAACTTGCATAGATCTGGATTTAAGACACCTTTCAGAGAAAATGATATCTATTACTTCCAAGTGACTGATAAGTCCATATTTATTTCATTTACATTAATTTGTGTCATGGCCTAATTGTATAATTGAGATAAGTGGCATCGTTTGAAAGGAAACATACTTTTAAAGGAAAATCTGTTGATTTAATAGAGAAATCTACAATGGCACATGTCCATTAAATGAGAGTAAAATCCAAATGTAAATTTTGTTAAACATAAGTCAGCTGGACCATATTTATACTGTATTGTAGTGGCAACAACATTGAGCTGGGATCCAGGAGATTCTGATTAAAGTTGGTATGTCATTTTCTGTGAATTTGAAACACCCACCTGCAACATCAATATTTTCATAAAATATCGTATTGATGTGCTGATGAGATTCTACATTAATGGCTGGGTGGCTTCCTTTGAAATGGGAGAGTTGATCTTGAAGACACATCATTTCTCTACTCTCTCAAAATAATTTTGAGTCTTCAGTTTTTTCTATTTAAGGCTTGTTGTGGATGTTACCAGAATCAATAGGTCCTCAGCTTTCTGAACACTTAGAGGAGAAAATAATTAAATCAGCTTGCTTGATTGATTGATTGGATTTATAAATCTGCTCAATTCAAACAATGTGACTCTTGGTAACATACAGTAAACAAAAAAGCCCCATACAAAGAATAAACTGAAGAAACCCAGTAAAATATACTCCGAATGTGATTATGAAATGCGGAATGTAAAATGGGGCCCAAGCACTTGTACTAAAGAGATCCAAAAAGAGATTGCACCCGTGCCTGGAGGGAAAGCCAGGTCTGAATAGTTTTTCTAAAGGCAGACTGAATTGTGGCCTGTTGTATACTTGGGGAAGAGGGGAAGTTGCTGATAACAATTCTAAAAGCCGATCATCTCATTGTTCTAAATCAGTGGTTCTCAACCTTTCTAATGCCGTAACCCCATAATACAGTTCTCCATGTTGTTGTGACCCCCAACCACTTATACATCACCAGGTGCCAGGGGCGCGGCCAAAGAAAAAGGGGAAAAAATGGCAGACAGCCTTGTTTGGCGACCCCCGTGAAATGGTCGTTCGACCCCAAATGGGGTCCCGACCCACAGGTTGAGAACCACTGTTCTAAATTATCGTTTTATTACATAATTGCAGTGGCCCAATCTCCAGTAAATTCTGAAAGTTGCAAAATTAGATTGGACTTGAAGGGTGTTTACAGGTAGTCCCCAACTTACAACCATTCATTTAGCAACATTTCAAAGTTATAACAGCCCTGAAAAAAGTAACGTACGACTGATCTTCACGCTTACGACTTGCATTCCTACGGTCACGTGATCAAAATTTGGGCACTAAACAGCCGGCCTATATTTACAACACACTGGGGTCATGTGATCACATTTTGCAACTTTCGCAGCTGGCTTCCAACAAGCACAGTCAATGGGAAAAGCCAGATCTGCATAATCACTGCGTGGTTCACTTAACAACTGTAGCTAAAAAGGTCGTAAAATCGGGCACAATACATTTAACAACCCCCTTGCTTAGCAATGGAAATTGTGGTCCCAATTATAGTCATGACTGTAAGGATTATTATAGGACTATCTGTACAATCAGTGGTCTCTAGGTTGATAAATGTTCTCTCCATTAGGGATGAAGAAATGCTATAGTAGAGAAGCCCAACTTCACCATTGTACAAAAGAAAGCTCAACCATCTTTCCTGCTTTGTTCAGTCATGCCACAAACTCTACTCCTCATATCCAGAGGTTGCCCATGATTGAGCACCTTTATATCTCATAACCTTGCCTCCTAACCCTTCATTCCCTGTTGCTCTTGTATTATCCACCATAATCCAAGATAGAATTGCTTTCCATTTACGGTTAGCCACCGTTACATCTCCGGCTCATTATAACTCTAACATAACTAAGCTTTTCTGCTGCATATGGTACATCTGGGATAGGCAATTATATAGTGATGTTTGATTTATAGCCTATCTTAATGTATTCAACACAAGGCACTTGGCTGCATTAGAAAAATAAAGAGCTGATGTTGTTTCATTTTTACTATTCTTTGGGGAAGAACAAATATATCTTTAGCCTTTGCTGGCAGTTCAGTTGCTGGTGGTTGTGCATAGCAAAATTTGTAAATAAGATAATTTATGTTCTTTTCAACTCTCAAGAGGTACGTAAAACGTCAGTAGGAGTAGACCACTTCCAAATCAGGATAGACAAGTGAGCGCTCATCCACACTCCCAGCAAGGACAGGTTGTGACTTGGATTGCAAACAGGTTGTGACTTGGATTGTCTGCGCTATGAGTTTTTATAGGTTTTATATCGCTATAATTCTCATGGCTTCTTCCTAGATATCCTGGGAGTTGCGTGTCAGAGAACATACCAAAAAGTTCTTTATTACAATTCCAAGTGTTTCTTCTTTCAGAGCTACAGCTTCTAGAGGTTGTGGGCAGGAGAAATTGGCTTCTGGTTCAAGTCAGTGATGTGTTTAGCCCTCTGGGTTATTACAAATGCACACTCTTCCGTCCTGCTATATTGTTGAAGCTCAGTCATTCTTCATCAGCAATTATGGCGATGCTACTGACTATTTAGGCAACAAATTGCTTTGTAGAGATTTATTACACTATGGCGCAATTGTACGCCTGCCCTTTCATAAGTAATTCTGATCAATGGAGCTTATTCCAATTTAACTATGCATAGAATTTCATTCTAGATTTTGGATCGCCAAGTTGCCATTCACGCTCTGTTTCTCAGGGATTAGCTACATGGTTGACAAGCACGATCTCTTCAGCACTACCCTCATGCGGGATTTGTTAGTACTACATTATAACGCCTTGGTAAGACCACACTTGGAATATTGCATCTAGTTTTGGCCGCCATGATATAAAAAAAAATGTTAAGACTCTAGAAAGAATGAAGAAAAAAGCAGCAAAAATGATTAGGGGACTGGACGCTAAAATATATGAAGAACAGTTGCAGGAAGTGGGTATGTCTAGTTTAATAAAAATAAGGACTAAGGGTGACATAATAGCAGTGTTCCAATATCTAAGGTTCTCCCGCTAAGAAGAGGGGGTCAACCCATTCTCCAAAGCATCTGAAGACAGAATAAGAAGCAATGGATGGGAACTAATCAAGAAGAGAACCAACCTAGAACTAAGAAGAAATTTCCTGACAGTTGGAACAATTAATCAGTGGAATGGCTTGTCTCCAGAACTTGTAGGTGCTCAACACTGGAGGTTTTTAAGAAGAGATTGGACATTTGTCTGAAATGGTATAGTTTCCTGCTTGAGCAGGAGTTTGGACAAGAAGACCTTCAAGGTCCCTTCCAACTCTTATTCTGTTATCAAGGTTAAAAAAGGATACATTTTTATGAAATTCTGGCAATATTTTACAAAGTTTTGCTGGTGCCAGGATTGAAAAGTTGATACCCTATGGGTTTGTTTATGAATAACGGGTGGATTATAGAAAGTAGAGACATCTCTCTGGAACTTTATAGAGAGTGAAGGGCCACCAACCTGTTCATATGTAATGTGATGAAGATTGGAAGTCACTTCTTTATCATTTTTTTTCTTTTTATTTCTTTTTTACTTTTTCCCTTCTTTGTATATTTTACCCTGTCTTTTTACTTTCCTTTCTCTCTCTGGATTTAGTTTGTATTAGTTTTAATTACCATCATTAACATCTTCAATAAAAATTAGAGAGAGAGAGAGAGAGAGAGAGAGAGAGAGAGAGAGAGAGAGAGAGAGAGAGAGAGCACTAGGTAAAGAATAAAATGACTGAATACTCAATTGAGCACCTGGGTTGAAATAGTATGTTCAGATGATTTGGACATGTAGACAGAATGAAAGAAGATCCAATTTTAAAACAACTCTGTGAAGGAAGAGAGAAGGCATCAAGAGGAAGGGATCCCGAAAAAAATCATGGTTGCATGGAGTTATTAGGTCCTTCAAGAGAGAGAGCTGATAGGTTTCAAAAGCAAGTGCACTGGATGAGGTGGTATGTGGATGTCATGGAAGTCATACTTTGCAAGAGTAAGATCACTGAGACTTATACACCACTTCATAGTGCTTTTACAGCCCTCTCTAAGCAGTTTACAGAATCAGCATATTGCCCCCAATTATCTGGCTCCTCATTTTACCGACCACGGAAGCATGGAAGGCTGAGTCAACCTCGAGCCAATCAGGATCGAGCTTCTGGCAGTGGGCAGAATTTGCCTGCAATACTGCATTCTAATCAGTGCACCACCAGGGCTTATAAATAGAAAGGTAGAACGGCGAGAGCAAGGGGTGTTCATTTGGTGTAAATTAGACTTTGCTCTATTTTCTTTTATTTATTTGTTTTAGTGGAATACATTTGCTCTCTCTAGCACATGATTGCTTGCTCCTTTTCTGCAATCTGCCTAACATGGCTTATCCTGAAATGGAAGAGCATGGCAGGTATGCATCCGTGTATGGGCTTTCAATATTAAGTAAATTTATTAAATAAATAAATTTAATATTTATTTGCTATGTATATGTAGGGATGTGGGTCTATACATATGCTCTTCATAGTATGTTTAGGTGTGTGTCATGTATGTGTTTCACTTTGAGAGCGGGCAACTAAATTTCATTTTTTGATGTGTGCCATTGTACCCACAGTATAAAAATGACAATAAAGGTTATCTTATCTTATCTTATCAAGCATTATGGGATGGGTGCAGGTGGGTTTACAGCCTTTTTTCTGTTCTGTATCAATTCTAAATGCACATTATAGCTGAAACACACAGAGGAGAAGGGAGGGATAGATTTTAAAAACAATTGCACCGCAAAGTACAAAGAACAAGGCTGCCTTTTCTGCCATTGCATCTGCCCATGGAATATTATCCTCCCTAAGAGCAGATTTATCTCTGATACATATGAGATGGCAGCCATCTCATTAATTCATTTATTAAATAAAGCAACAAACACCGGAAAATTCAGAATGTCACATACTGTCTTGTATAAACAGTGGTTCTGTCTGGAATATTCATCCAGAAAGTGTGAAATCAAACTAATTTGCTTAAAAATGTGTGTTAAACAAAATCCCTAGAAACTTTTGACTGGTTTAGCTGTCATTTTAAAGTCAGTGGATTGGTAATCCCCATAGCTAACCTCACTTGCTAATTTCACCTGTTGATTTCAATGGAAATTGAATTCCAGCTGAGTCCAGCACAGTGTTTTTTACATGCATATCTGTGATCAGTTAACCAGAACCTGTATTTGTGACTCCTATCAGTTGGAAGAATTTCCTCTGGCAAGATCCAGGAAGAGAGCTTTCTCTGCAGTTGCCCCAGTCCTTAGGAACACCTTACCCCCAGAGGTGAGGTGAGCCCCCACTCTTCTGGCTTTCAGAAAGAGTGTTAAGATCTGACTCTGCCGACGGGGTGTGTGTGTGTGTCAAACATTTGGTTGCCACAATATAAAAAAGATGTTGAGACTCTAGAACAGTGGTTCTCAACCTTTTTAATGCCGCGACCCCAACCGGTCGTAAGTCGAGGACTACTCAACTTGTGCAGCACCGTTTGCAGAATGGGACTTTTGTCGGGCTCAGCAGGGCAGAGACAGCCTGGACAATTCCTATTGGCTTTTGAAAGTCAATAGAATTAGACTCTATTCAAGAGAGTCTATTTTATTGGCTTTCAAAAGCCCATAGAATAAAAGGGAGTAGCACAGCTAAGGAAAAGGGGGAAAAAATGGCGGACTGCGTTGTTTGGCGACCCCCGTGAAATGGTCGTTCAACCCCAAATGGGGTCCCGACCCACAGGTTGAGAACCACTGCTCTAGAAAGAGTGCAAAGAAGAGCAACAAAGATGTTTAGGGAACTGATCATCATGAAAAATGGTTACAGAAACTGGGTATGTCTAGTCTGATTAAAAGAAGCACTCGGGTTGACATGATAACCATGTTCCAATATTTGAGGGGCTGCCACAAAGAAAAGGGGGTCAACCTATTTTCCAAAAAACCTAAGGGCAGGACAATGAGCAAAGGATGGAAGCTTATCAAAGAGAGATTCAACCTAGGATTAGAACCGTTTATCAATAGAACAGCTTGCCTTCAAAATTTCTGGGTGCTCCATCAATGCAGGTTTTTAAGAAGAGATTGGACAGCTGTTTATCTGAAATGGTGTAGGGCAGTGGTGGTGAACCTATGGCACGCGTGCCAGAGGCGGCACTCAGAGCCTTTTCTGTGGGCACACATGCTGTCGCCCCAGCCCCGCCTCCCCTGCGACCCCCTCCTCACCAGCAGCCCCCCCCTGGAGGAGAGTCGCCCCTGGGCACGGCCCACCTGGAGCAGCGCAACCAAGGACATGACAGCCGGGCAGCAGGGACAAGACTCTGCCCTCGCGCCCCGTCATGCACAGATGATGTTGCAGGGTGCAGGTGGAGGGCGTGGCTGCCATGGCGCTGCAGGGCCGCCTGGGCAATCTGTGGTTGGCCACAGGTTGGCCTGGAAGCACTGGGTGGCCCTGCATGCGGGTGGGGCGGGGGGCGGAACAGGCAGGGCGGGAGGCAGAGTGGGGGCGGGGGGCAGGTTTTGGGCACTCGGTCTCTAAAAGGTTCGCCATCACTGGTGTAGGGCCTCCTACCTGAGCATGGGTTGGACTAGAATGGGGATAGGTAACTTTGGCTCTTTTATGACTCGTGGACTTCAACTCCCAGAATTCCTGAGCCAGCCATGCTGAGAAAGGGAGAGGTTTCCAACTGAGCCATGCTGGCTGAGGAATTCTGGGAGCTGAAGTCCACAAGTCATAAAAGAGCCGAGTTTGCCTAACCCTGGACTAGAAGATTTCCAAAGTCCCTTCCAACTCTATTATTCTTTTAACCTTATGGATACTTGGTATCGTGCAGGTGTCTTTTAACTTTTTAAAATGTTAACACTGCATCCCTAATCTTTTCATTCTGTTTTTAACTTTGTTCTTATTTATGCATTCATGTTACGTTTTTATTGTAAGCCTCCCAGAATCATTTATGGTCAGATGAGTGGTAAAGAAATGCAATAGATAAATAAATAACAGATAAACAAGTGAAGGTATGTATTATGTGAACGCAATAGAACAATTCCAGTTAGTGCACAATTCTAGTTAGTGCGCATCCCAGCCTTTGATAATTATCACAGTCAGATGAAACTGAAACATTTGCTACTTGTGCTCTATGCTAGACCTCACATTTATGGAAAATATTTCTGTTTGTTTTTTTCTTACAGGGCTCATAACCACAACTTCAAGAAAGCTGGATCGTGAACAGCAGGCAGAACACTTTCTTGAGGTAAGATTTAGATCAGGGGTCAGACTTGCCTCTTTTTTGACTTGTGGACTTCAACTTCCAGAATTCCTCAGCCAGGCACGCTGGCTGAGGAATTCTGGGAGTTGAAGTCCACAAGTCATAAAAGGACAAAATTTGAAGACCCCTGATATAGATGATGAAGGGACAATCTGGATTACAGGTTTTACACAAATGAGCCCTTCTGTTCATTGTCTTCCTTCAATTCCTTAAGCATACCTGTATTCAGTTAAGGACTTCTGAGCAAAAGTGAAAAAAAAACACAGAACTATATCACACTTCAGAAGTTCCTATTGCTCCTTCACTTTCTTAGCTTCATGGAGCTTCTGCAGGAAGTAACTCGGGATGTTTTATGTCCATTGCTAATAGCAACAGCACTTAGACTTATATACCACTTCACAGTGCTTTACAGCCCTCTCTAAGCAGTTTGCAGAGTCAGCACGTTGCCCCCAACAATCTGAGTCCTCCTTTTACCGACCTCGAAGGAGGGAAGGCTGAGTCAACCTTGAACAGGTGAGAATCGAACTGCCAAAATGCAGGCAGCTGGCAGGCAGCAGAAGTAGCCTGCAGTACTGCACTCTAACCACTGCGCCACCATGGTTAATCCTCTTCCAGCTGCATTCATTTCATACACTGATTTTCAAAATGGAGATAAATTGAGGAAAGTAAAGTCCCTTCAGGATCATCAATGTTTAACTATTTGGGGACATTTTAATCTTGAAGATTTTTATTGTCAGTCATTAGGTCAGAGTGAAAAGCTTTATTGGAAGATGCAACAATTGCAAGAAATATCAACAATAGGAATAAAAATGTCATTTTCAGTGATTGTGATGGTGAAGATGATGATGGCAATCATGATAACGATGATGACATTAGCAGAAAAATGAGATTGTAATTTTTAGCCCCTTTATTTAAATGTTGAGAAATGACTGGGGGAGGAAGTGATTTCATTCCTTATTTTTTTTAAAAAATGGAAAGTCGTATCATCCTGCTTTTGTGATTTGCTATCCTATTTTTGGTGCTATGATCTTGAAGAGTGCTAAAAGGCTTGTGGAGCCACACACACAATTTCTTTTTCAATAGATCCTGGGACAAACTTCAAATCTCAGAACAATATGATATATGACCAGGTTGAAAATGAGGCAGGAAATCAAGTGTCATAAGTTTATATCGGGCCTGCAGGGATTTTACTGACTGTTCTACAGTCTGTAAATCAGATATTTCCTATAAGTACCCTTTAAAATGAAGAGGAAAAGGATTTATATCCATTGGGAAATGGTGGCAACTAGCTAACACAGTGGTTCTCAACCTGTGGTCTGCTGACCTCTGGGTTGCCATGATATTGTCACAGAGAATCTGCGAGGTCTTGAAGAAATGTTATGATTTAAATCTTGAGTTAAGTCTTTGTGGTTTGTGGCCATGGTCCATGGCCATAAAAGGTATTTAAAGGGTGTTTGTGGTAAAGAAAAGGTTGAAAACCACTGAGCTAATATATTTCATGAGTACCCCTTAAAAGAAAATCATATTGTCTATTTTTAACTGAAGAAAGAATTGCAATGCTTATTAAACTAAGTCAGTAGCACTGATTCTGGGATTTGGAAGATTGGAATAATGGAAATGAGCCCACAAAACTCAAGTCTTGCTGGCCTTTTAATTATGTGATTGTAGCAGGGACAAATTAGTTCCTGCAGTGAATGGATTGCATGTTTTATAGGAACTCTGTTTATTTGTTCATTGTTTGTGTTGTGCTTACATAAGAGTTGGTTCTCACACTATTATGGACTTAGGAAATGGAAATTGACACCTACACACTCATCCATTATGAAAGGCTCTGCCTTTATGATTTAGAATATAAAATTGATTCTGATGGGAAATAGTTTATTTGCTGAAATTCTTGTAATCCTGTCTTCCTCATTTCAGTAAATCTTGTTAGGAAGATTTCAGTGATTCGATCAGGGGAAAAAAACATAACTTTCACTTTGAGTCCAGGGTCACAGAGAGAAGCCAGGATCCACCAATTACACCTGGTACAAAAACATACAGTCAAAATTTTCAAATTTATCCCATAGCTTTTCCACTTGGTCTATGGGTTTCCATATGCTGTATTTTAGAATATAATTTAATATTGAATCTGAGAACCTTGATTTATCTCCTGTTGCTACCAAGAAGAGCCATGCTGGAACACACAGAAGGCAATCTTGTAGTTTCCTGTTGTGAAAATGCCCAACCACCTATTTCTGGGAAACCATTACCAGATGGATAGTGCCGGACAGGGAAAATGTCCTTCCTCTTTTTTCCTTCAGTAGATGAACAAGAATTTGGTTTAGCAATCCCTTTGAAGGAAAAAAAAAGTTTTTAGAGATAAATTTTTACTGGGGCTGTAGTGGATTTTGGTTAACCCAAAAGATTTAAACCTTCTAGAAGGGTAGGCAACCTTGGCTCTTTTATGACTCGTGGACTTCAACTCCCAGAATTCCTGAGCCAGCTGGCTCAGGAATTCTGGGAGTTGAAGTCCACGAGTCATAAAAGAGCCAAGGGTGCCTACCCCTGTTCTAGATGGTGAGCAGAGATCAACAGCATCCAGGAAAATCAAACCAGTGAAGAATCAATCAAGGCGGTCTTCAAAAAGGACCACGGCAAATCTCTTATTTTTTCCATTGTTCTTTTGCCATCATGAGTAGAGATTGTGTTTCATCTTAGTCTTGTTTCAGCCAGGCAAATACTGTAAGTGTTCCAAGTCAGACAAAGGATGAATTACTAGAAAATGGCTATTAAGTAGAGCTAGACACAGATTAGGATCTGTTCATTGAGTTACTTTGTGGATTGACCTCAGCTTGATATCCTGAGTTTGTTCTACCTGGAGAAAGAGTGGGAGAAGGAAGGAAAAAGAGAGAGAGAGGTATACTTTTACATGAAAGTATTGCCATTAAGTAAAGCCTGCAGGATTCATGATATTTTATTTTCTATTTTTCCCATTGTCTTCAAGTCCCGGTTATATTATAAAAGTCTTGTATCCTTTTCTGGAACCCTTTCCCTGTTGTTCAGGCAAAGAATTTAGCCTAAAATTCTAGCTATATCCTGGCCACACTACTGAACTACAGCAAGGGCAAGAGAGCCAATTGCACAAGGTTTTCCACTTTTCTTCTTGAGTAAGAGGCACTAAGGAATTAGTTGAATGGTGATAGACCAGTGGTGGCGAACCTGTGGCATGGGTGCCAGAGGCGGCACTCAGAGCCCTCTCTGTGGGCACGCGCGCCATCGCCCCAGTCCTAGGCCTTCAGCTGGGTTTTATAAAACCTTTTCGCTTTAGGCCTCTGCCGCCGTGTGCAAAAAAAAAAAAAAAAGTTCAATCAATCAGTCAATTTCAACTTCTCGCAGGGAAAAAAAGATCTTGCAAAGTTGCAATTGATTGATTGAACGTTTTAGTCCCACCCAGTCTGCCATTACCACCGCAGCCACGCCTACCCAATGGGCCACACCTATCCAATTGGCCACACCCAGCCAATGGGCCACACCCACCCAGCACCTGATGATGCATAAGTGGGTTTTGGGTTGCAGTTTGGGCACTCAATCTCTAAAAGGTTCGCCATCACTGTGATAGACTATAAAGCAGGTCGTCCCAAGGTGCCTGGGAGGACGCAACAGTGGGGATTATGGGGGAAAGTCTTAAGGATCCTCTTCCCTTGAAGGGAACTGGAGGGGTCAACCCACTATATCATTACTGGTAGAATATTATTTGATGAAATGGTGACCAAATGTTGAATTAACATCCTGTCTTTCCGGCTGTTTGCACTTTTCCTGAGTTAAATCCCAAGGTAAGGATAGATCACCTTGGGCTTTTTCAATAGGGTGTCCTTCAACAATTTTTGGAGAATTGTATCTTCAGTACATGAAATTAGAGACACCATTTATCTAATTTCTTTTTTCCACAAATTTGCTGAAGAATTTCAAAATGGCATATTTGCCCAACTCTACAATGCAGCCTGTCTTCCTTCTATTCTCTTTCCTGCTACTGCTTCAGGTCTTTCAAGATTAGTAAAAGTCAAAATATGGACAGATGCATAGATACAAATATGGAGACCCAGGTTAATTTCATCTCTTCCCCCTGCCCTGACAGACCCACTTAAAACATTCGACATCTTTTTCCCAAACAACAAAACTGTTAACCATTTAGCCCTAAATTATTTGGAGGACAAGGCTTTCTTTTATGATATTTGCAAAGTAATTTCTGAAATGTTTGGCACTTACCAAGATTAATTAACCCCCTGGGGGAGCCTTTAATTGGCAATATTACCATGGTCTCCCTGTTTTACCACTGGAACGTTCCGGATTTTATTTTCATGTTCTTCCTCCCGTCAGTGTTTGATTGGCATTGAAAGAAGATACAATTGGCTCCTTTTGAAAAAATATCTAATTTGCTGAAGAACTTAAAAGCTTCTCTTGTCCGTCCACATGGAGTGATAATGTATGAGTGTTGATGAGCCTTGATGTGGACGGAAACTTTTTAAATTGTTTCAACTTGCTCTAAACTTGACAGTGATGTAATACTCTTAAACATCCATAAGCATTTGCACAAAGCTGAAATAACTTAAAAGAACTGGAAGCAAAATTTAAAGATCTCTAAAAAGAGTGAACATATTAACTTTGGGGAGGTTTGTGTTTTTAGTTTTACTCTACACTCTGGTTATGGGGAGGGGTGTTCAAGATAAATTTATTTTATATGTTATAATTATAATTATGATTATTATTAATTTGAAATTCTGATAATTATTACTTTGTTGTTTTGCATGTACACTGAGAGTTTATGCACGGGAGACAAATTCCTTGTGTGTCCAATCACACTTGGCTAATAAAGTATTCTATTCTATTCTATTCTATTCTATTCTATTCTATTCTATTCTATTCTATTCTCTGGGTAATAGGAGCTGCTAACTATATCCGTTTTGTTCCTTTGTGCTCCAGTGCATATATTTCTTCTATATGTTCCAGTGTATATCATCTCTGTACTTATCTATATGCTACTAACATTCTTGTCATGACCTTTCACTGGGCACAAAGGTGCATCATAGGGCACATTTTTTTGAATCAAGGTACTCAAATGGACTAATTTACAGAATGCATCCAAAATCCAGGACCCATGACTCCAATGGAATTGAAATTTGGCAAATTTTATAAAATAAACATTTCCTGTTGTCAACTCTTGATGTTTGACTGTGCTATACAGTTCAACGTGGACTGTAAAAGATGACCAGATTGAGCTTGGGGGAAAGGTCAAGCAAGTCTCTACATGGGGCTACCCTTGAAGAGCATTCGGAGGCTGCAGTTGGTTCAGAATGCAGCCGCGAGAGCGATTGTGGGCACGCCAAGGTACGCCCACGTGTCACCTATCCTCCGCGAGCTGCACTGGCTTCCTGTGGATCTCCGGACGCAATTCAAGGTGTTGGTTATCACCTTTAAAGCCCTTCATGGCATAGGGCCAGGTTACTTACAGGACCGCATTCTGCCGCACAGTTCCCAGACACCGGTGAGGTCCCACAGATTGGGCCACCTTCAGGTCCCGTCGGCCAAACAATGTCGGCTGGCGGGCCCTCGGGGAAGTGCCTTTTCTGTGGTGGCTCCGACCTGGTGGAATCAACTTCCCCCCGAGGTTCGAACTACTCCCACCCTGCCAGCCTTTAAGAAAGCCATTAAAACTCTCCTGTTCCGGCAGGCCTGGGGCTGATGTCCCCGGGGGGGGATATGATCGGACACGCTGTATGAATGTATTTATTTTATTGTTTTATTGTCAGATTATTGTTTTAATTTTGTACGCCGCCCTGAGTCCCTTGGGATTGGGCGGCATATAAATTTTAGAAATAAATAAATAAATAAATAAGTCATCAGTTTAGAGTCCCTTCGTGCCCACAAGAGATCTAAGTCCAGCCCTCCTTGAATTCCATTGACTCTTACCTACTGCCAATTTGCCTTGACCATTAGTAGTTCAGATTCTTATTTAGGGATGGCATGGAATAAACTTGTACTCATTTGAACATTCCTGGTTCCTTATTTGTTTGTGCCTGACATGGGCTACTTTCAAGGTACATACATCTCTGAATAGCTCCCTGATTTTAAAAAAACTTTTCCGGTATGTTCTTCCATTGTTGAAAGCATTGAAGAATCTGCCAAGGAAATATCTCCGAAACAATGACCCAAAGGGTCATGGGTTGTCTAGTTTACAATTGACAGGCAGATAATGCTGTCAAAATTGCTACACCCTAAATAGTTTGGTACCCTACCAGCCAAGATATTATTTTAATAATTAGTAGAATTAGATAGATGAAGCGTTAAAAAATAATTCAGCATTATAGACTGAATATTTTAGTGATGTCTCAGGAGAAAAACAGATGCACCCATAATTAGTTGTAGGATATTCTAAATTGACATACACATTTGTTTAATAGATCTGAATCAGGCAGAATGCAACTACTTCACTACCTTTAATATACATATACTCCATACCTCATCAGGCATTCTAATCTATTGTTGTTAGATGCCATATGCAAATATGTGTGAACCCAGCAAAGTGAGAGCCATCAGCATCAATTTTATAGCTCAGAGATGCCTTATTAAAAATTAACGATGGTGGATGCAATGCTTTGGTACTTTATACAAAGTGTACCCGTTGTGTAGAACAGTATTCCTCAACCTCAGCAGCTTTAAGATGCGTGGACATCAATACTGGTTGGGGGAATTCTGGGGATTGAAGTCCATACATCTTAAAGTTGGCAGGGTTGAGAAACATTTATCTAGAAACAGAGAATGTAAATTGACAAGGTAAGGAGAATCCAGGAGTGGTTCTGTGATAGGTGTTCCCCTTCAGTATGGCTTGTATTTTGGAGGAAAGACTGAGCGGTCCCACCATAGATGCCCCATACAAGCCACCATGACATTACTTGCATTTTGGTGTTATCATATAAGTAATTCATGCCATTTGTGTGATGATTTCATAATAGATTTCAGGCCCAGATATGGGACTGAATGGCACTGATTGCATTCATAAATGCAATCTGTGGGATGGCAGAAACGGGATGAAAGTGGTGCATCCATCCTTGCTCCTCTTGACTTCTCAGTGGCGTTCAGTATCATCAACCATGTTATCCTTTTGGGCTGACTTAGAGAGTTGGGGACGGGCGACACAGTTTCGTACTGATTCATCTACTTCCTCTGAGCGCAATCCCAATCAGGGTTGATAAGGAGCAAAAGGTACCGCTCATGGCTCTTGTTTTGTGGGGTGGCATAGAACTCAGAGTTCTCTCTGCTGCTTTTTAACATCTACATGATGTTAGATCACCCATCACGATGAGATGAGGTGTCACCAGGCCTCTTCCAGCTCAAATGACAGAAAGAAACAGAAAATGGTGATTGCTTCCCTCCACTGTTCTTTGAGAAATGCAATACAACACTCAGTGATATATATCAGAAGAATTGGGGGGAGGGGTAGTTTACACACTACTTTCATAACCGTTGTCAAGTTCGAAGCATGTTTTTGTTGGTCTGACAATTATTGCTTCTCAGCTTGCCAACGGACTTTGGGGAAGGGAAAGAGATTGGAATGCAGACTTCAAAAGATCAAGAAAGCAAACCGTGGGCCCAAGGACAGTTTACCAGGTGTCTGTCCAGACCCAGAGACACTTTCTCATAACAATATCTTCCCACCTAATTGGGCAACGTGACCTGATCAAGAAGGGGGAGGGGGAATTCTATACTTTCACTATATGGGATTGGGTGGGGTTTTGCCAGAGCTAGTTTTGCTTGCATGCATGCCGAAATGATGTACTCAATAAGCTTTACATTAAGAGTTCGGAAAGCCTCAACGGTGTTTACTTGGTTGGGTTCTTCAGTCGGAACCTTGACAACTGTATTTTTTTTTCACTTTTTTTCATTTCTCACCGAGCACAGAGCATTTAGTAGGTATTATTTGATTCTATTCAAGGAGATACTATTTGACTGTATTCGTTCTGTGCTCCTGGTTCCATAGTGGACCCATTTTGGTAGCTCTAAGCATGATCAGCCTTAGAAGTCCATGACAGATTTTCTTTTCCACCTTTTGTTAGAGATTATTTCCCTCTCTTCTTTTCAGCAGCAGCCCTACCTTTTTCTGCAGAGTTGAGATATGCCTTAGAATGGACCACTGCAACAATATCATTGTAAGCGTGTTATAGGGTAGCTTTATTGAGAAGTTTTCCTGCCTGTGATGGGTTAGACAATTAGTTCTCTGCTTTCATTCAGATAGCAAAAGAAATGACAGCTGCCGGATACACACACTGGAATAGTTTCAGATAGGTATATCCCAGATTCTTTTTTTTCCCCCTATCAACTTACTCTGAGCTTGAGAAAATATAAATTATAGCTGTTCTGCTCTGCCAGTCTGCACGTGCCATTTGATGGAAATGAAATGTTTAATCCAGTTACAGCTCATTGACTTGCACACTGAAGCCTAAAAAAGAAAAAGAAAATAGACCCAAACTGTTATTTTCAGTTCCAGTGTTGAGCAATTTTGGAATGAGGTCAAGCAAATGTGGAGTCATTCATATCTTATTAGACAAGTAGGCAATTCTAAAATGAACTGCCTACTGAGCTTAGGGTTGTTGTTTTGGTTTTGTTTTGGTTTGGTTTGGTTTTTTAAAACAACTCTTATCCAAAAGCCCTTTACGAGAATCTTTAAAATGAATGGAAGAAAGCTTTGAATTTGCATATTCAATTCTTCATCAGGACACCCCCCCCCCAAAAAAAATCTTGACCTTCTTAAACAACTTTATTTTGCATGTCCATGGGTTTTCAGAGCAAGATTTAGCTCTTAACGTTGTTTAAAGATTGGATTGTCATGTTAGACAATTTGGTGTGATGCTAAAAATCTATAATAATGCTTCCTTCCCTTCCCTTCCTTTCCCTTCTAAATGCTCTGATCACAATTGTGTGTAATGGCCAATAATTTTGAAAATGCCCCAATACACTTGGAGTGTGCCAGTATGAGAAGCTATTTTTTAACATGCATTGAAAACAGAATTTTATTTGAATGTTACTTTAGATTGCTCTTATACAATGAGACACCATCAAGATAAATGTGGTGACAACTTGGAAAAATCCCCAAATAACATGCTATCTGGGTTTTGTGTTCTATACATATGTAGATGGTTGTGGGTTGTGATAGCTGGGAAGAAGGCTTATGATTTCCCCAGATGTATGTCTGCTAAAAAGGAACTTGTATCTCTCACAGTAGCTGTACAGCTGTATTCCCTAAGATAGACCCTATGTTTTCCAGGGATGAAGCAGATGGGCCATTAAAGCTACATCCAAACTATGTAATCTTGACAGGCCAAATAAGGGCCATAAAGGACAGTTGAACAAAAAGTGAAAGCTTCATACCATTACAAAAATGATTAAGAGGGTCAGCGTTTCACTCTTTGTCGTCATGTCATCACCATATGCCATATCAGCCCAACAAATCAGCAGTTCTGTCCATTGGTTCTCCACCAGTAAATCAATAAACAGACACATTGACAACAACCCAATCTACTAACCGCTGAGAATGAAAGAACTACTTCAACTGTAATCCTGAAGGCAACTGTTCTGTCCCAGCCTATGTGAGTCCTTGTTAAGTTCACAAGGAGAAACCCTTCTTCCAACAAGCAGGCTGGAAACGCAGGAAAAAACCAATCCCCTTTTATTATTCACAGACCTGAGTCAATGTCCAAACAAACACAGTTCACAGAAACTCGATCCTCAACACGAATGGTTGACTTTGGCAACCAGCACCTCCCACACCTTCCCTTTTATTATGCAGACAAGGCGTGGCTTCCTAATGCCTTCTCTTTTGCCTTTGGAGCCGCCCCATTGCATTCCTCTGTCCTACTCTCTTTTCTTGCCAGCGTTTTTGTGCATCCTGGCTATCTCCCAGCTGTGATTCATCACTGTCCAACTCAGACTCCCAGCACAGCTGTATCTCAGCCTGAGCACAAGTAGAGGGGTCAGGCTCCTCGGCAGACTGTAAGTCTTGGAGCTCCTCAGAGCCTTCCTCTGACTCTGATGTCACTCCAGGCCCCTCCTCCTCCTCTGATTCCTCAGAGTCAGCTGTCGGGTCCACTGGCTGGTGAGGAATCACAACAGCAGCATTTAAAATGAACAGACAGGCACTCCACCACACAGCAACAAAAATTGCAACCCCCCACTAGAAATCAGATCACGTCTCGATGACGACAGCCAGCCATCCAAACAACCTGAAACCAGACCATGAGTCAGAGGCAACCAAACTAACAAACACCATTTGCATCACACAGACGATATTTACAACACCAACTTAACAACACCAACCAGCCAATCAAGCAGCCCAAAACCAGACCATCACTCAGAAACACCTACAACTATTTACATCACACAAAAAGGTATTTAAAGGCCAGTGCTCTGACAGATGAGCATAATTCAAAGTGCACTGAAGATGTCCCCCCAAATGGAGATGAAATAATTGGATAGCCATTTGTCTGAAATGGTAGAGGGTTTCCTGCCTGAGCAGGGGGTTGGACTGGAAGACTTCCAAGGTCCTTTCCTATTATTATTATTACTACTACTACTATTACTACTACTACTACTACTACTACTATCCAAATTGCCAAGCTCAGTGATCAAACTAACAGCCCAACTGTCCAGTGGTATATTCCCAGATTATACAGTATAAGAAAGCAAGCTAAGTCAATGCTTGCAACTATGTACCTGCTAGACATTTTATTTATTTGATGGACGGATGGACAGACACAGACAGACAGACACACAGACCAGTAATTTTCAGCATTCATACAAGTATGCATATTTGGAGGAGACCAAAGTGAAGACAATTATGGTATAATCAGATATTTACCTCCCTTAATAAATACACATTTCCCTTTTCTCTCTAAATCTCCTTGGACTTTGGTTCTATTGCATTTATATTTCACCTTTCTTCTAGGAGCTTAAGATGCTAAGCATAGTACTTCCTCTTCCAAGTTTTCCCTCTTAACAGTGAAGCCAACTGAGCTACGAAGAAACAAGGGTCCAACAAGTTCAGGGAACATCCATGGCTGGGGATGACTTTAACTGGACTTCCTTACACCTGGTCTTAGCATCTAAGCTACTAAACCCTACTCGACTTTGTCTACTGGGCAATTTTAGATACCACTCATAGCAATTTCTGTGAGGGTGGCATTTTTGGAACTAAAATGGAGAACTAGAAAAAAATGTAGGAGATGACCAGGTCTGAGTCCGAAGGCAGGGTCAAACGCGTCATCAGTTTGGAATTTCTACACCCCCATAAGAGATCTAAATCTTTCCCTCCATAAAGTCTGGTGACTCTTTATCAGCGCCAATTCGCCTTGACTGTTAGTCATTCAGATTCTTGTGTATAGATAACAGGAAATAAACTTGTAATACTTTTGAACTCTATCCTGGTTCCTGACTTCTTGCACACTGACATAAAACTAGAATGTGCTTTCCTACTTGTTTCATTGTACTTAAGTTTCTGTACTCCAAGCAAAAGAAAACATTTTGCCCTGCAGAGAGAAAAACACTGCTAGCTGACACAGTTATCTTTAGTTCTAATTGAAAGGATCAAAAGAAATGAAAAACTGCCAGTTACATTGCTGAGTAAGCTGTGTTTCAATTTTCAGGCCCAGTGGCTTCTTTTACGTGTATTCCGTACAATGAAATCTTTCAAACAGTTAATAGCACTGCATTAGAGTGTAGACCACAGTTTCCAAAACTTATTAAAAATAGAAAGAAACAAATGACCATCTCTGTCTGTTCCCCTTTTAAAAACACACAGGGAAGACATCAAACCCCTTTTAATAATTATCTGCTCTCCTTTATATTGCATAAATTAATTAGAAACATTCATAGAATGTGTGGCACCAGTATCAAGATTGAGATATGTTGAAGAATGTTTTAGAATTGATGTAAAAGTCAAGACTGTTGAAGTGTTTTGCCATCTTTGTCTTGAGTTCTGAAAAAGCCGTTTTGTAGAAAAATTAGCTCAGTGAAAAGCATGCAGGGTTTTCAGTGACTTCAAGGGTGTTTTGGGAAACCTTGAAGTTTAATTAATTAATTAATTTACAGGCCATTCTTTGGCTGCACACAAGGATTCTTCCACATAGCAACTTAAGCTGCTTGTCTACTGCTAAAAAATGAAGCTCTGGATTTAAATGTGGGACATTTTTGGATTGGATAGGTAGTTTGTTCATGGGACACTTTTTTCACAACTTCTATTCACTTTGTGTGCAGGCTTGGTAAGCCGATGAAGGCTTAGAAGAAGACAGAGATGAATAATAATAACAATGGTGTCAGAATAAAAATCTTCCACTGTGCAAAGCTACTTAGAAGGTGGCCACTGCAGCCCGTATAGATTTTTTCTTTGAATGATCATTGATTAGACATTTGGGCATCGCCATGGAAAACACTGAAAAACTGATTATCTCAGCTTCGCAGCTCTTATGATGTTAAGAGGATTGAATTTATTCAAAGAATAACAGCTCATGAAAGATGAAATGGATTCAAACAATCCTTTGGCACACATTCAGAAGTTTTTTTATAATCCTTGTGACAAATCTGTGAGACATTTTCAATGGATAAAGCATAAAAATTCTTGGGTTTTTTTTTTTCTTCCCCCCCATACTTTTTTTCTTTTTTTCTTATGAGTTTGGACAATATGATTTCATTCCCCTAGCCTAGACAGTCCATGCATATGCTTTGCTTAATATTGCTTGATCTCCAGCTTGGTACTCGCTTATTGAGCAAAAAATATGTTATTACCAAAAAAACCCAGAAAGACAATTCACACTTATTAAATAAGCTTCTCCCAACCCCCCCCCCCACCACACACACACACAAACCTTAAAACGCTGCAGTATCCAAAAGATTCACAAGCAGTAGGATGCCTTCACAGTTTCCCTTTGCAAGGTTTTCATGTTGCTTGAAGTGTATCTTGAACATTGCATTATTTTGTTAATGACATTTAAAGCTCGCAAGCATTGCCAAGGCACCTATCTTGTTCTTCCTGTATTTTTCAGTTTTTGTTGCAGACACATAAGTATTGGCAGCTTTTTAAGGAAGGAATTGTATGGTAAGGGCCACTCTGATCTAATGAGCATTTCTTCCACGTCCAGATCTGATATCTAGATATAATAATAATGATGATGATGATGATGATGATGATGGAGGGTACCTTGGAGGTCATCTAGTCCAACCCCCTGCTCAGCCAGGAAACCCTATACCATTTTGGACAAATGGCTGTCCAGTCTCTTCTTAAAAACTTCCAGTGTTGGAGCATTCACCGCTTCTGGAGGAAGGTTGTTCCATTGGTTAATTGTTCTAACTGTCAGGAAGTTTCTCCTTAATTCTAGGTTGCTTCTCTCCTTGATTAGTTTCCATCCATTGCTTTTTGTCCTGCCTTCTGGCGCTTTGGAGAATAGCTTGACTCCCTCTTCTTTGTGGCAGCCCCTGAGATATTGGAACACTGCTATCATGTCCCCCCTCGTCCTTCTCTTCATTAAACTAGACATACCCAATTCCAGCAGCTGTTCCTTATATGCTTTAGCCTCCAGTCCCCTAATCATCTTTGTTGCTCTTCTCTGTACTCTTTCTAGAGACTCAACATCTTATTATAATGTATCATTCTATGATGTATCATTCAACCTCGCTTCAATTTTTATTTGGAAAAATAGCTTGATTAAAGTTTCATTTAAGGCAATTAAACTTTCACATCACCCCTTCATATGTTGTCAGGAGCTGGGGTGAGGATGGGAGCTCAACCCATCGTGCAGCGCTCAGGTCTCAAACCTGGGCTGTCGGCTTTCTAGCCGACAAGACCAGCGAATGCAAGTAAATAAATAGGTACCACTTTGGTGGGAAGGTAACAATGGTCCATGACGTCATACTGGTTACATGACCATGAAAATGTCTTAGGATAGTGCTGGCTTAGTGGCCTTGAAATGGAGATGACACTGCCCCCTATAGTCAGCAACAACTAGTGGAGAAAAATCCGCATGGACTCCTTTACCTTTTTTCTCTTTAACTTCTTATGTTCTGGATCCAATCATCTCATGAGGCATAGCTTGTCTGCAGGTTTTATCCCATTCTAAGGGAAACAACATTACCATCAGTTACAGATAAGCTATAGAGAATGGAACTCCTTGATCTGAAGGCTTGTTCTATTGCTAGACCAAGCGTAGGCAACCTTGGCTCTTTTATGACTCGTGGACTTCAACTCCCACAATTCCTGAGCCAGCATGGCTGGCTCAGGAATTCTGGGAGTTGAAGTCCACGAGTCATAAAAGAGCCAAGGTTGCCAACCCCTGCCCTAGACAGTGAATCTGCCTGATTTATTCTACAGCAACATAGACTAGCCTGGGTAATTTCCAGAGTTCTGGATTGATGCCCCCTGTTAGCTTTCAAACAGTGTTCAAAACATTTTGAAATCACAATATTTCAGCTTCAAAATACTTGTTCCTGGTTTTCTGTGAGGGTTCCAACTTTGTTTTGACCACCTTGGAAACCACCAGTTTCTGCACACCCTAACTAGAAAGTATTTCTGTCAACAAAGAAAATTTTATCCTTTGTTAACAGTGTATTTTTAAAGCAGGTGTTTAAAGCAGATATCTATAGAAGGTTTTCTGACTTAAATATTCAAAGGCTGAAATCAATAGCAGGAAAGAGATACACACAATTAAGGGGAAAACTGGGACCTACTGATGTTTATCCTTGTTCCCCAGTTAAACAAGTAATATTATTTTAGCAAAAAGCAGAGATGATGTGGAAGCAAAATATTAGAACTGACAATCATGCATACCATGGTATTAATAAAATATGCAGACAAAATACCCTCAAGAATTCATATAAAATATAAAGTAGCTTTCAAAGTGTCTTTAAAATGTTTTTAATGAATTTGAAAAACACTGGCTACCTTAAAAACCATCTGAAGAACTGCAGAATAAAATTGGCATGCTACAGCTCTACAATTCTATAAACTACTTCTGCAAAAAACAAGCAAATAAAAAAAAATACAGGCCCATATTTATAAAACATAATAAAAGCAGGATCTAAATAAATAAATATAAATAAATAAAATAAACTTCTGCAGTGTGGGCCACCATGAAATGTCTTCTTTCTTTTTCATTATAATATTCTCCTTCCGTCCGTAGTCGTTCAATTGATGGGGCTTTCCAAGGTTGCTCATCTTGATCTAAGACTTTAGAGAATCCTAATAAATAAATAAATAAGTTCATTCTAAAATAACACAGATTGGTTTTATACCTTTGGCTTGTTCCGCTAATGGGCATCCTTTTCATCTTTCTGTTTTCCGGGGTATTATCAAAAGCAAAACAAATGTGAAGACATTAACAAGCAAACTTTTTTTTCCCCGGTACTTAAGTAATCTTCCCCATACTCAACTGAAAATGGGTAAAATACTATCCAAAAATATTCTTCATTCCATTGTTCATGGAAACATGCATAATGCTTCATGCTCTATTCTGCACCAGAAATATCCATTAAAAATTGCACAAATTTCACAATAAAATGACATGGAGAGGTGTCTTTTGGGAGGGTTGTTAATCATCATCATCATTATCATCTTTTCCCAGGTTTTGCCAAATCTTATATTAAAGTCATAGCTGTCATAGTCTTCATCCACCACTAGGTGTCAGCAACATTTCCTTTCCATGTATTTTGATTCTCCATAAAAAAGATTAATTCGCCACTTCCATTAATATAAGGGTGGGGCGGAAATCCCCTTCCTTCCTTTCGGAGGTATTTTGCTTCTTAGGGATCTTTTCCAGGAAATTACATATAAAATAGAAAAGAGAAGATCGGATTTCTCACCCAGTTTCAAGCATGCTGTTCACAGTTGTGATGGTTAGTGCTTTTAGACTTCGGTTGCTAGTAGCTTGGGCTGATCAGTGCAAAACAGCCAACCTTTCTCCTGTCGGTTTAGAAGGCTTTCCCCAAGTCGAGCAAAATGGCCACCACCATTCCAGAATCGCTGGAGCACCCTTGTTTTTTTGCCGCCTCTCCGAGGCAACTTAGACCCATTTAGGGTTCCCTGGCAGGGTGAAATTAGCTGCAGGCGTGCGGAAAATCTGCAAGCCTGCGACCAGTCGCTACCACGCAAAACCGGAAGTTGCCTCCTACTCAGACATTACCTTAACAGCTCTTAAGTTCTTGGTTAGGACTTGAGCTGTTAAGTTTTTATCAGTCCCAGAATGCAAATTGAATTGAAGATTAAATCTTAAATAGTAGTAGTAGTAGTAGTAGTAGTAGTAGTAATAGTAGTAGTAGTAATCAGAAGCAAGGAAAGGTAGTACCAATAGTAATAAGGGCCTGAGGTGCAATTCCAAAACCACTGGAATATCACTTGAACACTCTTGGCATTGACTAATTCACCATCAGTCAATTGCAAAAGGTGGCTTTATTTGGAACAGCTTCCACCCTGTGACGATATCTGTAACACCATCAAACATCCAGATCTGCCTATCCCAGGTCCTTGGAAAGGATTCGACAGGTAGACAAAAATGCCAAACGCAATCTGAACCTCTGGCTGACTGTGCAACAAACTAATAATAATCAATTTTTATCGCAAAGTTGCTACCGCTTGGTTTTGTAATATTTGGCAGCCTATAACATCTTTATATTTTAAGTCCTGGCTGCAGTCAGCTGGCATTGTAAATTAGAATTTAATTTATTAGTGTAGGCCAAACACTACAAGTATTAATCGGGACATCTTTTTCGAGGAAAAAAAGGATATCAAATCTCTAAAGCGTCAAGTTCTGCCCTCCAAAAGCAATTTCTTCTTTGTAGCCTGAGGAATTTTTGATACCAAGAAACGGAGAGATACCGTGAACTGTAATATCATTTTCTAACCTGTCACATTAGAGAGATAATTTGTAAGGTAGTGTGTTGCTTCTCCTCCCCTCAGTGCTTCCCTTGCTTAAAAAATGTGCTTATTCGGAACATCCCTATAGGAAATCTGTGATGAAGATATCAAGAATCAAAATGTCACTGTTGAATTAATCTCCTCCTTTTGAATAACTCAGGAGAATAATAACGCAGGGACATTTGTAAGATAGTCAGGTTTCAAGTTATCATAGGTATCTTTAAATCCTCTCCCTTTTTTTAAGATTAGACCTGTTTTTGAATAGGAAAGGAAATACTTGGGGAATCCTAATTTTGTGACTGGAATAGAAAGCTTTCAGCATCAGGGTCTATGGCCCTCAACAATCCGCCCTTGAGATCTTTGCCGAGAATATCCTTAGTAAGAATCTGTGGGGCGTTTTTCATCTTTCCATTGAATTTTAATGGGTTGACCTTGGGCCAGTCGCCATCTCTCATCTGAACATACCTTACAGGATTGCTGGAGTTGGTAGAGGTGTCTGTGTGGCATGCAGGAAAAAATAGTCAGAATGAAGGCTACAACTGTGCAATCAAAACTCTGTCCATTCTTGACTGGGAGCTGCGTAATGTTGGTTAGAAGATGGATGTTTATATAAATATGAATGAATGAATGAATGAATGAATGAATGAATGAATGAATGAATGAATGAATAATCCATGTTAAAAAAATGAGTGGGGGAACAGAGCTTTGTGCAATTATGATTGCCATCTTACCTGTTTTATCCCCCTTCACCCAAAAGCCTCGGACATAGGATTGAATTAGGGCAGATAGAACTATATGTGCTGTCTGAGATTCTCAGGTAGTGATTCCTAAGCTGTTTGATCTAATTATCCCTTTTCCTAGTCTCAGATAATGTCATTATCCCCACAAACTTTGTTTTTTTATACAAGCATCTTAGCAGCAGCAGTCACAGAGAGGGTTCTGGTCTCACAAACAAGCAAACAGAAATTGCTCTATAATCTAGCTTCAGAATCATTCTAGTGGATAGGGGGAATTTAAGTCTGGTAAGTGAGTAAATATATAAATCAGTAAATAAATGAATGTATAAATAAAACTCCCTAGCAATACCAGGAAGGGAAAAAAAAAACTCAGAATCTTTCTTTTCTTCCTTCCTTCCTTCCTTCCTTCCTTCCTTCCTTCCTTCCTTCCTTCCTTCCTTCCTTCCTTCCTCCTTCCCTCCCTCCCTCTCTTTCTTCCTTCCTTCCTTCTTTCTTTCCTCCCTCTCTCCCTCCCTCCCTCTTTCTTTCTTTCTTATTTATTTATTTATTAAATTTAGATGCTACCCATTTCCCTGATAAGATTACTCTGGGTGGCCAACAAAATGTTTTATCTTGTTTATATGTTGTTCAGCCCCATTTTCTTCATTAGTCTGCCTGTTGCAGCATTCATATACCCTCTTCTCCATTGAGGCACACTTCCCATCACCCCCAGCATCATCCATCAAACTTTCTATTCTCTGTCCTATGGACTCTAGATCTTCCTCTGTTCTTTGGTTTGTTTTGATTTTACTTTTTATTGAAACACTGTTGCAACACAAAGAAACTGTAGGAGAAGAAGAGGCAGAGTCAAGAGAAGAATCAGTCTGGAGTCGTTACATTCCAGGTTTTCTGATCGAAGTCCAACTCCTCTTAAATTCCATTAGCTCTTATGAAGCACTAACTTAATGCCAGCCATTAGTTGACTACATTTTTGTGTATGGGTTTGAACAATAAATCTTAATTGGAATTTAATGTATGGTCCTGATTCTTCACGCCTGACATAAACCATTCAAGGTGCTGCAGTTTCCAATTAACCAGTTCTAATGACAGTTGGGTAATCATTTTGAACAGAAAGAATTAATCTGCAGTTCATCCATATGTTAAGATTAGAGGTGATGATAATAATAATAATGATGATGATGATGATGATGATGATGATGATGATGATGATGATGTTGGAAGGGACCTTGGAGGTCATCTAGTCCAAACCCCTGCTCAGGCAGGAAACCCTATACCAGTGATGGCAAACCTTTTAGAGACTGAGTGCCCAAAAACCACTCCCCCACCCCCGTCCCTGCTCCACCCTGCCCAATGGGCCACCCACCACCTCCACGGCCCGCCACAGATCACCCAGGCAGCCGAGCAGTGCCATGGCGGCCACGCCCTCCGCCCATGCAATGCAGCAGCATCTGCGCGCGATGGGGCGCAAGGGTAGAGTCTTGTCCCCGCTGCCCGGTTACCATGTCCTTGGTTGCGCTGCTTCCCGTAGTCCGCACCCAGGGGCGACTCTCCTCCGGGAGGGCTGCTGGTGAAGAGGGGGCCGTGGGAGGAGGCGGGACTGGGGAGATGGTGTGTGTGCCCACAGAGAGGGCTCCGAGTGCCGCCTCTTGCACCCGTGCCATAGGTTCACCACCACTGCCCTATACCATTTCAGACAAATGGCTATCGAGTCTCTTCTTAAAAACGTCCAGTGTTGGAGCATTCACCACTTCTGGAGGCAGGTTGTTCCACTGGTTAATAGTTCTGTAATCCATGTGTTCTGGAATCCTTTCATGTAACATTTAATAGTAGTTCCCAAGCTGAATGATTTTGAAAAATAATTTATTATTTTTTTTCTTCCAAGCTTTTTCCAACAAGGTTCCATATTTTTGAGATCAAAAGTGTTGATCCATCCATTGATTTTGGTTGTGTCAAGAATTGATGCAATGAAATAAATTCCAAAAATTGAATTCCCTTTCCCGATTGCCAGCTTTCTACTAAATATTACTAAACTTTAAATTCTACAAGGTATATTGAGCTCGTTTACATACTCAAAACTTTTCATTAGAAAACACAATTGCTTCATGCTTGAAGGCTTGATCTTTAAAATAACCTATTTAAAAAAATAAATCTGATACAGAATTGTATTTAATCTGGAAACTATTATTAGGCTCCAGTTGTACCTGTGGGCTTGTATCTCATCTGACACCTGAGTTTTTCTTAATATAAAGTGTCCACATATAAGTCATGGATGATTTGTTAAATTGTTAGTGACTAGATAAGGCTGCAGTTTTTCACTTTAACATGCATTTCACACTGCACTGATTATTGTGGTTCAAACTCGTATAATAACTATTTGAATAACGATCTGTAGTTTTTAAATGTTAAAAGATCATCAAATACATAGAGTTAGCAATATAAAAAATTAGCAGTATTCTGGTAGCTTACACTTAGTTTATTTCATCTTACGTGCTTGTAACTCTCTATTTTTTGTTTACTTTTTATTCTCTTTTTTTTCCCTTTTAAAAAGGTAGCAGTCTCTCTCTATATATGTCTGTGTGTATTACAGTAGTTCCATCTGAAAGCAGCCTACTATCATACTATCATTAGTACTGGATGTTCACTACTCACTTTTCATCTTCGTGTTTCGATTAAAGTAGGATTTCTTTTCTTGGGCTCTTTTGAAAATAAGAACATAAGAAGAATCAGATTAGAACATATGGAGTTTGTATTATGATTCCAAAGGTGGCCTTCCAGTTACTTATAGGAAGTAAAGTACAAACAAAACAAATAGCTTTCTCCCATTTTGATCCTCAATATCTAGTTATTTATTTATTTAGCATATGGCAGTGGTACAATTAGCCAGGAGACTCAAGGCGAACTAGCTCCACCCCAGAAGGACAAGTGATGTCCTGCGGCATTATCTATGGCAGGGCTTTTCAACCAGTGCTATGGGTACCACCTGTGGTACATTGGCACCTGGCAGGTGGTACGCGACCATCCTAGAAAAGTGGTAGCGGGGAGGGGAATGAACTGAACTTATGGCAGCACCGCACAAGCCTGAGCGAGAGACAGCTGGAGCTGCAGGGCTGTCAGGGCTCAGCGGAAGCCCCAGGATCAGAGCTTCTTCAGGACTGTCAGGGCTCAGTGGAAGTGCCAGGATCAGTGCCAGACTTCAGCTGGAGCTCGGCACCAATCCTGGCGCTTCTGCTGAGCCCAGAAGAAGCGCCGATCAGCTGGAATGTTGCAGCATCTCCAGGGTCTTGTGATTTACATTCAGATGCTTGGCATCTGATTCATACTTATGATGGTCACAGTATCCCAGGGTCATGTGAAGTGACCAAAACCTGCTGCAACCAGCAGACGGGGGGAATAAAAACCAAACACCCCCCACCCCCGCTGCCAATCCTCAACAGAAATGTTCACAACAATGGAAACCTCGGACAGGAGGAAGAGCGCCGCCGGGTGGGCAGGCAGGTGTCTTGCTCGGCTGTGGCTTGGGGGGCACTTTTTTCAGTGCCATTGTAACTTCAAACAGTCATTAAGTGAACTGTTGTAAGTCAAGGACTACCTGTACTTTAGCATTTTTTTCCTTTTTTTTTTGTCATCAAGTTTTTGACCCCTTGCTAGACGACTGGTGGTACTCGGATATTGCCATATCCTAAAAGTGGTACAATGGGTGAAAAGGTTGAAAAGCCCTGATCTATGGCTTTCTCTCACCACCAATTTATTCAAAGTCAGGTGTCACATCTGGGCAGGTCCCGTACTGCCGAGGTCCAACCGTCCGCACAAAACACCTCCACATTTCCCACCAAAGTGGTACTTATTTATTACTTGCATATAACATGCTTTTGAAGTGCTAGATGGGCTGAAGTTGAGGCAAGTGAAGGGAGCTCACTCCACCCTGTGATGCTAGAACTCAAACCGCTGGCACAAAAACCCATCTCCACCATCTTTAAGCTGCTGAGTTATTGCACCTCCCAACATGTGGTTCTAGGAATAGATACAAAATGTCTGTATCCATTATACACCAATTTTACCATAAATCATAAGCCATTGCATCCCTTTTCCAAATCTTGTGTTGTGAAAAGCACAAACATTTTGAAATTATTTTTTTCCTCCATTGCAAACACTGAGAATGCTTTTATTCGTCTTGTGGTAATTTTTTTTGAGTTGCATGTCTGTTTTATGAGCCTACTTGTTAAAAAAGGGATACAGATAAGTGGATTCAACTCAATCTACATATCCCTCCGGAAAGCATCCTCTAGGGATTCGTGTGGCTCCCATTTTCCACTTGTTATTTAGCCTTAATCATTCTTTCTCTCAGTCTTCAAAAGGGGCTTGCTGTTTAGTTTTGCTTATCTCACTTGTATGTATTATAGCACCATTATTTCTCTAGTTCATGATATTTCCAGTTTTTCCCCTATGCTAGAGATTTATTTCACAGTAGCTGTTACCAAACAAAAATGTTCTTCTTTTGCCGCAATTATATTACCAATCCCTTTTTTGAACACCAGAAAAAAAGTTATTCTAACAAGATAGAATGGTTCACGGAGCACATACATATTTTGTAGTCAGTGACACTTCATATCTCATTATTCCTAACCTGTGTTCCCTTTTCCATACGATACCATCATTATTTTTCTATATATCACTATTTCACCACATTGAAAGGTAGAGAGAGATAAAAAAAATACCAATGCTAAAGACCAAGAAGCATCTCCCACTTAATTCAACAGCTGTTAGAAGAGTTGTGGCTTAGGAATTCAGCCAGGAAGTAAAGTTAGAAGGAAAAAATGGCCTGGTTCTCTGTTAAAGTCACTCAATTCTATATTCAGTTGCTATCTCTCAACCTAGCCAACATCCCAGATTTCTTTTGAAGATATCATGGGAAGGAGATGTCTCATTATGCCAATCTGAATTTCATAGGAGCACAAATGAAACTTGGGATAAGAAAGTTCTACCCAAAGGAAGAATTACAGAAGGTATTTGTGGGAAGAATCCAGAGAAAGAAATACTTTGGGGGCTATTAAAAAGGGAGAATATATTTCCCCAAAAGGAATAATGGAAAAGATCTTTAAAAAGGCAGACACTTCTCCACACACACACCCCAGCTAGACAACTCAGCAGAAACCAGCTTTTAGAAATGCAGATGTAATAATCCATTCAGAAAAGTTGGAATCTTCCAGCTAGAAACTGAAGAAATTAGGAAGACAAAGACCCTTAAAATCTATATACCCCACCCAAATTCTAAGGACAGGAAACAAAATAGGATTAACCCACCACCATCAGAATACCAGAAAGGCACACTCAGACTCAGGTCAAAGTACCATGACACAGGAAATACAAAGCCTCAAACAGGAGCAGGAAACAATCTCAAGAGCCCCAGGAAGTATAAAAATCCACTCCCTGCTACATGTGGTCACTCTCTTTTTTCCAGAGCCATCTTTCTGTCTGCTCTCCTCTTCAATAAATTACAACCTTCTTTCTAAAGCAGTCGCCATGTTGTTTATTCCCGGCTTGGACTAGACCCTGATGAAGATTTTTCCTTCAACAGTATACACAAAAACCCCTCATGAATATCAGTCAGCTTGAAATGTTCTGGATGACCTCCCATGTTAATGTTACACAAACTTTTGAAATACGAGTTTGCTGTACAGGTGATCCTCAATTTTCAACAGTTTGTTTCGTGATTGAAGTTAACAATAGCATTGAAAAAAGTGACTTATGACTGCTTTCAGACTTACAATCATTGCAGCATCCCCGTGGTCACATGATCAAAATTCAGAAACTTGGCAATAGGCTCATATTTATGACGGTTGCAGCATCGCGGGGGCATGAGATCATCTTTTGCGACCTTCTGACAAAGTCAATGGGGAAGCCAGATTCACTTAAGGACCGTGTTACTAACTTAACAACTGCAGTGATTCACTTAACAACTGTGGCAAGAAAGGTGGTAAAATGGTGCAAAACTCACTTAACAACTGAGCGAAAAAATTTGGGGCTCAATCGTGATCTTAAGTTATGGACTACCTGTATTTTCTTATCTTCATTTGCCTGCCATGGCCTATGGTTGCCTTAGGTGTCAACGAAAAACGTTCCCAAATTAGTAAAACGAATATTGAACTATTATTTAATTTATATGCCATTTATCTTGCAGTTCAAGGCGACTTTTATTTAGTAATCCTGAAGCCAAGGGTGGGCCACTTAAGTTAGTAGAATCACCCATCAGACTCCTGTTTCTCTTTCACAGCTCCCAAAGCCCCTTTCGTGATAAGGTTTCTTTCCACTTTAAGGCAGAAAATTCACAAAAAAAAAAAAAACCCAGGAACTATAGAGTGTGCCCTAAATTAGGCTTGCTTTAAAAAAACAAAGAATCAGCTCCTAAACCTCTGTTCCCACTCTTTAAAAAAATAGTAAACTTGACCCACCAATATGTATGACACAGCCTTGCTCATTTTTAAATAGAATTAGTTTATCTGAAGATTGGAGGCCATTCCTAAAATTACAAGGGGGATCTTCTGCCTCACTTTGGAAGAGAGCTGGAGACTTGCAAGATGGATGTTAGTCTTGCAAGATCATCCAGACAAGAAGCAGACCTCGGAGCACTAAAGATAGTCCTCAACTTACAACCACAATTGAGCCCAAAATTTCCGTTGCTAAGAGAGACATTCGTTAAGTGAGTTTTGCCCCATTTTACCACTTTCCTTGCCCCAGTTGTTAAGTGAAGCACTGCAGTTGATAAGTTAGTAACCCGGTTGTTAAGTGAATCTGGCTTCCCCCATTGACTTTGCCTGTCTAAAGGTTGCAAAAGGGGATCACATGACCTTGGGACACAGCAAAGGTCCGGTAAATAGGAACCTGTTGCCAAGCCTCTGAATTTTGATCACATGATCATGGGGATGCTGCAAAGGTCCTTAATGTAAAAAAAAAAGGTCATAAGTCACATTTTTCAGTGCCGTTGTAACTTTGAACGGTCACTAAATGAACTGTTGTAAGTCGAGGACTACCTGTAGCTTTATGTTTATTGTAAGGTTGCATTAACAAAATCTTGCAGAGTCTGAAAGTACATCGCTTCCCCCCTCGTTTATACAGTCCAAGAAATTGGGGGGGAGGAGGGCCCCTTCTGAGGCGTTTCTTCTGAGCTGTCTCTTATCTGAGCCATTTTGTTTTTTGGGGTTTTTTTGAGCGTCATAAATAGAAACCCTGTATATTTATTTCAAACATAGGTTAGTAAGCCTAAGTGAAATAATCCAATACTTGCAAATTATAAAGAAGAATATTTTGTGGGAAGTTAAAAATAATTTTAATTAAAACATTTTAATAAAATAGTTAAAGCATAGGTTTCCATAGGCATTGCTACGTATAACTTTAACATATTAATTGTCCACCCTTGGGACAATTAATTAGATTATTAGATGAAAGATTAGATAACCTTTATTGTCATTTTTTTTCCTGTGGACACAATGGCACATATTAAAAATGAAATTTAGTTGCTTCCTCTCAAATGCACACATACATAACACACATTTAAAACATACTATATACAACATATGTATATAGACCTACACCCTTACATATAAGTAATATGTGTGTGTGTGTGTGTGTGTGTTTCTGAGGTTTTCGCAGGTGTTTGTATGTAGGTCTTTGGTTATTCGGGTTTTCTCCCGTGTAAAATTGGAAGTGTCTTGGCGACGTTTCGACGAAGTCCCATTCGTCATCTTCAGGCTGGTGTTTTCAGCTTCGTGCTCCTCCTATATATATAAAACCAAGCTTTCGTTGGGATCCTTGGATCCTCCTGGTGGTCGTAAGTTATTTATTTTATATTATGAATATACCCAGAAGTCACATCTTTACAGACATTATTAACCATATATATGTGTGTGTGTGTGTGTGTGTGTGTGTGTGTGTGTGTGTGTGTGTGTGTGTGATATAAAAAGATATTTAATATCAGCTGAGCATCAAAGGAATAATCTACGACCAGATAACTTTTATTTATTTTTTTCTTCTTCTCTTTTTTAATTTTACTTAGTGTTATTCATTTATAACATAAAATGTGAACTACAAAAGCAAATAATAGGGGACAACAGTAGAAAAAGGGAAAACAAAAAAGGTGTGAAGAAGGGGGGGGGGGAAGGAACAAAAGGCATTGACTTCTGAACCATCTCTGACTGTGACTCTTCCCCAGCTTCCAGGCTTATTCTCACATATCATTACAGCCACCCTCTTGATGTCTTTGAACTTCTCCACAATTGCTTCTGCATGGAATCCTTGACCAATGAAATGCATCTGCTAAACTGAGCAATATAAAAAAATGCTGCTTTTTTAATTACTAGGAATAAAAAAAAATACAATTGCAAGGCAGGCTCACAGTTTGCTGGCCTACTGGACCCCTTTTTTTGCCTAAAGATAATGCTGTCCCTAACATTGCTGTGTACCAGTGGTGGCGAACCTATGGCACGCGTGCCAGAGGCGGCAGAGTTTGCCAGAGTAGCGAGCACATGGCGTTTGGAAGCGATAGGGCAGGAAGTGAGTGAGCAAGCAGCGTTGGCCCCCCGGAGATGGCGAGGGACTGGCTCCCGTTGCCCTGGCCCTGGCCCTGGCCACGCTCACCAGTCTGCCGTGACCACTGCAGCCACGCCCACCCACCTCCCCTGAGGGCACTACAATGCTGATGCACTCCTGGCACTTTGCGATAAATAAGTGGGTTTTGTATTGCAGTTTGGACACTCGGTCTCTAAAAGGTTTGCCATCACTGCTGTGTACTCTTAACTTCATACTAAATCTATCAAACTGAGTAAATGCACTTAAATTCACACTACGGAGCAACTAAAGGCTGATTCTCAACTCCTTGGACATTTGGTTAAATGTTTGCCAATCTGCATCATAACCCGTTCTTAACAAATATACAGAAAGGGAGATAAAAATCCATTTTTTTTTTTAAATCTGCAAACTAGTAACTGTCTTTACTCATGCAAGACATCTGCTTCTCTAGATGTCAGCCCCAAAACAGCTCACAAAAGAGCCAATTAGAATTCTGTAGCAATCATTGCAATTTTAAGGAAACTTTGAAGGAAAGGTGTTTAGTTCCCGCTGGCTGGGGAGATTGGAATCAAGCAAGTTGCGTGAATAGAAAATAAATGGCAAGATGAGGCCTGTGAAAAGATGGTAATGTGATGAGCTTTGTAGCCAGAGCTTTTCTCTCAGCAGGCACATGGACTCTAAGAGGAGCGAGAATGGGAGAAACTTTATCCCCTGAAGTGAGCAGACAAGAGGTTTTTGAACAACTATTGTCCACCAAAGTAGAGTCAGTCCAAGTTAGGGAGGAACTTCTCCCTCATATCAATACTTGAAATAAAGCTTTCCAGAACTACAGTCGTTGCAGGAAGCATGGAAAGCTGTCAAAAAAGCAGAGGGAACTTTTCAGAAACAAGAGAACTCTGAGGGGATTGCACTTGAATGCAAAATATTTCTTGGACATCACAGGAAGTGGGGTTATGTGACATCTGAACACCGGTCCATTTATCTCAGGGATGGTCAAATTGAGACCTGGGGGACATTTGTGGCCTTCAAAACTGCCCTTTTCCTAGAAATCTCCATTTTACAAGGGACTGCTTTTCCATTCTTTTTTCTTTTTCTTTTTAGCTTCCAAAACCCATGTGAAAGTATAGTATCAAAAGCACGGGTCCCAACGGTTTAGGGACTAATAGGCACAACTGAATTTTGGGGGGATGTTTTGCAGATATTATAGTCAAAGCAAATTTGAATTTAGTATTTAATATCTTATGTCCTATCATGGAACAAAGCAAGATATAAATGCCATTAATAATAAGGAATATAATAGAACTGACAGCAGATTTCACACAAAGGTAAATGTTTAGATGAATTTGGAGCATCCTGGCTAGATAAGAGTATTTTAATTTATGCTACAGTTTTGTTCAGCAGCTTTATTTGAACTTGAATTATAAAATGACTTTTGCTTATTCGTTGTTTCTTTTTGCCAGGCTACATCCTTCAAATTCTTCAAAATGTTGTCTGCCTTTAAAGATATATATTGTCATCTCGGTTTCTTCTTGGTTAATGATAGAGACGTGACAACTGCAAAAAATGTCCTTATCAATTTAAAAAAACCTGCTTTTGTATGCCCATGTTGAAAGACAGATGGATGGATAGATAGATTGTCGGTAGATAGTCTGTATGAAATTTTATGGAGGATGTAGGGCTAATTGAAAATCCTCACCTGAAAAGCTTTGGGAATTGACTTCCTGTAAAAGCCATTTAAATTTACAGACATTCCCCGTGGTAAGAAAAGGCCTTGTGATCTTTACAGGTTTTGCTTTTCATTAAAAAGAAAAGTCTGCTCAGCTAATACTTTTGCCAGATCGCATGCTGGTCCGGATGCCAATAGCTGCCCGCTCAGGAAGGGGATAGTTGAAATATTGGACATGGCAGAATGTTTGTGGAGATTCTCAATCATCCAGGACATAGTTGTCCCAAAAGCGCTTTTCAAAAATTATTTTCTTGGCCTCGGCTCAAACCCTACTTATCTGACTATTGCCTTGGGCAGGGGTCTTCAAACTTGGCCCTTTTATGATTTGTGGACTTCAACTCCCAGAATTCCTCAGCCAGCATGTCATAAAAGGGCCAAGTTTGAAGACCCCTGGCCTTGGGAGTAGCTCTTTGTCCTGCTCTAAACCATCCTTAGCCACTGGATTAGTAGTAGTAGTAGTAGTAGTAGTAGTAGTAGTAGTAGTAGTAGTAGTAGTAGTAATAATAATAATAATAATAATAATAATAATAATAATAATAATAATAATAATAATAATAATAATAGACTTAGAAGGGACCTTGGAGGTCTTCTAGTCCAACCCAGGAAATCCTATCCCTCTTTAGACAAATGATTGTCCAGTTTCTTCTTAAAAACTTCCAGTGTTGAAGCATTCATTCACAACTTCTGGAGGCAAGTTTTTTCCACTGGGAAAGTAAAATTTCTTCATCCCTGATAATGAGAGAAAAGCTGAGATGTTGTTGCTTCCCTTCTCTGGCACAGATAGAATTTTTAAAAGAAGAGACCTTCCTTAACTTTATTATTGTGTAAATTCTTATTTTGTTTGACTTTGTGTTGGACAACATGGATTCCAAGTTTAGAAATGGAAACTAAGCTCAAAAAGTATCTCTTGATTAGCACCGTGCCTTATAATGATCCTTATATACACACACACATATGGACACAAATATTACACCTCACTGTGCTTCCTGCAGTGATACACATTTTGCAATTAATGAACTGTCAGATTCCAAGTCCTTAAAAAGAAATATGTTAGACTTTCTGTGTACACTAAAAGCATAATATTATTTGGTCTGTTGATTCATTGGCATGAATACTCCTACCCCATCAGAAATTTATCAAATTAAAAAAAAATGCTACCTTATGTTCTTGGCTTAGTCTCTAGTGTTTTATATGCAGAGGATGTGTTTATGGAAACCATCTGAATTCTCACCTGCAAATTAAAAAGATAAAATTTTTCTACCTCAATTAAATCTAGACCAGATACGTTTAAAAAAAAAAAAGCATCACTTTCTCTTGGAATGCATAATAAAGTTTGGCAAATAATAAATTTCACTTTATTTTAACTTTATTCATAAAATTTGTTTAATAAAGTAGTATTACATAATAAAGTTTGGTAAGTAGCCAGTTTGGTGTAGTGGTTAAGGCACTGGCCTAGGAACCAGGACAGTGTGAGTTCTAGTCCTGCCTTAAGCATGAAAGCCAGTTTGGGACTTTCAGCCAGTCACCAGGACACTGTGAGTTCCAGTTTCACCTTAAGCACAAAAGCCAACTGGGTGATGTTAGGCCAGTCAGTAGGAGACTGTGAGTTCTAGCTCCACCTTAAGTACAAAAGCCAGCTTGGTGATGTTGGACCAGTCAGTAGGAGACTATAAGTTCTAGCTCCACCTTAAGTACAAAAGCCAGCTAGGTGATGTTGGACCAGTCAGTAGGAGACTGTGAGTTCTAGTTCCACCTTAAGCATAAAAGCCAGCTGGGTGACATTGGACCAGTCAGTAGGAGACTGTGAGTTTTACTCCTGTCTTGGGCATTAAAATTGGCTGGGTGACTTTGGGCCAATCACCAGGAGATGGTGAGTTCTTGGGTCAATGACCAGGAGATTGAGAGTTTCTGGTCCTACCTTAGGCATGACCATCGCTTGGATGACTTTGAGCCAGTCACCAGGAGATGGGGAGTTCTAGTTCTGGCTTAGGCATGAAAGCTAGCTGGATGATTTTGGGCCAGTTGCTTTCTCTCAGCCCAGCCCACCTCACAGGATTGTGGTTGTGGAGAAAATAAGAGGAGGAAGAAGTACTAAATAGGAGGAAGAGTCTACCTATAAAAAAATAATAAAAGCAAGATAAAAATCAAATAAAATACTCAAGAAGTATTATTCTCCATGGTTTCTCTTGTTTGCATGTTTTGATTATACACCTTCATAGACGCTGATCAGAATGAAAAAGTTAGAAGAGTTTTTGTGGCCATCACCTTCAACTCTGATCAGTTCAAGAATCTAAAGCATATTGGACAGATGGCTGTCTAGATTCTGTTTGAGCACATTCCGTAAAGAAGAGCCCACATTTATTGTTAATTTATTCCACTTCCAAAACCCAAAAAATGAATGGCTTTCACTTTCAGGAAACATTGCCTAATAAATTCATCTGAATCCTGTCTTCCTGTTACTTAAATTTATTATTTCATGTCATGAACTCCTGAGCAAAAGAGATAGGTCCGTATCTTATCTGAGGTATAATTTCAGGTGTTTGAAAAACGTGGTCATGTACCCCACCCAAAAAAATCTCTTCTGGAAGCTTCCCCCCCCCTGCAATTCCTCCAATCTCTCTTTGCAAGAGTTATTTTTTAGTTCCCTGATCGTCTTCACTGACTTTCCCTCAGTTTGTTCCCATCTCTCTGTTTCCTTCTTAAACTGTTGTGTCTAAAACGGGGCATTGTACTTGAGCTGGGTTTTGAACAAAGGAGAACTTAGTGGAACTATTACTTTCCATGATTTCAGAATCCTCTAGGTTTTATCCAATTCTTGGTAGGACTTCTATGAATACCATGGCATCACTCTGACAGGTTTTGGCTGGCAAAACACAACTGCATTCAGATAGACACATAAGAACACAAGAACTCCTGCTAAGTAGTTTATATTGTAGAAAAGTCATAAAGCCACAATGAAAGAATTCAAACAATTAAAGTGTTTCAAGTAGAAAATGTATTTTGCTAAGCTGTTCATTCTCTTGGCCAGCCTATATAACACACTCCTGGGCCTCCACTTCTGCAGTGGGGAAGCTCTGCTTCCATCTGGCCCTTGCTTCAAAGATGGTCTGATGGGTTGTCATGTTGCCATTCTCTGACCCTGTGAGGATTAATTCTCACAGATCAGGCATGGCTAATGCTAAATCTCCTCAGTTCATTTCTGATTACCAAAGGACATCCGTCTTAACATATTTCTTCTTTTCCCCTTCATCTGTTTGTCTTAAAATATTGGTGTATGTTCCTTTATCTGATTTATTGTGTTAATTAATTGCTGAGCTTGTCAGCTGGAAAACTGTTTGTCTGGGTTCAAGACCCAAGAGCCACGCGATGAGGTGAGCTCCCATTACTGGTCCTGGCTCTTGTCCACCTAGCAGTTCGAAATGTAAATGCAAGTAGATAAATAGGTACCACTTCAGTGGGAAGGTAATAGCATTCCATTCATCTTGGTAAATAGCCATGTGGGCCACTTGACCACAGAAGTGTCTTCAGATAGCTCTAGCTCCCTCGGCTAAAAAAGCAGAGATGAGCACCATCCCCTAAAGTCGGACACGACTGGACAGGGGAAACCTTTACCTTTAATCATTCATCTTTTGGTTTCCCCAAGAGGTTTGAATAAGGCCTTACTGTTCCACTTCTTTGTAAGCTTTTTGGTCTTGGTTTTATTGCTTTAATAGACCCATCCTGTAAATGACAGCACGAGGAAGCAAAAAGGACATAGTCTTTGCTTTTTCTCTATCCAAAGATATATCTCTTAAAAACACTTCCAAAGTGTTTTTCTCTCCTAAACTAGTGTCATACATCCCATTTGCCACTATCTGTAAGATAGCTGTTATAGATCCTTTGTCATCTTCTAAAGCTTGTTGGGAACTCTCATCTTTTCTCAAGTGCCTTTATGCTCCATGTCTCCTATGGGAAATATCTCTACCATACTGCAATAAGTATCAAGGGAAATCACTCTGTGGTGTGCTGCTAAATGTTTAAGGACTGGCACAGTCAGTTCCATTGCTACTATCATGTCACTAGCTGTAGAACAGCTGATTGGTATGCTAGACATCAGAGGTCATCTCTGATGTCAACTGGCTTGCAAAATTCACAAAAAATTAACAATTAGCTCTCACAAGCTGGTGCAAGCCAGCCCCAGCAAACATCTTAATAGCCTATTTAAGGCAAAAAAGGGGGGGAGGGCAAAAAGAGATAAAAACCATAATCTCTCTGCTATCTATTTTGTCCCCTGTGAGTCCTTCTCCACACTAGTTGTTGCCCTCTGTGCTATCATTGGTTCCATATTGCTCGGTTGATTGATGAGGACTATCCTGCCTTATTTGGGTCAGGTTTTTTTTTTGTTTGATGTCAAGGAACCTCAACATTATTTCTTGGTTCCACTTGACATACTAATGTCAGCAACTGAAATGATCCAGTAGAAGCTAAGCCTGATCACACATGGGATATGATGATGATGACGACGAGGATAACGATGATGATATCCATTCAATTGTGTTCGACTCTTGGCAATTCTATGGGCCAAGTCTCTCCACAACTTCTCATCTTGCACTACTTCTTTGAGTTGTTTGATGCTCTGGCTGGTGTCAGCTTTGATGGTGTCCGGCCACCATGTTCCTTGATGATCTGGTTTCCTTTTATTCTTCCAAATGTAATTGCTTTATCCAGTGAATTCCCCTGCATGACATAGCCAAAGTAAGTGAAACACAGTTTCATGATGTTATGAAACGTAAGGAGAGACTATCATTTCTCCAAAATCTACGAAATTCCAAAGAGCCTTTCTCAAGCGAATTTGCAGATGACCAATCAGAAAAGTCGAGTTATCGGTTTTCTTTTATTTTCTTTTCTTTTCTTTCCTGTCTTCCTACATGGGAAATTCAGCACAATATTTCACAGATTTGGAAAAGTTCCCTGTAGTTAAACTTTGGGCCTGACAAATAAATCATTAATTGTAAAATTGCTTTTCTGCTTCCTTGATCTATGTTGATACATTAATCAAAACAGAAAACAAAAGAAGAGAAAAATCATGGTATAGAACAGAGCAAATAATTTGAATAGAACTGAGCAAGTGAAGAGAGCCGAATAAGCTAAATCAATAACCGAACTGCAGCTTAACGTGGAATTGCTGATCATTTCACTGTGGATGGTACCCTGGAAATAAATAATGCCACATGAGGAAAGAATTAATAAATCCATATATTTTTCAACCTTTTTTCTTTCTTATTTCAACTGAACGTGGTACCATTACAGAGGAGAGGCAGATATGGATTTTTACTAGCTTGAAAGTAGCTTAGGTTCTGCTTTTGCAAAAAGCTGCTAATACACCAATTCCCATGGTGACAGTATTTGATGGTTGCAGGTCAAAGCTCTCTTGTATTTTGTTCTGTCTGGCTCTGTTGACCTCCCATTTCATATTGATTGTTTTGTTGGTTAACTGCTTTGTTGGTTTATTTAGTCGGTGCTTTCCACAAATTTTCTTTTCACTCTTGTAAAAAAAAATGAAACTGATAATTCTGAATCATTACAAAAATAAGAGAGACATAGGGAGCATCTTTTGACATATATTCATTTTGACTGATCCCAGAGATTTGAGGCAGATGGCTCTCTCACTCTGCAAAGCAGAATGGCTACAGTACTTTTCAGCCTGTGATGTAGCCAGCCCATCTAAATGGCCACCACTGGAGGTCTGCTTGCCCCCAAACATTAATCAATAATCTATGTCAATAAATAAACATGGAAACATTTAATCCAATTTACAATAAAGTCTCCTTTCTGTCAGGCACATATAACCGGGAACAGGAGTTGAGTTCAAAGCACTTCAAGTTTATTACATGCTACTTATACACAAGAATCTGGTCTATTAACACTTGAGGCAAATTGGCGCTAGATAAGAGTCAGCCGAATTCACAGGGAGAGGGGCTGGACTTAGGTCTCATGTGGGAATGTAATGACTCCAAACTAATGACACATTTGACCCCACCTTCAGGCTTTGCCTGGTTATCTCCTACACTTTCCTTTCTCAAATTAATCCTGAGCAGTAAAGGCTGATACAAATAATTAGAGTAGCATTTTCCAGGTATTCTTACAAGACCCGATGCGTATTCTCTAACGTTTTTCTTCCATCTAAAACAGAGGTCACCAACCTTTCCGGGCTTCTGGACCGGAGGGAAGGAGAGCAGCTTCAAATTTGGTGCACAAAGGCCACACACACAGGCATGGCACTAGCAGCCCCCATTCACGCATGCGGGATGTGCTGGTGCCATGCACATGCGCGAATGGCCGCGCACCCCCCCCCCACGGCAGCTAGCAGCCCATTCGTGCATGCGCAAATGGGCCACAGACACCTGCCCCACACTAGTTTCCGCTGGGTGACTTTGGGCCAGTTCTTTTCTCTCAACCAACTCATCTCACGGGGTTGATGATGATGATGGTAATCATCATCATCATCATCATCATCATCATCTGCGACGATATCTGTAATACCATCAAACATCCACATCTGCCTATCCCAGGTCCTGGGTAAGGACTTGATAGGTAGACAAAATGCCAAATCCAGTCTGAACATCTGGCTGACTGTGCGATGATCAATAATAAAAGTTGGAAGGGACCTTGGAGGTCATCTAGTCCAACTCCCTGCTCAGGTAGGAAACCCTATATCATTTCAGACAAATGGCTGTCCAGTCTTTTCTTAAAAACTTCCAGTGTTGGAGCATTCATCACTTCTGGAGGCAGGTAATTGTTCTCACTGTCAGGAAGTTTCTCCTTAGTTCTAGGTTGCTTTTCTCCTTGATCAGTTTCCATCTGTTGCTTCTTGTCCTGCCTTCAGGCGCTTTGGAGAATAGGTTGACCCCTCTTCTTTGTGGTAGCCCCTGAGATATTGGAACACTACTATCATGTCATCCCTCATCCTTCTCTTCATTAAACTAGACATACCCAATTCCAGCAATCATTCCTTATATGCTTTAGCCTCCAGTCCCCTAATCATCTTTGTTGCTCTTCTCTGTACTCTTTCTAGATTCTCAACATCTTTTTTACATTGCTATGGAGCAAACAGGAGGAGTAAGGTGCATTGGATATGTTTACCACCTCGAGTTATTTGTGAAAGTAATAAAGGCAGGATATAAATAAATGAATAAGTGAATATAAATAAATACATGTTGTTTTCTGCAAAGCTTCTCGGCCCCTTTAGGGCCCCAATGAGCAATCTCAAGGTGGGGAGATAGAAGACTGAAAGCAAATTCTTGGTTGGAATGTGCACTCTTTGCTAAGATTGGGGGAGAACCAGGATCAAGGTCATCTGGAATACTGGAGGGTATTCTGGGAGCCAAATTGGGTAAACAGTCTTATTTTGAGTAAACAGGTGTTTTTAGAGCGAAAATCTTGTCTTTAATTTGAAAGATATTTCTATTTGATGAGGAAGATGGCTGTTCAAAGCAGGAGTCTCTCTGGAGGATTCCACAGTGTCTACTTCAAGCCTTAAGTAGGCTCTTCAAATTTGAGGAGGTTTGAATCAAAGCATTAGGGAGCTGCATGTCCCTAATTTGTTTGCTTGTTGTTGTTGTTTTTGAGTGACTATATTAATCACTCGAACTTTTTGACTTTAAGACATGGACTTCAACTTGCAGAATTCCCCAGCCAGCATGTATTCATGTATTTTAATTCCGTTTTTGGTCCATGACTGAACATATAAACCAATAAAATAATGAGCAATGACCTTGCTGGCAAGGTTCACAATATCTGGTTTGGGACGTAAAACTCCCAATCCAATCACTTTACACCCCCCCTCCCTATTATTAATTTAGATATGGTTAGTTTTAACCTCAGAGAGTTCCAGTTTAGTTTGCATTACACTGTCAGCTGTGTAATGCAAACTATAGAGCACGCCTGTGTTGGGATCCGTCCTGAATTTTGATGGAATCAAGACAACTGTGAATGATGTAACTGAGTTTGTGCTTCTCATCTCTGTCCATAGCTTCTACTTGAAGGATCTTAGTGTCCAGCATGATGTCCTCAGAAATCATTACATCATAGCTTGGGTGGGAAAATTCTGGACCATTATCGTTATCGTCCAAAACGTTGATTAATACCTTTAGTTAAGAATCAAAGGAGGAAAAAAGAAAAGCTGGAATAAGATTTATATATTTACCAACTCTTGTCAAAAGGACATATGATTATTTGAACATACAGGGCACATATTGAATTTCACAGCTACTAAGATTGTTGGCCATGCAGGTACAAAAATAGCCAGAGAAATAACTGAAGCCTGGGAAACGGGCCCCTTGTCAGTTAGCAGGAATGCTGATTTACCACCAGCTTATCAAATACTTAGGAGCCTTGGTAGCACAAGGAAACGAAAGCCAATCACCAGCCATCAACCCACCAATCAGCCAATAGGAAGGCACCACATAAACACGACTCACAAAATAGCCCAAAGCATGTATTCCGGTAGAAAATAATTCCCTGAAAAATGGGTTCCAGCAAGAGTCCGAAAGCTCATGTGACAGACCCAAATTTGATTTCACAAACTATATAGTTAACTGTTCTTTCCTTATGCAAGTTCTAGAAAGACTTAAGCCACAGTGAGGTGTCATTGTTTTACTTTGTTTTTCCAAAGAGGGACATTGACAGCTGTAAACTGTGAACGCTCACTGCCTACCCCATCAAATCTCCACTATTTTATTCCCTTCTTGCTTTTCCACAAAATAAAACAGATTAAACATCCTAGGTGGATAAGTTTAGAGGGATATTATTTCCATTAAGGGAAATCTACAAAGCAGGCCTACATCCCTTTAAAGAATAATAATTAAAATGTTATTTCACAGCTCATCGTAGTCTCAGAGCGGTTTGCTGTAATAACCTACAACCAAAATTAATAAAACATATTAAAATAACAGTTGAAAATTAAGTTTTAAGTCAACCTTAAAAGCTGTTTTGGGAAAAAGGTGTTTTAAAAACCTTTTCAAATACTACTGAGGGAGCCAATCTCACTAGTGAATTCTAGGGAAAGGAATAAAAATAGAAAAGACTGCAGCTACCTTAAGAAAACATTGATCTGTATTGGAAAGAAACATTTGATTCATCCCTTGTGGCCTAATATCTGGTACGAGTAGTCCTCAACTTACAACCATTCATTTAGTGACCATTTAAAATTATGACACTGGGGGAAAAAGTGATTTATGAACATTTTTACATTTATGATCATTTTACATTTATGACCATTGCCAACCGTCTGAATTTGGATCATGTGACCCTGGGGATGCATCCCCAGAGTCATATGATCCAAATTCAGATGGTTGGCAATTGACTCATATTTATGACGGTTTCAGAGTCGCGGGGCCACGTGATCGCATTTTGTGACCACCTAACAAGCAAAGTTTATGGGGAAGCTAAACTCATTTAACAACCCTGTTACTAACTTAACCACTGCAGTGATTCACTTAACAATTGAGGCAAGATAGTTCGTAAAATGAGACAAAACTCACTTAACAACTGTCTTGTTTAGCAATGGAAATTTGGGGCTCAGTTGTGGTCATATGTCGAGGACTATCCTAACCTGTAGCTATAAGAATAAAATTATATACAGGTAGTCTTTGACTTATAATCACATTTGAGTCAGGAATTGTGGTCATAAGTTGAGGCAACAGATACAATTTTTAGATTTTGGGGTGTGGTCATTAAGCAAATGTGGCAGTTATTAAGTAAGCATTACAGTCATTAAGTGAATCCATTTTGCCCAATGGGAAAAATTGTATGTAAACATCAGAAACCAGCAGAACAAAAATCACAAATCACCTCAGGACACCACAGATGCCTCCAAAGTACCCAAAATACAATCATGTGACACACACACCCCGGGACAGAATTGGCCATTGCAACTTCAGAAACAGGTAGTAACTAGCTGTGATGATATCCATTCTAATTTCAACCAATCATAAATTGAGGACTCCCTCCTGTAAAATTATGTAAGAAAAGTTAATGGAAGGAAATACAGTAGGGTGGACGATCTATGTGGATGCGCAAAATATTTTGAATTTTAAGCATCTCGGGTTTGGACCATTCTGCTCTGAATTCAGATCTCCCCACTTTGTGGAGCTCAAAGCTTTTGTTTCAAATCCCAAACAGGATGTTTGAGGCGGTTGACTGTTTTGTTCATATTTATTTATATTCCATTTCAACTTTTTACTAGGAATGGCTCTGTGCACTGGAGACTGGAGGGGACTGGAGGCTAAAACATATAAGGAACGGTTGCTAGAATTGGGTATGTCTAGTTTAACGAAGAGAAGGACAAGGGGGGACATGATAGCAGTATTCCAATATCTCAAGGGCTGCCATAAAGAAGAGGGAATCAAGCTATTTTCCAAAGCACATGAAGGCAGGACAAGAAGCAACGGGTGGAAACTAATTAAGGAGAGAAGCAACCTAGAACTAAGGAGAAACTTCCTGACAGTGAGAACAATTAATCAGTGGAACAGCTTGCCTCCAGAAGCAGTAAATGCTCCAACACTGGAAGTTTTTAAGAAGAGACTGGACAGCCACTTGTCCAAAATGGTGTAGGGTTTCCTGCCCGAGCAGGGGGTTGGACTAGATGACCTCCAAGGTTCCTTCCAACTTTACTACTACTATTATTATTATTAAGCTTTTGTTGTTGTTGTTCCTTATATCGCTACTCTTTCCATTTCAGGTTACCGTAACAGATGGAGCAGTCTCTCCCAAGCAGTCTACCGTATGGCTGGTGGTCCAAGTTCTGGATGAAAACGATAACAAGCCTCAATTCCCAGAGAAAGTCTATCAGATCAAATTGCCTGAGAGGGACCGAAAGAAGAGAGGGGAGCCCATATACCGAGCTTTTGCCTTCGACAAGGATGAAGGCCCCAACGCGGAGATCTCCTACAGTATTGTGGATGGAAACGAAGACGCCAAGTTCTTCATTGACCCCAAGACTGGAATGGTTTCATCGCGAAAGCAGTTCACTGCTGGGAGCTATGATATCTTAACTGTAAGCCTTCAATACTGGAATAAGCCTTAGTTTTACTTCTTTGATTTAAGAGCAGGTTTTACTGTTTTTAGGTGGCACCATGCTCAATAGTAGTAACTGTGAGAGGGACCTCGGAGTCCTAGTGGACAATTACTTAAATATGAGTCAGCACTGTGCTGCAGCTGCCAAAAAAGCTAACACAGTGCTAGGCTGCATTAACAGAGGGATAGAATCAAGATCACGTGAAGTATTAATACCACTCTTTAATGCCTTGGTAAGGCCACACTTGGAATACTGCATCCAGTTTTGATCACCACGATGTAAAAAAGATGTTGAGACTCTAGAAAGAGTACAGAGAAGAGCAACAAAGATGATTAGGGGACTGGAGGCTAAAACATATAAGGAACGGTTGCTAGAATTGGGTATGTCTAGTTTAACGAAGAGAAGGACAAGGGGGGACATGATAGCAGTATTCCAATATCTCAGGGGCTGCCATAAAGAAGAGGAATTAAGCTATTCTCCAAAGCACCTGAAGGCAGGACAAGAAGCAACGGGTGGAAACTAATCAAGGAGAGAAGCAACCTAGAACTAAGGAGAAACTTCCTGACAGTGAGAACAATTAATCAGTGGAACAGCTTGCCTCCAGAAGAAGTAAATGCTCCAACACTGGAATTTTTTAAGAAGAGACTGGACAGCCATTTGTCCGAAATGGTGTAGGGTTTCCTGCCCGAGCAGGGGGTTGGACTAGATGACCTCCAAGGTCCCTTCCAACTTTACTATTATTATTATTATTATTAAGTTCTCGACTCACAATTAGTCACTTAACAACAAATAATGATGGGCCCAGAACAAATGTTTTACAGCCCATAAAGCATTTCTAGCCATCGTAAAATGTCATTCCTCACACACACACCACATATGTATTATACATACATACATATTTGGCATACATCCATACATATATTATGTTCATGTGAAGAACCAATTCAGGTGCTTGGCAACTGGCTCACCTTTCCAATTGGCTGCACAATACCATGGTCACGTGACCACAATTTGCAGGGTTTTTTTTGTCAGTTTCCAGCATTTTTTTGTCATTCAGAAGAATAGGGCTCCACTTAGGAATACTGTATTTGTTTAACCACGTTGGTTTATTTATTGACTACGCAGATTCACTTAACCACTGAAAAAAATGTTGTAAGATCAGGTACGGTCAGACAGATGCCTTGAGTTACAATGATAATGACTTACAAATCAGAAATCCAGGCCCAATTTTGGTCGTACATCGAGGACTACCTGTAGCACAAGTTTTCATTAGCAACAGTTTGCTTGTCTTGAACCCTCAAGTTAAGAACTGGATTGTCAAGTAAGTTGAATTCAGGTCAAAGTAAAAGTTTCCCCTGTCCAGTCATGTCTGGCTCTAGGGGGCAGCGCTTAGCCGAGGGAGCCAGCATTGTCTGAAGACGGGGGTCTTCAACCTTGGCAACTTTTAAGACTTGTGGACTTCAACTCCCAGAATTCCTAAGCCAGAAAAGCTGAGGACCCCTGGTCTGAGGACATTTCTGTGGTCATGTGGCCAACATGACTATGTGCTGAGGTGCACGGAACACTGTTACTTTCCCGCCAAAGTGGTACCTATTTACCTACTTGGATTTGCATGCTTTCAAACTGCTAGGTGGGCAAGGAACGGGAGCTCACCCCATCGCACATTGCTCTGGTGTCGAACCCGGTCTATCACTTTCCCATCTAACAAGCTCAGTGTCTTCAATCGTTGAGCCATTGCGCCCCTGATGGATTTTCAATTTTTGACCTGGATTTTCAAGTCAGTTGAATTCAGGTATCTCCATTCAAATCAAATGTACTTTTAAGACTCAATATTTGTTTCACTCTTATTGAATATGAAAAATAGTTGGCTGGATGGCCTATGCACGAGAGATTAATTGGAATCTGCCTTCTTCATTATTGGAAGGAATTCACAGGAACTTAATTGGATGGCAAGTGGTGAAGGGTTAAGTGGGCACAGGTGTCTGCTGGTGTGTCACGAGGTCGACAGCATGCCTTCTCTGGTGCCTCTGATTTAAAAGCCATAACAGTGGTTGCGTGGTGGCAGCAAATTACAGTCTAAGCAGGTGGCTTTTCACAACTCACTCTGTGTAACAAATGAACTTTGCTTCTTGGGAACTAGTTCAACGGCAAGCAAGACAGTTTCCTCAAAGTGCTTAATCAGGTCTGATGAATACTTAGTTGCTGCTTCATACAAGATGTGAAGCGTGGCCAGTGTTGACTTTGATTAGAGTTTGGTTTTTTTTCTCTCCTAAATTAATAAGTTATATAAGGGGGTAGTCCTCGGCTTACGACTGATCGCTTAACGACTGTTTGAAATTATGACAAGCCTAAGGTTGAGTATGTTGTATCAGCCCCCCAAATGGGTTATTTTCGTGTTAAATGGGATGTAAAGAAGTTTAACAAGATCTAACCTCAACCTTGATTCCTATGAAGATTCGACCTTTAATCAGGTTTTGGGTTTAACTCAAGTCCTCCAGCCCTGCTTTATTCAGAATTATCTGTGTTGTGGGTTGGAAGGCTTGTTAAAGAGAATAGCAATAGCAATAGCCCTTAGACCAGGGGTCTTCAAACTTGGCCTTTTTATGACTTGTGGACCAACTCCCAGAATTCCTCAGCCACTATTGCTGGCTGAGGAATTCTGGGAGCTGGTCCACAAGTCATAAAAGGGCCAAGTTTGAAGACCCCTGACTTAGACTTATATACCACTCCATACTGCTTTACAGTACCCTCTGGGCAGTTTACAGTGTCATCCTGTTGCCCCCAACTATTTGAGTCCTCATTTTACCGAACATGGAAGGATGGAAGGCTGAGTAAACCTTGAGCCGGTCAGGATCAAACTCCTAGCTGTGCGCAGAGTTAGCCTGCAATACTGTATTCTAACCACTGCCCCACCACAGCTTTTTTAATACATGTAATCCTTGACTTACAACCACAATTGGCACTGGAGCTTCCATCACTAAGCAATGCTGTCATTAAGTGAATCACGCCTGATCTTACAGCCTTTTTGCTACGGTCATTGAGTAAAACCAGCTCACCCCCAGTTGCCAAGCACTTGAATTTTGATCATATGACTGCAGGGATTCTACAACAGTCAAATGCAAGGGCCAAAGTCAGTTTTTTTTAGTGCTACCATAACTTCAAATGGTCATTAGACAAGTGGTTGTAAGTTAAGGACTTGCTTACCAACAATGAAAGGAAACCAAAGATTGCACTTGCAAAACTCTTCAACTTCGGTTGGGCTCAATCTCAAGTTAAAAAAGATAATAACATAAATTGATTGGAAGAACAACATGTTCAGAAATCTTTTGCAGACATATATCCTCCCCCCTCACCCCTGACAGCAAAATAACACAAACTAGTGGTCTTTGATTAGATTTAAATACCAAGCACATCCATCAAAATTACTTGCCCTGGAAGTCCTGATTCCACACACTTTGGAATCTTGTCAATATTTGTTACTTCGCTCTGGTCCTTGTTTCTTCCAAAAATATTTTAAGAAAAATGCCCATATTCTCCCCTTTCACTATCACTGGTCACCTACCCTGCCGGCTTAAATGTTTTCACCAAAAGTACAAAATGTGATGACAAAATAACACAGTTGGAAGGGATCCTGGAGGTCTTCTAGTCCGACCCCTGCTCAAGCAGAAAACCCTATACCATTTCAGACAAATGGCTGTCCAGTCTCTTCTTAAAAACCTTCAGGGTTGGAGCACCCACAACCTCTGCCTTCCTGTCTGAAGCAGTGATGCTTCTAAACCAGATGGTGATGCTGTAGCATCCTGTCATACAGCATCACCGTCTGGTTTAGAAGTGTCACTGCTTCAGACAGGAAGGTGGTGCAGAGAGTGGTGAGGATGGCCGAAAAGATCATTGGAAGTTCCCTCCCTCCTATCCAGGACATAGCACAGAAGCGCTGCTTGAGCAGGGTCCGTAAGATAATCTGGGACAAGACACATCCTCTTCACGACCTGTTTTCCTTGTTACCTTCTGGGAGGAGGGGGCTTCGTGGTATCCGAAGCAGAACATCCAGATTCAGACATAGTTTCATTCCATACAGCATTAACCTTGTGAACTCTCAAGCTTCCTCCTTCCGTTATGTATTCAAGATGGACAATGAATAATATGTATATTTTACTTATATGTAAGGGTGTAGGTCTATACATATGCTGTACATAGTATGTTTTAAATGTGTGTTATGTATGTGTACACTTTGAGAGTAAGCAACTAAATTTCATTTTTAATGTGTGCCATTGTGCCCACAAGAAAAAATGACAATAAAGGTTACTGTAAATGCCGGCGTACAAGGCGACCCGGCGTATAAGACGACCCCCGTCTTTATAGCTGGGCCGCATTCCTAGAACGTCGTCTTATACGCCGGAAACTACCAGTATTTCTGGCGTATAAGACGACTCGGCGTATAAGACAACCCCCGTCTTTAGCGCTGATTTCAGCGCTCGCGGAAGTCGCCTTATACGCCGGCATTTACGGTATCTTATCATCTTATCTTACCTTACCTTACCTTACCGTATCGTATCGTATCGTATCATATCGTATCTTATATTTTGGAGACAACTCATTCAACTGATGAAATGTTCTATCTGTCAGAAAATGTCTCCTTAGTTCTAGGTTGCTTCTCTCTTTGGTTCGTTTCCATCCATTACTTCTTGTCCTGTGTTCAGGTGCTTTGGAGAATAGCTTGACTCCCTTTTCTTTGTGGCAGCCCCTTAGATATTGGAGCACTGCTATCATGTCACCCTTAGTTTGCTTGTAGTATAATACAGAAAAAATGCCATCCATCTCATGAGCGTAGGAATTAAAAACGAGGGACCATTTTGAAAGCAAAACAGAGATGAAAGCTTTGCCTAGAGAAGTGTGCTAAAGTGTCCTCTCTGTCTCCCTTGTCTAACAGATCAAAGCAGTTGACAACGGACGGCCCCAGAAGTCTTCTACAGCTCGCCTCCACATTGAATGGATTAAGAAACCACCCCCGTCCCTCGTTCCTCTGACTTTCGACGATCCCTTCTATAACTTCACCATCATGGAAAGTGACCGGGTGACAGAAATTGTCGGCGTGGTCTCCGTGCAACCTGCTAACATCCCCTTGTGGTTTGACATCGTTGGTACGTCGAGCCTGGAGGCCATCTTGGCCCTGAGTGGAAAATAGCATTGCACAGATTTGGGTTAGAGAAAACTAACAAGGGATTGACATGGCTAATTTAATATAACTACCTTTTTCACGTTTTGGTTTTGATGCCTTAGCTAAGCTATATGGCTGGATTGTTTTTGTTTTTTTTCCCCCCCCCTCCTCTTCCATAATATGTGACTGACTTGCGATCCTAATGTTGTCTTGTCGTTAAAATTCTCTGGCCGTAATTTGCTAATCTCATTTCTAAATGTATTTTGATGGCGACTTTAATCAGCTGTCCCTCATTTCTCTCTTTCTCTTTCTCTTTTTTCTCTCCGGTGCTTTTTATTTCCTTTTGCATTCTGTTACCTTGGTTGTTTTCTGTTTTGTTTTTTTTCCTTTTTTCTGCTTCCGATCGCTCTGCTTCAAGGTGGCAAGCATGCCCGAGAGATGTTCTATATCCTACAGACAGCTTGTGGGCAGAACTGCTCAACCGAAGGTACCTTCAGTGCAAACAGGTTTTGCTACGGTTTTATCGGCTGCCATTTTGGGGTTTAATATCTAAGAAAATGGATCTGTGAAGTCAAACTGCATTTGTACCTTTCCTACCTTTCCAGGAGACCTCGGATAGATCTTTGAGGGAGACTTTATCCGCAGTTTGCATATGGCTAGTCCTCATACAGCTATCTAACAAAAAAGCAAGGTTCTACATTTAGGCAAGAAAAACCAAATGTACAGATATAGTATAGGGGGTACCTTGCTCAATAGTAGTAACTGTGAGAGGCATCTCGGAGTCCTAGTGGACAATAATTTAAATTTGAGCCAGCAGTGTGCTGCAGCTGCCAAAAAAGCCAACACAATGCTAGGCTGCATTAACAGAGGGATAGAATCAAGATCACGTGATACCACTTTACAATGCCTTGGTAAGGCCACACTTGGAATACTGCATCCAGTTTTGGTCACCATGATGTAAAAAATGTTGAGACTCTAAGAGAAGAGCAACGAAGATGATTAGGGGACTGGAGGCTAAAACATATAAGGAACGCTTGCTGGAATTGGGTATGTCTAGTAGTTTAACGAAGAGAAGGACGAGGGGGGACATGATAGCAGAGTTCCAATATCTCAGGCGCTGCCACAAAGAAGAGGGAGTCAAGCTATTTTCCAAAGCGCCTGAAGGAGCAACGGGTGGAAACTAACCAAAGAGAGAAGCAACCTAGAACTAAGGAGAAACTTCCTGACAGTTAGAACAATTAACCAGTGGAACAACCTGTCTCCAGAAGCGGTGAATGCGCCAACGCTGGAAGTTTTTAAGAAGAAACTGGACAGCCATTTGTCCAAAATGGTGTAGGGTTTCCTGCCTGAGCAGGGGTTTTGACTAGATGACCCCTAAGGTCCCTTCCAACTTTATCATTATTGTTGTTGTTGTTGTTGTTGTTATTTTAACCACCTCCATTTTAGGCCCAAATTTCCGTTGCTAAGTGAGACAGTTGTTAAGGGAGTTTTGCCCCATTTTACAACCTTCCCTGTCGTAAAGGTTGTTAAGTTAGTAAAACGGTTGTTAAGTGAATCTGGCTTCCCCATTGACTTTGCTCGTCAGAAGGCCGCAAGAGGGGAATCACGTGACCCCGGGACGCTGCAACCGCCATAAATATGAGTCAGTTGTCAAGCGTCCGAATTTTGATTACATGACCATGGGATGCTGCAACGGTCGTAAGTTTGAAAATGGTCATCAGTCACTGTTTTCAGTGCCAGGGTAACTTTGAGCGATCACTAAAAGAACTGTTGTAAGTTGAGGACAACCTGTACATGCCTCATTTCAGTCTCCCTTCGTGATCTTCAGCGTTTGGTCCTCCAGAAGAGTTTTTAGATGATTCGGAACGGCCTCGTAAAATGTCCAGGAACATTGCCAATTTGGAAATATTACGGTCCGTGTAGTGTTAGCCGTTGTAGTGCGCTCAGAAATTGCATATGATTCAAGCTGGACCAATTAGAACAGCTTTTCCTCAACCATGGCAACTTTAAGATGTGTGGACTTCAACTCCCAGAATTCCACAGCTGTGGAATTCTGGGAGTTGAAGTCCACACATCTTAAAGTTGCCAAGGTTGAGAAACAGTGGATTTGAAGGTTACATAATCGAGGCCTGGTGGTTTACATTATAGTTCTTCTGCAGCTCAGCTCCCAGTGCTGGCTTAGACCTTTAGAGCGCCATCTTTGGTCTTAACTCAGTCTGGTCTCCTCCCAGACATTGGAACTGCAAACACAAGAGTTCCATGCTGACCCGAAATTCAAGGGATTTGTAGTTCCAAAATCGTTGGAAGGTGACCAGTTGGGAAAACGGAATAGTCTCTCAGGACCTTCTACAGACCCTCTTACCAGTTCTGTCTGTTGAGGTCTGTTCATTTGATTTGAGGTCTAAAAAATGACGAATGGGAGGCAAGAGGGAACCTTCTCTGTGGAACTCCTTGCCACTTGGAACTCCTCTCCAAAAAAGTTTGGCTTGCTTCTTCCTTACAATTTTTAGGTGGAGTTTCTTCTGAACCACACTTGTATTATTCTAGTAGTTAGTCTCCTTTCCAAGTTATTACTCCTTTTTGCTGATAACGGATAGTCCTCAACTTACGACCATAATTGAGCCTAACATTTCTGTTGTTGAGACATTTGTTAAGTGAATTTTGCCCCGTTTTATGACATTTCTTGCCTCAAGTTGTTAAGTGAATCAATGCAGTTGATAAGTTAGTGATCCAGTTGTTAAGTGAATCTGGCTTCCCCCATTGACTTTGCTTGTCAGAAGGTCACAAAAGGTGATCACATGACCCCAGGACACAGCAACGGTCATAAATATGAACCAGTTGCCAAGCATCTGAATTTTGATCACATGATCATGAGGATGCTAGAAAGGTCACAACTGTCATTGTCACTTTTTTCTAGTGTCGTTGTAATTCAAGGACTACCTGTAATCAGTATAGCTACAGTGCTTAATCTGGAAAGTTTGATAAGAAGTGTAATTATTTTAGTATGTCTTATTAGCCATCTTAGAGATAACTGGTTGATAGGCCATTTATATACACCGATCCTAAATAGTTGTATGCATCTGTCAGCAAATTGTACTATGGGTAGAACTGAATTAAATTTTTGTGTGGGCAGAATTCCTCTGGCTGTCCGGAATTCAGCTTAAATAAATTTCTGTCAGCCCCAACCATCAACACAGGTTCTTTTTTAATAGTCAAAATGAAAACCACATGGATGTTTTTTAAAAAAACAATAAAACAAAGAAGGAAAATTATGGGAGAGTAATCAGGTTGTATGCCAGACTGGCAGATGTGTTGCAGATGATGGAGACTGCCCATTGGAATGATTTGTACACCCATGAATCTTTATTGCTGCTGTGTGTCTTAGAAGCACTCAAATGCACGGAGAAGAGTGGCAGATAATTGCTAAATTGCCTTCTCTTGAATGGATGCCGCATCCGAGAACCAAGTAGGAATATCTTGAGTTTCTATCTACTGAATGCAGAGCCAGCTAAGATGAGTCAAGAATGCCAGATCAGAGAACAATAATCAGTAGCTTTTTATAGATCTTTCCTTCTTTTTGCAGTCCGTCTCTACGTGAACCGTAACTCAGGAGCAAAGCATCTTCAACGTAGAAGGTCCTAAATTGAATCTTTGCACCTCTTAAGTGTCACTGAAATTAACGTCTGGTTATATTGATTGTGGATGCTAAGTCTGTTTTCAACATGGAGGCCCATGGATTCCCCATCCTAACTTTATGTTTTCAGCTTTAGATCCCAAATAAGGTCATCAGACATTTTCCGGGGCTCCATATGAGTCGTTTCTTAAAACAGCTTCATTATTTTAAAAAATGACTTAGTCAATTTCACAGACTATTGATATGTACCTGGGAATGATTCATTTACATGTATAAAGCTCTATCAGCACTTCAAACCAGGTTAGTCAGTGCACACCAGGTCTTTCCTCAACAGCAAATATGTCTACATGGACCAGCTTCTGCAATTATCTTGATGCATGACTTGGAAACAAGTATTGCAACATATTGTCAAAGTGTGTCAACATTTGCCCAGCAATTTCTCAAAAGTTTTCATCTGTGAATCAGGGTTCCATTTTTCATAGAGATAGATAGATAGATAGATAGATAGATAGATAGATAGATAGATGGATGGATGGATGGATGGATGGATGGATGGATGGATGGATGGATGGATGGATGGATGGATGGATGGAAATAATAATAACAACAACAACAATAATACAAGTTGGAAGGGACCTTAGAGGTCAACTAGTCCAACCCCCTACTCAGGCAGGAGAGCCTATACCATTTCAGACAAATGGCTGTCCAGTCTCTTCTTAAAAACTTCCAATGTTGAAGTATTCACCACTTCTGGAGGTAGGTTGTTCCACTGATTAATTGTTCTAACTTTCAGGAAGCTTCTCCTTAGTTCTAGGTTGCTTCTCTCTTTGGTCAATTTCCATCCATTGTGATTAGTTTACATCCGTTGATAGATAGATAGATAGATAGATAGATGGATGGATGGATGGATGGATGGATGGATGGATGATGGATGGAGATAGGATATATAGGGAGAGAGAGATAGGGAGAAAGAGATTGGCTTTTTAAAATTTATCTTGGTGACTTTTTGAGCTGGCATTGTTGGAAGTAGCAGAGAATATGCTACTATAATAGTATTGTTTCGTCCTGCACATCATTCTGAATTCTTCACATTGTCCAGTCGGAGGAAAAAAATGGATGGAAGGGAAGTTTTCAAAGTGAGAAATGCTTTCATGGTGAAGGACAGTCTGTTCATACACACAAACACATGTGCACTCGTACACATTGAGAGAGAGAGAAAGAGCTCTTGATTATTTTTAAATTCAGTAAGCGTAAGAATACCATGCTAGTCTCGTGAGAATTTCTCAGTAGTTCTGTTTTCCTTTAAAGGAAATATTGAAAGCAAATTCTCTTTCAACAATTGAGTGAGAAATTGCAGAATAAAAAAACAGGATTTTTTTTTCCCCCCCTCCACAGTACTAATAGGTCATACTGTGCAAAGCTCATACATCAGCCTCTTCTGGAGAGAACAAACCACAGAGCATTTCCCTGGCATGTTTTCAGTTTGCTTATGGCACCCTATTCAACTATCAAATGCTAGCATGTACCCCATATGTTAGTAAAATAATACTCAAGATTTTGTAATTCAGACTTCAGCAATACACAGGACAAGAATTGCCAGATGTGCAAGCTGGATTCAGAAGAGGCAGAGGAATCCTAGATCTCATTGTTAACTTCCACCAGATGATGGGAAAAGCAGTGGAGTTCCAAAAAGATATTATTGATTACGCTACGGCTTTTGACTGCACAAACCACAATAAACTGTGGATAGTTATTAAAGTGATAGATGCATCCGGTGATCTCCACCACCTATTGCAGCATTTGTAGGATGATCAGGAAGCAACAGGAAGGAATATGGCACAAGTATTGTTTAAAATTGAAAAAGGAGTCTTCCAAGGTTATGTATCATCACTTTATTCATTTAGCTTAGATGCACAACATGTCAGAAATACTGGACTAGTAGAAATAGAAGTTGATATTAAAATTGCTGGAAGAATCAACAGTCCCAGATATGCTGTTGATACCATTTTGATGGCTAAATCAGGGAACTCTGAAGGAATCTCTCATTGACCATGAAAGAAGACATTGAAAAGTCAGCTCATTTTTTTAACAGAATCTTAAGATATTTTTTTTTAAAGACAACGCCAACGTAACGCAAAAAGATGGAGAAGAAGCTGAAATAGTAGCAGGCCTTATCTTCAAAAATCGACAGGGGTGGTGACTGTAGCCATGAAATAAAGTGATGTTTGCTCCCTTTGGAGAAGGTACATATATATGGTCAATAGCATGGTTTTTCCAGTTGTAATACAGGACTTTGAAAACTGGGACCATCGAACGTTTTGTTGGAGAAAATTGTTTTGAATGTACTGCACAAAAGAAGCAGTCATTCAGTTCCAGATGAAGTAAAACCAGACTTCTCACTAGATATACAAATAATGAAGCTAAAGAGCTTAAATATTTTGAACATAATACAAAGGTGGATTTGTCTCTACCCCTTTGTTTTGGTTACAGTGTTTCTCAACCTTGACAATTTTAAGGCATGTGGATTTCAACTCCCAGAATTCCACAGCCAGCAATGCTGGCTGTGGAATTCTGGGAGTTGAAGTCCACATGCCTTAAAATTGTCAAGGTTGAGAAACACTGGTTTGGAAGTACTTAAGAAAGCATTAGAAGTACTTAAGAAAGCATATTAACAGTGGCTTCCACCATCTTTGAGGCTGACTTCATCGTAAGATGTGAGCATTTCAGACCAGCTTTCCTCCTTCCATGGACCTATGGATCACAGCAGTCTCACAACCGTGAATTGAGGAGATCCTTGCAAAATTCAACTGATCCTCTTTTCCCCTCTAGAACGTTTTGTTTCTGAATTTATTCATTCTGGTATTTCAGAAGTGGGTTTCTGCCCTTTTTGTTTTTAAAATCCTGCATGGGAGCAGCTTGCTGCATCTTTGATTTTATTTGAAGTGCCTGCGGCTACATTGTGCAGAGATACACTAATAAAATTCTGCCGAAAAGCAAAAACGGGGAAAAAGAAAATCTTCCATGCCTGGCTAGCTGTAATAAACGAATCCTGATAAAAGTCTCAAAAGCTATAGATACCCTTCAGACAAGCTTTGTTTCAGCAAGCTTTCCATCCCAACTGACGGAAGGGTGATATCAACTCTGGTTATTAGATACCTGTACTTTTGGTTTTATACTGTAATCTTTCAGCTTTGAAGACATTGAGAGGATTGGGCAGCAGTTTATAAATAGAGTTCATAAATTAAATACATTTTAAAAAAAAACACCTGGAGATGGCATCGATATGTCAGGTGGAAAGAATCAGGCTCACACATAAGTGCCGGTTCAGAAGATTTATTATTAAGCCTATACACAAGAATCTAGTCAACGGTCAACACCAAATTGGCTCTAGATAAAGAGTTAATGGAATTCAAAGGGGGACTGGATTTGGATCATTTGTGGACATATAGCGATTCTAGGCTGAGTCCTCCCTTGACTCTGCCCTCAGCCCTTGCCTGCTTTCTCCTACAGATACAAAAATACATTTTTCTAGACAGGAGGAAAGGAAAGGAGTCATTTGTCAATGCATTTTTCCAAGAATTTTGTTTTAGTTTTCCAGTCTATTCTGCATGCCTAGACTTCCTAGTGATCTCCAATCCAAGTATAGATGCCCTTTGGGAGGCTGCATGGAGGCTTTACAAGGCCTTGGGGAAATGTTGCAAAGGGCCAGTAGCTGCTTTAGCCGGGTATGCCTCATCAGCAGTGGGAGAAAGAAGACGTGTTGAGATGAACCAAAAGCAGCTAATGCAGAAGCTCATTAAAAATTTGACCTAAATAAGGGCACTTAGTGAAGCGTGTTGGCCTGTGATTGAAGCATTGGTCCTTGAGCATTAAGGCAGCCACATCCTTGGAAAGACTCGTCACAGTTGTTCCAAAGTCTTTCCCCAGTTCTCTGCTTCTTTATATGCATGCAAAGGCACTATTGCTGTTGTGCTGTCATGAAGCAGAACAGCTGTTCATGTACACACATCTATAGATAACCAGGAACAGCCTTTGATGCAGCTACATTGAACCTTCAGAAGGATGCGGCTATTTTAATAATTCTCGAGAGAGATTCCACACTGGCCAACGCACTCTGCAAAGTGTTTTTTGCAAATGTTTGCCTTTAGAAAAGTTTAAAAGGATTCTTGCCTTTAATTCAAGCTACTCTACGCTTTCATTACTACAAAAAGTTGCATTTAAAAAGCACTCACTTCCTATTCGATTCCTTCTAACTTTTAATTGCTTCTAACTTTTAAAGTACAGAACTTTCAATACAGCTGCTTTTACTATTAAGCTAAGAATACCCTGATAATCTTTTGGTCTTCTGATTTCTCATTATGATTCCAGTGAAGCACCTTCAGTTATTGCCTCCTCCTCTTCCTCCTCCTTCTCCTCCTCCTCCTCCTCCTCTCAGAGTCATAAGTTAAAACATTATCTGCAAGAAAGCATCCCTTGTCCTGGGGCTGCTCAGATTTTATATTAGAGTTTTGCATGAGAAACAACCATCAGTTCTCTTTCTCTTTTTTTTTGAGAAAGGCTTTGCTGAGCTCAAATCAGAGTGCGATGATCTTCCTTTTTTGCCACAGAAAGCAAAAGGCAAGGGCTGCTTTGGAAAAAAAAGGCAATAATGAAAAGCGTATAATCCAATAGAAATATTTTAATGTATTAATACCATTACGGCTTTAATTAAATGTCAAGACCAGTTATGCCGCTGCTTGCAATTGAATGCTACAAAGTGCTGCGTGCAGCAGCTCAAAAAAGAGATAAGTTGCAAAGACATGCGTGGAAGTTTTCATGGGGAATAGGTAGGTATATTTTTGGCATAAAATAAAATTAACATCAGGTGCAAAGGGCGATATTCTTTGAAAGGTGGAGGCAGACCTTTGGGAAGAACAGGGATTAGCATGATGTGTCCAGACGTCCTTCTTAAACCAACAGAGGGGACATGGCGCTTTTCGCTGGAACATCTGTTTGCATTCTTAGCCATCTACATTCAAACCCTCACCTCACAGCTTGAAACAAATCAAATTGTGCCGTGCAAAGAAATGGTGGCAGAGACTGTAACATCAATCTGCAGATGAAGGAAAACACATTATTGAATGCTCCCCTGCATATACTATCTGCCTGTATAGAGGGGGGTTGGAAGGACCTTTTTGCACTGAGCAAATCACCACTTTGGGGAAAAAGCCGAAGCGATCCTTCTTGCAAACGTCGTGATTTTTATTTTGTAAGAAAGCTTAGAGGACCCTTGTGAGGCTCAGAGTCATTCTGGAAATACAGATGAGGCCAAAGCTGGCTCTCTTTATTTAATTAAACATATTTTTCTTTTTTTTTCAGTAAGAATAATTTTTAAACATGAGAAGCCAGATGTCACATGGAACCTGATCCTGTTATGGGGTGAATTAAGGGAGTTTGCCCATCCCTTGGCCTTTTTTAATCCGTATCTCATGTTGTTGACCCCAGTTTCAGCTGCTGGTCTCTAGTTCATGGAAATAGAGAAGTTTAGTCTTCATTTGGGGTGTTGTTTTTTCAGAAGCCCAATGCCTTAAGAAGCTCCAAATTTGACTTAATCACATTTGGTCATTAGAATCACTCCCCTTAAAGTTGTAAACCACTCAGGATCGCTTAGGTGAGAGGGGGCTGTGGAAGGAAGGAAGGAAGGAAGGAAGGAAGGAAGGAAGGAAGGAAGGAAGGAAGGGAGGGAGGGAGGGAGGGAGGGAGGGAGGAAGGATTCATTGATGCCATCCTTAAGACCCACTCTACTTTTAATTTTTTAGACTTAAAATATAAGCTAGTTGCAAAGTAAAATGACATGCTGTAAAGCAGTGTTTCTCAACCTTGACAATTTTAAGGCATGTGGACTTCAACTCCCAGAATTCCACAGCCAGCATTGCTGGCTGTGGAATTCTGGGAGTTGAAGTCCACATGCCTTAAAATTGTCAAGGTTGAGAAACACTGCTGTAAAAGAACATTTTTCAGAGGAAATCCTGATTTCCACGAATGCCATTAGATTCCTCATAAGCATTCCTAAAAAATGAAGAATGCTGTGATCTAATGTTTTGTTAAGAAGCATCCCCACCTGCCCGGAGGTGCAGAAGGAGGAAGCGGAGGAAGGAGAAATGATAAAACTATAGATTATATAGTGACTACCCTGGACTTGATGGACCCACAAGGTCTTCCTCTGCCATCAGCTTTTTTATGTATCTAATCATGTACAAGAAATAAGCTAAGGACAGCCATCATGATGCTCCCCCTTTCCTGTTTTCTAAGAGTCTGACACACCTCTCTAAATATTTTTCTTTCTTGTATCTCCAGGAGAGAGCTCTTTTCTCCAATCAGGAGAATCATGCTCTCTTTCAGATCAATGGAGGCTTTTTAAACGCATGGGAAGCACTTAGGAGTAGACTTGCCTACTAATTGAAAGAAAACCAAGATTTGCTTTCAAAGACATTGCCATGAAGACAGTGGGAGTTATGTGCATTAGACTTTTTTTGTGTTTTCGATGATCCTAACACATGCTAAACAGAAAATCGTGGGTTCAGTGCTAAGTCACCCTAAGTAAATTTGACATGTAGCCGGGGGGGGGGGAGGTGGAAATGTTAAAGTTCTTGACTGGGTAGCCAGTCCAGATAACCTAGATATTCTGGCTAGTTAGTCAACCAGTTGGACCTGGTTTAAAGCAGCTTTCTATGAGAAATGATATTTCTTTCATGAAGAGGACTGTTAATTAAAGGAGTCAAGTATTTAAAAAAAAACAACAACACATGTCTAGGGCCCTGCTGGCACTGGATAAATAGTGTGACATGAAAATGATGCTCAAATCTTGATCCCAAAGGCATATGCAGTGACGATGGGGCTTTCATATTAAAAAGGGTGTACATCTACACTCCACATGGGTGAATTGCTGAAACTTTTATCTGCAGTATTGGTTGTTATTTTCTTCTCCCCATCCTGTCCCTTGTTGCAATATCTGTTCTGAAATATAGAAATGATGCCTGAAAGGGAAAAATGAGCGTAGAACAAAGATGATAACGCATGTTTTGTGCAGTGCCTCTATGTAAGTCAGCACATCCTGGTCTGTGCCTGTTGCCTTGGGTATTTTATTGTCTTGAATCAAAAACATTCTGTGAATGTAATTGTATTTTCTGTTGTAACGACAACTAGGGGGGAATTTCGAGAGCTCTTTCGAAGCCGACAAAGGTGTGGGGACGATTGTCGTTGCAAAACCCTTGGATGCAGAGCAGAGGTCAATGTACAACATGACAGTGGAAGTCACCGATGGGACCAATGTAGCCAGCACTCAGGTAGCATCTATTATCATATCTGTCCCTAATTCGCACATAAAAGTTATGAAAATGCACGTCTTGTTCATGAATATGTTCCTCTTGTTCTAATGAAGGGAATATCTTAATCAGCTAAACTGTGTATTTGCTTCTTACATACAGTTATTACATGTATATATTGTACCAATAAAAGAGAATATTTGTAGCTCAGGATTGAAATGAGAGGTCCTTGGTGCTCTCTGAGCTTGGTTGTTTTCTTGCAGACATTTCATTGCCCAGCTAGGTAACATCAATGCTCTGATGATGTTACCTAGTTCGGTAATGAAATGTCTGCAAGAAAACAACCAGGCTCAGAGACTACGAAGGACCCCATAATCCTGTGTTTCTCCATTCACATTCACTTAAAATACCTACTTTCTGGACAGGTGATCTTGAACTTAATTATACTTACTTTCTGAAGATGAACCTCATAGTATCTGCGAATTCCATAGAATTTGTAGCTGTGGCCAAAAACATTGTTTTGTTGGTTTTCCCCTACAATGGATTCCTGATAACAATTAGAAACCACGCCAGTGAAAAGATTAGTCATTTCCTGATGACCCTTAACAATATCTCCTTTCCCTTCCCAGCAATATAGTCTTTCGCTGTTTATGCTCAGATGCACCTGCAATTTTTTAAAAAAAAAATTTTTTTGCCGATACTTGCCAAATGGAGGGAGGGAGGATAATTCTGGAAAAAAAGGGATAGCAGTAAAATAAAAGGGGGGGGAGAGTGTCCAATAATTCAGTAGGTTTGTAAAACTGTAAATTCTCCTTCTGTGGCATCCTGAATGCAAGCCACCAAGCAACTGAGCTCCAATTTGTAGAATGAAACTACATATATATGTATAATTGGATAGCACTTGCTGGCGCTTTTCTTTCCCTACCCTGGCAGTGGGTCTGCTGTGTTTTTGAAGGAGGCGAAAGATGTCGGAATGCCAAAAATGTTTTCCTACCGTAATGTGCTCAATGAGGTGGATCTGTGAAACAGTTTTAGTTTCTGTAATGAGATGGCTGCCACTCAATTACAGGTTTGGGTTTTCTTTCCTGCTTAAAAACTGTGACGATTTCCTATTCCCTTTGGAGGCCTTGCATATGGCCCATTACTGCTCCAGGAAAGGGAGTCCAATAATCGTGGTTTACAATTCACACAAGGCTTAAGTTAGTGGTGTATTAGCTTTGATGGCAGCTAACCAAAAGAACTTAAGGGAGCTGAGTGGGCTTAGTCAATTCAGGGCTCAGTAAATTCTCAGCCGTTTGGGGCCAGGAAAATGTGGGATTAAAAAAACGGATCCGAGTTGACTCCCAAAGCAACCGCTTTGCAATAGGTTGCATGATTTGTCCTGATGGGCTCTCAATCTCTTGGAGAATGGAAAGCTACTAGAAATGCTTTCGTGCTGGCCAAGTTCCCTTTTAATGCTTCTTTGCAAAGACTTGAAGCTGAACAGTGGTAGTGGTAGCTATGATTTATTGTCTGAGAATAAGTACAAAGGAACCTATCAGGTTGATTAACCTCAGCAAAGGTTGAGCCAGAGAGAAGCTTTGCCTGCACCCTCTGCTTAATTCTTCTCTTCTTTTAGTCATCTGGCAGTTTGCAATATGTTTGTATTAATCTTTTCCCCATCTGAAAATTTGGAAAACAGAGCAGCTCTCCCACTTAAATTAACTCATAATGTTCACAGTGGTGCATTCACAGATGACATTTAAATTATGCCTCTTTCCAGCATCGTAATGTTCTCCTTCTTCCTTCTCATACTCAAGAGGGGCAATTCAGAAGCCACCTGTTATAGTGTCTCAGCCCTAAACTATGGTTAATACAAACTGGGGCTTTACTTAGGCCATCTTTACAAACTGCTGTTTGAATTTTGCTTGTTTTCAATTAATTGGACTCTGTGATTTGAATTAGCGAACCAGTCACAGTGATTAGTAAAAGCTTGTGTGGTTTTCTGCCATTTTTGCAAGAGAGAAGAAGAAACATACTTACTTCAGGGCTCATTAGATGTCCGTGATAAACATACATAATCTAGCTGGACTGTATAGTGAGAATCCCATTGCCAAATATTGCAGTGTGTATGTATGTGCTCCAAATTTTTGGAAACTCTCTATTACAAGTGGGGTATTATTTGAAACTAAAACTAGAATGCCTGGCTCTTGTGCTGATGATATATGTACAGGTAGTGCTTGACTTACAACTGGTCACTTTGCAGCTAGTTGATGTGACATCAGGCCCCCTCCCTCCCAAAAAGCTACTTAGGTCCCAGTTTCAAAGTTTTAACAGTCGCACACACACAAATGGTAATGTAAATACATTTCGAACATTTGGCAACCAGCCTGCATTCATAGCCATTTGCAACATCCTGCAGTCACGTGACCATGATATACGACTTTTTATGCTGGAAACCAGCATGTATTTCTGGCAAAAAATGCCCATTGGGTTCATTTAATGACCATGGTGTTCACTTTACAACTGCTGCAAAAAGGTCATAAAATCCATGACCGGCATGAATTACGGCTGTAATTGCTGTCTCAATTACATTTGTAAGTCAAAGACTTCTTTATATGTGTTTGGACAAAGATTGATATTTATTCTTCAGTAACATTTGTCAGAGTAATCATAACCTAGAGCAAACTAAAATTATTTTTGATGCACGCCCATGGATTTCAAATTTGCTTGCCTTCTATTTTTATCTGCATGGATATAATTGTATTTCTTGGGATCCTTCAAAGTTCAGGGTTGTTGTTTTTTTTTTCAATTCAGTATATCATATTTGGAAAAGCTCTGAGTGTTGTTGCCAAATTTAGAAACTGAAAAGGTTCAAAGAGTCTTTACTGAGATTGTTTTAACCATGGGAGTTCTGCAAGGAGTAGAAGAAAATACTTGAAATTGTGGCAATATCTCTTGGCCCTAAATAAAACGGTTTAGGTCTAATGCCCAGATGGAACCAGTGAATGGGATTAACTCGCTTGTTTTTCTGTGGATAGCCTGGGGAAGAACGGAAAGGAAAAAGGAAATGTAATAACAACAGCAAAATGCTCATCAACAACAAACCAACCCTTATTTTCTGGGTCTGAGAAAATAACCTGGGTGCCCACCAAGGAGTCCAAAGTGATGAGACTTCTCTATAATATGATAAGAAATGGACAAATGATGTAAAACAGATCACAAATCCACCGTAGGAAGAATTTGTGATTCAGTAGACATCTTCACAGCATTATTTCTTAAGAGCATATGAATGAGAAGAGCTTCCAGAGTGTCAGAGCAAACCCCCAACCCCTCCATTTATCCCCCAACCCCAGGGAAAGATTTCCATCAGAACTTTTCTTCCAGATATGTTTGGGATGACATTGTTCATCGGTCCTACTCCTTCTTCCTCTTTCCGAAATCACTCCAGTGATTTAGAGTCCATCACAGAATAACAGAGTAGGAAGGGACCTTGGAGGTCTTCTATCTAGTCAAACGACTGCACAAGCAGGAGACCCCATGCCATTCCAGATAAGTGGGCCATCAAGTCTCTTCTTAAAAGCCTCCAGTGATGGAGCACCCACAACTTCTGGAGACAGATTCTTTCACTGATTAATTGTTCTCACTATTAGGAATTTTCTCCTTAATTCTAGGTTGGATCTCTTCTTGATGAGCTGCCATCCATTGTTTCTTGTCTTACCTTCTGGTACTTAGGAAAATAAGTTGGTCCTTTCTTCTTGGTGGCAGCCCCTCCAATATTGGAACACTCCTATTGTGTCCCCTCTAGTCCTCCTTTTCACTAGACCACAAGGTAGGCAACCTTGGCTCTTTTGTGACTCGTGGACTTCAACTCCCAGAATTCCTGAACCAGCCATGCTGAGGGAAAGGGAGAGGTTTCCAAGCTGAGCCATGCTGGCTCAGGAATTCTGGGAGTTGAAGTCCACGAGTCATAAAGCGGCCTAGGCCTAGGCCAGAGATAGGCCACCTTGGCTCTTTTGTGACTCGTGGACTTCAACTCCCAGAATTCCTGAGCCAGCCATGCTGAGGGGAAAGGGAGAGGTTTCCAAGCTGAGCCATGCTGGCTCAGGAATTCTGGGAGTTGAAGTCCACGAGTCATAAAGCGGCCTAGGCCTAGGCCAGAGATAGGCCACCTTGGCTCTTTTGTGACTCGTGGACTTCAACTCCCAGAATTCCTGAGCCAGCCATGCTGAGGGGAAAGGGAGAGGTTTCCATGCTGAGCCATGCTGGCTCAGGAATTCTGGGAGTTGAAGTCCATGAGTCATAAAAGAGCCAAGGTTGCCTAGCCCTGCACTAGACAAACCCAATTCCTGCAACCGTTCTTCATATGTTTTAGCCTCCAAGCCCCCTAATTATCTTTGTTGCTCTTTTCTGCACTCTTTCCAGAGTTCCTCCAGAGGATGTTTGTGGTGACAATATTCGACACCCCTATTCCTTCTTTCTCCTTTCCAAATCACTCCTGTGGTTTAGGGTCCATCTCCTTAAACCTGGGCAGTCCCTTTGGCACATGGGAAGAGTTGTACAACAGGACTTGGTTGAGCTGAGCCTTTCATGTCCTTTTGAGGCACAACAAAATATCTTTTTGTATCATTTCTAACCATAGGGCAAAATCTCAGCGACCCAGAATATAATGCTGCGTGCAAGTGAATTCATTATCCAACCACTCGCTGCTTATGGGTTACCCTTTTAGTCCAGTCTGATCTTAACCAACTTGCAATTCGCCCATAAATTAGATATGCCAGATACAGTTATTTTGATTACTTGATTTATTACTAGCTTTTCTCAAGCATGAAAGCTGGATGTGGGTCTCACATTCGCAAGCATTATTAATATTAACAGAATTATAAAATTGTTATCAAAAATAAATTGGCTTGCCTAGAGCCAGGATGCCTGCCTGGGATTTCTTTTCTAGGCTTCTTGAGCTCAGATCCAACTGTCTAATTGATCACTGTGGCTCTTTTGCCAATACTGGTTTATCTCTTAAGGTTTATAGGGCAGTCTCCCTTTTTTAAGGTTTATGTAATGTGACAAGTCGGTCAATAACAGCAGCAAACATCTACTTGCAGTCCCTCACTCTTTCCTCTATAGATTGTCAAGCCAATTACAATAATGTGTCGTCAGATTAGAACATAACTGAGATGTTGCTGACTTATTTCTGAACCCAACTCCTGACCCAAACAGGCAAGGCTTCCAAATTTTCAGTTCTTCAAAGGGAAGGATCATCTAACAAGTTCATCCCTGTATAAACCTAACCAATATATAATAGAACAGCAATTCCCTCCTGCAGAAAAATGGCCTTAGGACAGACATGTCACACTCACGATGTCACGTGACGTATCGGGACTGTTTTGCCATTGCCGGTAATGGGGTGGGCGCGGCTTCAGTGTGATGCATCTGGCCTGTGGGCCGGCAGTTTGACACCCCTCCCTTAGGATAACTTACATTATTAGGACCTAGAGCAGTGGTTCTCAACCTTTTTAATGCCGCGACCCCCAACCGGTCGTAAGTCGAGAACTACTCAACCGGTTGTAAGTCGAGGACTACTCAACCGTTTGCAGAATGGGACTTTTGGCGGGCTCAGCAGGGCAGAGACAGCCTGGACAATTCCTATTGGCTTTTGAAAGCCAATAGAATTAGACTCTATTCAAGAGAGTCTATTCTATTGGCTTTCAAAAGCCAATAGAATAAAAGGGAGTAGCACAGCTAAGGAAAAGGGGGAAAAAATGGCGGACTGCGTTGTTTGGCAACCCCCGTGAAATGGTCGTTCGACCCCAAATGGGGTCCCGACCCACAGGTTGAGAACCACTGACCTAGAGGAAAAAAATAATGGAAAAAAAATTGCTGGGATGTCACAAACGTGGTTGACTTGAATTGTCAAGGTCATTAGCTGTGAATACTGTCCCCTAGTTTTCTGTGGGCAAAGAACTTCAACTGTAAATAAGGGTTTGTTCCTGCACATGGTTTGTGTTCACACAATTTTCCTCCTGATACCTCTTTAAAAAACCCAAGGAGAAACCATATTTTTTCCAGTGAGAAGAATGGGAGGGAAAGGGTTGTTTTTTTCCCTTTCCCCCCCCCTAAAAGATGGGTTGATCTCAGCATTTTTTGCAGAAAAAAAACTAACAGGAAGAAAGAGGAACCAGTTTTCGTTTTCTTTTTTTCTTCTTTTTCTTTTTTCTTCTTCCTCTCCCCTTCTTATCATTATAAACAGGTAGCCCTCAACTTACAACCACACTTGGGATGAGAATTTCAGTGGCTAAAATGGCACTAGCAATAGCACGCTAAACAAAGGCAGTTAAGTCAGTCATATTTGATTTTTACAGCTATTAACCGAATTTACCACAGTTGTTAACTGAATCATGTGGTTGTTACACAAATCTGGCGCCCCTATTGACTTTACTTCTTGAGTAAAGTTTGAGGAGGTCACAAATGGCAGCCACATGACCCCAGTACATCGTAACCATCATAAATTCATGCCAAGTACCTGAATTTTATCTAATATTTGGACAACAAACAATCCAAACATATATTGGAGATTTTGTTTTCCTGTACATTATAGTAAATCTGAGTGGGTTTTTTTTTTTTTTTTGTAAAATACAAGAAGAAAATTCAAAAGGATATGAGAAATGCCACTCAAAAAGGCAAAAGAGAAATAAAAGTTTGGTTGCCGTGGCTTCTATTATAAGCTTCATGTGTGATATTAAATATTTCCTCTTTCTTTCTGCTGAAAATTACTTTCTGTTTAAAAGGAGATATTTTCCCCAATCCCGGGTGATTTTACGAATTAGCCTATGACATAACATGAGCAGCTGCTGTTCATTCTTTTTTCCATAAACCATGATATTTGGGCTGACAAATCCTTTGACAGCTTATAATCTGCAGCTGCTGCATATTGGGGACACTTGTGTCCATGACAAAGTGCCAACTAAAAGTGAAGCCCTTCAGCTACAGAAAGCCGCTGTATTCAAAGTTTAACTCAATTTTAAATTTAATTCAGGGTTTTGGGGACAGGGAATCCTTACCTCCTTGAAGATTGCAGAAAGGAAGAAAACTTATTATGGAAACACACGTTTAAATCATTAATGTTCTCAATTTCAGGGTATAACACTATACTTCAGTTATTTTTTTTTTAGTAACAGTCCTAAGCAAAGAACGTCAGTTTGGGTGTTATAGATTATGCAGGATAACTTTTAACAGAATTGGGTATCACTTCTTTCCAAAATTCCCCTAGCCTTACAAAACAACAACTCCCTAAGGCTACCACAGCTTCTTAAGTAACATATAGCCTTAACGTAGAGTTTTATTATGACTGCCTTCTAGATTGTTCCCAAGATGGACCTTTGCACATGATGGAGGAGAAGAGCAATTGTTGGTGTACTTTTTGGTAAATGTATGACAGATGCTAGGAAATGTTGCTAATACTATGAAAAGCTAATATTTCATATTTCTTGAAGAGCTATTTTCATAAAATATTGCTGTAAAACCAGTAGCACATATGTAATTTTTACAACAGTAGTTCTGCTTCTCTTTACACTTGTCCATTGTAGGGAATTGACTGCTTACATTTTACCAACCAAAGCCTGCTGGGCTTGTTTTCCTAGAGAAATCCTTCACTTTTTCCTAATAATTCAATAAAAGAGAAAAGGCCCTAGAAACTTTTCCAAGGACATGGGGGGGAAAATGAAATGTTTGTGGGTAGATTGTGATGTTGAACTAATTGTATAGTTAAAGGGTATGAGTGAATCTCCTATCCTTTGTTATTCATTGATTTTTCCAAATAACCGTCTGCTTCTCGATTTCCTCTCTTAAATTAAATCCCAACAGAAGACACTAGAAGAAAACTGCTACTGTGGAGGTTTCTCCAGTCACCATTAAGTCCTACCCCTGAGAAATATTTGGAGAATTTCTACATCACAGAAATGTATTCATCCTTCCAGTTTCTTTGTTTACAGTTAGATGGAAATGTTAAAAAACAGGCCTTTGTGTTTTATCTAGTTCTATCCAAAAAACATCAGAAATGATGATCTTACATATGAGCCAAAGAATTGGAAATGGTCTGCTTGATTTAACCCTTCTGTTTAATTAATGAAATCAGAAGCTGCAGCATCTTTAAGAGATCCCTGTTCAGCCTTTTTATGAAGGTTTCCACTCAGGAAGAAGAGATCCCTACCCCTCCAAGTTAGAAATGGTTCTGTTGTGATTCTGTGCCAACTTGTGATCCCGGTAGTTGAGTCTGAGGAATCAGAGGAGGAGGAGGAGGAGGAGGAGGCGCCTGGAGAGCCATCACAGTCAGAGGGAGGCTCTGATGAGCTGAGGACTTACAAACTAATGAAGAGACTGGTACTTCCACTCGTGATCAAGCTGAGAGCCAGCTGTGCTGGGAAGCTGAGTTGGACTCGAAGGAAGCTCAGCTGGAAGACCTCAGAGACGCTCGTAAATGTAGACAGGTCACACGAGTAGAACAGAGGGAGGCAATGGGGTGACTCCAGGGGAGGAAGAGAAAGCAGTGAGAAGCCATGCCTTGGGGGCTGCATAACAAAAAGGGAATGTGTGGGCAGGGCTGGTTGCTGGAGGCAACCATTTGCAAAGAACTTCAGAGTCAAGAGATCATGGTCTGTTTATTTTGTCTGAGTTATTTCCTGTTTGACTTGTGCTCCGTTTTGCTTTTGGACAAGGTCTCCATTGGAAAAGTGTTCTGTTGCTTTTGTTTTCTGGGACAATTATCAGGTAATTTGTAACTCAAATAAAAAGGGTTTATTTTCCAGTCTACTGTTAAAGGAGGGGTTGTCTTTGTGAAATAACAAGGACGTACGTAGGCTGGGACCGAACAGGTTTGGCCAAATGACTCTCAAGATCATACATACTTTAATTTTTATTTTCTGCCTTTTAAAGCTCTGTGCCAACCACTGTCTAAAATGATTCCATGGCTTCTTGCTATTTTTGAGATACAAAATCATAGTGTAACAAAATACCCTCTAAATAGGATTAAAAATTGACATAAATCTAGCCTAATGTAAGCCCATAAAATTGAGTCTTACTCTCGTGTCTTTTTCTGATTGACTATCCGCTTTCAGAGATTTGAAGGATAATACCACATCCATCGCCAGTTGTCTTTTCTTTAGGCTGTAAACACAGAAATCTTTCCATATAAGCAATGCAAAACCTTTTTGGGAAGATGTAATATAGGAAATGTTCATAATGAGGGGCTTAGTGGACAGTTACGTCTATAGAAAGTCTCAGTCATCCAGGTCCTGGTTGTGCCGAAGGTGCTTTTCCAAAAGGCAACTGGACTTCTTTTGTTTTTCCTTGAACAAATTTTGCTTCTCATCCAAAACATCTTTAAGAAAAAATGAAAGTCCAGTTGCCTTTTGAAAAAGCACCCTTGGGAGTGGACAGTTAGCTTCAGTTTTGATTTTAGATAAGTATGAAGAGACAGGTGACTTTCAACATGCATCTAAAGCACTAAATCTAATAATTAGCTATTGTTCTTATGCAAACATATGTCCAAGATCCAAACTGGGTCAGTTACAGAGACCAGAGGTTTTACTATTCCGAGCTTTTGGACTCATTCTGGAGCCCATCTTCAGGGAACTTCTCTCTACTGAATCTATGCTTTTGGCTATTCTATGAGTTGTATTTATGTGGTGCCTTCCAATTGGTCATTAGTGTTTTGATGGCCGACAATTGGCTGTTATTTCCTTGTGCTGTCAAACCCTCAGCTCCTGAGTGCCTGATAAGCTAGTGGTAAATCAGCACTCCTGTTGACCGTTTCCCAGGCTTCAATAGTTTCTCTGTCTATTTTTGTACCTGCATGGCCAACAACCTTAGTAACTGTGAAATTGAATGTATGTCCTGTATGTTCAAATAATCATATGTCCTTTTGAGAAGAGCTGATAAATATGTAAATTTTATTCTCTCTTCTTTCCCCCCCCCCTCCCTTTGATTCTTAACTAAAGGTATTAATCAAAGTTTTGGACAACAACGATAACGGTCCAGAATTTTCCCACCCAAGCTACGATGTAATGATTTCTGAGGACATCATGCCGGACACTGAGATCCTTCAAGTAGAAGCTATGGACAGAGATGAGAAGCACAAACTCAGTTACATCATTCACAGTAGTCTTGATTCCGTCAGTATGAGAAAATTCAGGATGGATCCCAACACAGGCGTGCTCTATACCGCTGAGCGTTTAGACCATGAAGCTCAAGATAAGCACATTCTCAACATAATGGTAAGCACGGAATATTAAGCTGTGCTCTCCAACACAATTGCCAGCTTTAATAGGTGCATGCTACAGTCTTCTGATAAGCAAAACGGCTTTAGATTTGGTAAGGAGGCAATAATTAGTTTCTCTTTTTTCCCCACTTCCACGGCAATGCATATATTCACTGTGGAGGCTTTGTGAGGTTTAATACGAAAGGGAGATTTTTATCTTACAAAATGCTTATACCATCTTGAAGCCAGACGTGGCTGGAACATCATCATCATCTCCCAGTGTCAGGGCCCTCTTATCAGAGGTAACTTTTTAAAAGTGTTTCTTCAGAATCTTAACATTCTTTTGGAAGCTGTTAACAAAGCGATTATCACTTTTCTTGCTGTGCTCAGCTCTTAAAACCAAGTGGTCCGCTTTATTGCAGATTTTTGCCGGGTCCTCTTAACAGCAGAAGATACTGATTTGCTGGTGCCTAAATTACATGGTACAAATTGTCCCACTGTGAAGTGTGTGCTGAGTGTTAATGGAACAATAACCTTTTTTTTGGGGGAGGGGTCAAATATGATTTCTAAGAATTTTGAAACTCAGGTTGAAAAGTCCTAGGAAACGTTATTAGCCTTACTGGAACTGGATTCACTTTAGTGCCTAAAAGATGCCTACCAATTAAAATTTCCCATACAGGGAGTCCTCGACTTACAACAGTTCATATAGTGACTGTTTGAAGTTACAACAGCACTGAAAAAAGTGACATGACCATTTTCCACACTTAAGACCGTCGAGGCATCCCCAGAGTCACGTGATCAAAATTCAGACTCTTGGCAACTGGCTCATATTTGTGATGGTTGCAGTATCCCAGGATCACGTGCTCACCTATTGCAACATCCTGACAAGCAAAGTCAATGGGGAAGCCAGATTCACTTAACAGTCGTGTTGCTAACTTAACAACCGCAGTGATTCACTTAACAGCAGTGGCAAGAAAGGTCATAAAATGGGGCAAGGCTTACTCAGCGACTGTCTCACTTAGCAACAGAAATGTTAGGCTCAATTGTGGTCGTAGGTTGAGGACTACTTGTAATACCCTGGGGTGGAGATGTCTGAAGGAATTCTCGGAGGATGGACAAGATGAGCACCTTGAAATGGTCAACTATAGATGCTGCAGCTGTTGTCCACCATCACTTATTTGGTAGGATGAGGAATAATAATAATAGTCTTTCTGGGCTCAATCATACAATGCTTTTCAAACTAGGAGGCCAGCTCATAGGACCATATTCTCCTATATCCAGAGCTCTTCAATCTGCAACAGACATCTTTAACAGAATGACAGAGTTAGAAGGGACCTTGGAGGTCTTCTAGTCCAACCCCCTACTCAGGCAGGAAACCCTATACCATTTCAGACAAATGTTTGTCCAGTCTCTTCTTAAAAGCCTCCAGTGTTGGAACCACCCACAGCTTCTGGAGGCAGGTTGTTCCACTGATTAATTGTTCTCGCTGTCAGGAAATTTCTCCTTAGTTCTAAGTTGGTTCTCTCCTTAATTAGTTTCCATCCATTGCTTCTTGTCCTGCCTTCAGGCGCTTTGGAGAATAGGTTGTTTCCCCTCTTCTTTATGGCAGCCTGTTAAATATTGAAACACTGCTATCCTGTCACCGCTAGTCCTTCTTTTCACTAGATTAGACATGCCCAATTCCAGCCACCGTTCATATGTTTTAGTCTCCAGTCCCCTGATCATCTTTGTTGCTCTTCTCTGCACTCTTTTTTCAAAGTCTCAACATCTTTTTTACATCATGGTGACCCAAACTGGATGCAGTATTCCAAATGTGGTCTTACCAAGGCATTACAAAGTATAAAATATAAAAATCATAGAGTACTCACAAAAGAGTCCTATGATTTGCAAATGTCCTGGAGCACATCAGGAACTTTTGAAGAAAAACTAGAGAAGCAAACTTAAAAACTAATCCACGTTCCAACTGGGCACAAGGATGACAAATATTTCTCGCTTGTCCTGCTCAAAAGATCATTTCCTCTTTCTTCCAGGTTCGCGACCAGGAGTTCCCCTATCGACGCAACTTGGCAAGGATCATTGTAAACGTGGAGGATTCCAATGATCACAGTCCTTACTTCACCAGTCCTCTGTACGAAGCTTCTGTGTTCGAATCAGCTGCCATCGGATCTGCAGTTTTGCAGGTCACTGCCCTGGACAAAGATAAAGGAGAGAATGCAGAGTTGATATACACCATTGAAGCAGGTTAGCAAGCAGAGAATTAAATAACTTTCTATGCTCAAGGGTTTCATGTATGGGATGTAATGCTGTTTTCTTAACTGCGGTTAAAAGTTTGGAGAAATGTAATATTAAAAGGGGTAGGTGTGGTCGGTTCCCATAGAAGTCAATGGATTGCAATAAAACTTAATTAGTCCTAATAATTAGCTCATTGGCTTTTATCTATTTTGCCTTCAAGACAGGAAGCTTTATTAAGCAGCTGCCTTTATTTGCCTTGTGATGCGTATTATCCTTCTAAAAATTGTTCACATTATTTTTGTTGTGGATATGGTTGTCTTTCCAAAGCTAATATGCTAAGAAATACACCATCTGGAATGCAATGGGATTTCAGATTAAACTATTTTATGAGTCACTTCTGAGATTAAAGTTCCCAACTTGCTTCTAAAGCATCAGATAAAGAAATGGCCAGCGTAGGATCGAGGCTTTTATTTATTTAGAAATCTTAAAATAAACAGACAATCTTCTCTGTCCTTTTGGAGGATAGACCTAGAACTGTGATTAGGTGGGCATGCAATTCTTTTGATTTAATAATACAGGTAGCCCTAGACTCAAGACAACAGCACTAGCCACAGCACTTACTTATATACCACTTCATAGTACTAAAAAGCAGAGACATCACCCTGCCAACAAAAGTGCATATAGTCCAGGCCATGGTTTTCCCAGTTGCAATGTATGGCTGTGAAAGTTGGACCATAAGAAAGGCTGAGCGCCAAAGAATTGAGGCCTTTGAACTATGGTGCTGGAGAAGACTCCTGCGAGTCCCTTGGACTGCAAGGTGTTCAAACCGGTCAGTCCTAGAAGAGATTAACCCCGACTGCTCTTTGGAAGGCCAGATCCTGAAGTTGAAACTCAAATACTTTGGCCAGCTAATGAGAAGGAAGGACTCACTGGAGAAGGGCCTAATGCTGGGAAAGATGGAGGGCAATAGAAGAAGGGGATGACAGAGAATGAGATGGCTGGATGGAGTCACTGAAGCAGTAGGTGTGAACTTAAATGGACTCCAGAAGATGGTAGAGGACAGGAAGACCTGGAGGAACGTTGTCCATGGGGTCGCGATGGGTCGGACATGACTTCGCAATTAACAACAAGTGCTTTACAGCCCTCTCTAAGTGGTTGACAGTCAGAATATTTATCCCCAACAATTTGAGTCCTCATTTTACTCACCTTGGAAGGATGGAAGGCTGAGTCAACTCTGAGCCTGTCAGGATCGAACTGCTGGCAATGAGCAGTGAGTTAGCCTACAATACAACATTCTAACCACTGTGCCACTACGGCTCATTTAGTGACCGTTCAAAGTTACAACAGCACCGAAAAGTGACTTATGACCGCTTTTCACACTTAATGGCCATTGTAGCATCCCCATGATCATGTGATCAAAATTCAGACCCTTGGCAATTGACTCTTATTTATGAAAGTTGCAGTATCCCAGGATTATGTGATCACTTTCTGTGACCTTCTGACAAACAAAGTCAGTTGGGGGAGCCAAATTCACTTTACAACCATGTTACTAACTTAATCACTTAACAGTTGTAACAAGAACGTTAGTAAAATGGGGCAAAACTCACTTAACAAATGTTTCATTTAGCAATAGAAATTTTGAGCTCAGTTGTGGCTGCAAGTCGAGAACTTCTTGTATTGGTTGATTCCAGGCTGAGCTGCTATTACATTCCAAATCTCGGTAAAGCCATTTTCAAGATGGGCTTACAAGCCACAGGAGACGGGAGCTATGCTAGCAAGGAATGTTTTATCATTTCCTACCTGGTACTTCCATCCGTCAGTTTCTTCCTCCAAGCAACTGGTCCTGTGATGATAACCATGTATATATTTCCCATGCAGTTTGGAGGGAAGTAGTCAGTACCGGTGGACTAGGGATTAAAGAGAATTTTACTAAATACACTCTTGAGTGTGATTTGGGGATTTGCTAGTGGTTCCATAGTGATGAATTAAATATTTCTAACTTTCTTGAAAAAAATGGCAATGATTATGTTTACTTTGCTCAGTAAATGTGGTGTCCAAGGGGACCTATTCTATTTGTAATAACTTTTTAAAAGTTTGGCGTGCTACAGTGATATTACTCTGGGCTCTCTAAAAAATAGAGGCTTCTTTCCTGGGGATTTCTTGAAACGAACATGCTCGGATGAGCTAAATTGGTTAAGTAATCTGAATGGGACAGTTATTAGGAAAACCCACAGCTGGCTTCAAAAGCAGCACTCACCCAGGAGTTGACCAGCTGAAAGAACCTCACTAATGACTTTGATGGTGAGATAATTTGGGTAGGATATCTACTATTCCAGAAGACAAAAAATGAAACCACATCTTGATGCATTGGAAAGAGAGTGACATGTAATAGATTCTAGTGCTGATTTTTTTTTACGTAAGAAATTAAAATCAAATGTACTTCACAGGAAGGAGATGTATCTGTCTGCCTGTCCTTCTACAGAAATTTGTATTTGATCTCTGAGGGAAATGGACAGTTTATAAATTTAATAGAATAAAATGAAAATGATAGCAGTCTTAAAAATCACGTAAGAGCACACTTATAAAAAAGGTTAATTGCCAGAATACAGGACAGAAATTGCAGAGAACAGATAACTGATAAAAAAAAATAGGAAACATTCCTAATGTCAAGGCACAGGAACCATTAGAAAGAGGGGTCAAAGAGGCCATCTATATCAAAATTGAACAGCCCTCTCTCAATAGAGGGGGAGAATACAATATCATCTATCTCCAGTTTACAACACAGGGCTTTCAGCAGTTCCAAGAAGGCTCCACACCCATTTGCACCACTGAGGTGACCCTGAGGACACAGTTAAACCTCTAGGTCAGTGTTTCTCAACTTTGACAATTTTAAGGCATGTGGACTTCAACTCCCAGAATTCCACAGCCAGCAACGCTGGCTGTGGAATTCTGGGAGTTGAAGTCCACATGCCTTAAAATTGTCAAGGTTGAGAAACACTGCTCTAGGTGGCCTCAAGGACTCTCTAAATTAATGCAAATGACCAAGGCATATAAATCCTTCCATTAGAGCTGAAGAAACTTCTTGGATGAAAAGTGAAACGACTTCAAAGAAAAACAAGAAAGTCCAATTGCCTCTTGAAAAAGCATCTTTGGAAAAAGAGAGTTATCTTTTCACCGTTGTGTATGATTTAGAAAAATGAATGCTATTTCCATCTGCGTGGCTAGAAACTTATTTCAAAATGGAACAAAGAAACTAGAGCAGCCCCTATCTTGATCCACAATTCCCGGGTGGGTTGGAATTACAGACATTTAAGCTCACAATTCCTCTCCCCTCTTATCTCTTGAGAGGGGTCTTCTCCCTCCCCCCCCCCCCCCGCCGCCGCTTTGCAGCTGAGCGCTTTGTAGACAAATGATTTGCTTGTCTTTGTGGTGAATGGACAGAGCGATGCCATGGCGTTTGTTCAGCATGATAGAAAGAAAGAATAAAATGCTGCTAATAATGAAGGAGGGAGGCACAGGACAGCAGCCAGGGACGGTGTGAAGCTCTTTCCTGTAGCACCATTGTGCAGAAGCTTGAAACCTTTTAATGAGACTTTATCTCTCCATGACTATCACTGGTTCCTTTTTCATCCCTCTCTCTGCCAGCAATTTGAAGCTTCAAGCCTCTGTTTCAGATAAAAATGTGAATTCCCACTGTTTCATTATCCACAGATGCTCCTGGATGCGCTGTAATATAGCTTTTTGAGGCCGCCATTTCTCTGATCCATGAAAGAATCTGCAGAGAGGATGTTAATTTTAACTGATGTGTTCGGGCTATATCCATGGCTTTCTTTTCTTTTTCTTTTTCTTTTTTTACTTTCCAGGGCATTCAGTTAACATGAACACTGCACCGGATAATAGAAACCAATAATTTCACACTTAATAACCTCTGAGAGGCCCCATCTTTTATAAACGCCTGATTCTGTGGGAAGGCTCAAGCATCTCATTTGAGAAATACTGTACATGCAGTACAGTAGTCCCATTGACTAGGTGGAACGTACATTCTCCCTTTTAACTGAATCCATTGTTAACACTTTTTAATTTATAATCCAAAGGTGCACCTTTGAGGGAAATATCTAGGACTAATTTGCTGTAATGGCAACTGGGAGTGATTGTAGGAGACAGGAGGAAGAGCTACAGCTGAGACAATGGATTGATATTACGTTAGTTCAGAATAGTTCCAAGTATTCATTCATTTATTGATTCATTGGTTAGATTTGTATCTTGCCTTTATTACTTTATAAGTAATTCAAGGCTGTGAACATACCTATAATAATCCTTCCTCCCCCTATTTTCTCCATAACAGCCCTGTGACGTAAGTTGGGCTGAGAAAGAGTGGCCAGCCCAAAGTAGCTTACATGCCTAAGGCAGGACTAGAACTCACTGCCTTCTGGTTTCTAGACCCATCATTTTAATCACTACACCAAAGTATATGAATAGGAGTGACTGGCTTTTTAATTGGCTTGTGTAAGTCTCCCAAAATGAGCTGTTCTCTACACAAAATAATTCAGGCGCAAACTTTTCTATTTCCTGCCCCAAATCCTTTTCATTTGAAAAATAAGTAATTCCTGCATTCAGCAATGGACTTGTCTGACTTTTGCTACAGCATTACATCTATTCCCTAATTTTTTAAAAATAACTTTTGGGTGTATTCTCTGATGGATAAACTTCAGATAAACTTCGAAAGCTCAGTTGCTTTCAGAATAAAGTCCGTTATATAAAAGATGTGCAGAAAAATTGAAGAAAGGAAATGGGTTGTGAATTGGGAGCTTACGAATTTAAGGATTGATTCAGTTTGGTTTTATGGGTAACACATATTATTCTCTTAATGTGATGTCAGTAGGTGCCCACTGAATGTTTTTCAGTCTCCAATATTATAGTTTGATTTTTTTTTCTCGTGTTTAAATTTCACGTTTAATTTTTTCCCCCTATTTCATTCTTTCAGGGAACACTGGAAACACGTTCAGGATTGAACCAGTTCTAGGCATCATCTCCTTGCTGAAAGAACCAGACCTGACCACCATGGGCCAGTTTGTGCTATCAGTTAAAGCAGCTGACCAGGGTTCTCCCCCATTGTCAGCTACTGCCATTGTCCGCATATCTGTGACGATGTCGGACAACTCCCACCCCAAATTCACACACAAGGAATGGCAAGCTGAAATAAATGAAAATGTTGATTTTGGGACTTCAGTTGTCCAAGTCTCAGCAATCAGTCAGTCTACATTAGTATACGAAGTCAAAGATGGCAATATAGATGGAGCCTTCGTGATCAACCCTTATTCTGGAGTCATCACAAGTCAGAGGTCTCTTGACTATGAACATACTTCCTCTTACCAGCTCACTGTGCAAGCCACAAACATGGCAGGGATGGCATCAAATGCCACTGTAAACATCCAGATAGTGGATGAAAATGACAACTCACCTGTTTTTCTTTTTTCTCAATACTTGGGCAGCATCAGTGAGGCCGCACCAGTCAATAGCATAGTCCGGAGCGTGGGAAACCATCCACTTGTGATACGAGCCACGGATGCAGATAGTAATCAAAACGCACTGCTCGTTTACCAGATTGTTGAGTCAACTGCCAAGAATTATTTTACAGTAGACTCTAGTACAGGTGCAATTAGAACTATTGCTGATTTGGATCACGAAACCATCGCACATTTTTACTTCCACGTTCACGTTCGAGATAGTGGCAATCCACAGCTTACTGCAGAAAGTCCTGTGGAAGTTACCATTGATGTAACAGATGTCAACGATAATCCTCCAGTGTTCAGTCAGGCAATGTTTGAAACCATCTTGCTTCTGCCAACTTACGTAGGAGTGGAGGTTCTTCAAGTCAAAGCTGTGGACCCAGATTTAGGAGTCCCTTCTGAGCTGGCTTACAGCCTGATTGAAGGGAACACAGAATATTTTCTCATTGATTCAGTCTCTGGGGTGTTAACTATAAAAAACCACAGCCTTTCCAAAGACCATTACATGCTGATAGTAAAAGTATCTGATGGAAAATTTTACAGTAGTGCTATAGTGACAATCATGGTCAAGGAAGCCATGGATAGCGGTCTTCACTTCATTCAAAGCCATTATTCTACATCAATCTTGGAGAATAGCACCAACATCACCAAGGTAGCAGTGGTCAATGCAGTTGGAAACTGTCTCAATGAGCCCTTGAAGTACAGCATTTTAAATCCAGGGAACAAATTCAAGATCAAACCCACTTTAGGTCTTATTCAAACTGTTGGCCTCCCGTTTGATAGGGAAGAACAGGAATTATATGAATTGGTGGTGGAGGCGAGTCGTGAGCTGGACCATCTACGGGTGGCCAGAGTGGTTGTCCGAATTCTCATTGAAGACATCAACGACAATGCTCCGGTATTTGTTGGACTTCCATACTATGCTGCTGTTCAAGTTGAGGCTGACCCTGGCACTCTGATATTCCGAGTGAGAGCCATTGACAAAGATAAGGGTGCAAATGGGGATGTATCTTACCTACTGAAGGAGGACTATGGGCACTTTGAAATCGACAGTCACAGTGGGAGCATCACCTTGAAAGCACCCTTTAACTCTGACTTATCCAATATAGAATATTTAATTATTGTCATAGCTAAAGATGGAGGTGACCCCTCACTGTCTGCTTCGGTGGAACTGCCTATCACCATTGTTAATAAAGCCATGCCCATCTTTGACAAGCCCTTCTACACTGCCTCTGTAAATGAAGACATAGAAATGAACACCCCGATCCTGAGCATCAATGCTACCAGCCCAGAAGGTCAAGGTATCATTTACATCATAGTAGATGGGGATCCTTATAATCAGTTCAACATTGACTTTGACACAGGAGTCCTCAGTGTCATCAGTCCACTAGACTATGAACTCAATCCCATTTTCAAGCTGATGGTGAGAGCCAGCGATGCTCTTACTGGTGCCCGAGCTGAAGTTACAGTGGACTTAATTATCAAAGATGTCAATGACAATGCTCCAGTTTTTGATCACTTTGCTTACAATGCCACATTATCCGAAGCCTCTTTGATTGGAACTCCTGTCTTGCAGGTAGTTGCTACTGATGCAGATTCTGACAACAACAAAATCATTCAGTACCAGATAGTCCAGGACACTTTCAATAGCACAGATTATTTTCATATCGATGGGACCAGTGGCCTTATCCTAACAGCCCGTTTGTTGGACCATGAACTGATGCAGCAGTGCAGCTTAAAAGTACGGGCCACTGATAATGGATTCCCACCTCTAAGTAGTGAAGTTCTAGTGAACATTTATGTGACCGATATGAATGACAACCCTCCTGTTTTTAATCAATTGATATATGAATCCTACGTTAGTGAATTAGCTCCTCGAGGTCATTTTGTGACATGCGTCCAGGCTTCCGATGCAGACAGCTCCGATTTTGACCGATTGGAGTACAGTATCTTATCTGGAAATGACCGTACCAGTTTTGTGATGGATACCAAAAGTGGCGTCATCACACTGTCAAATCATCGGAAGCAGAGAATGGAGTCAATGTACAGCTTGAATGTTTCCGTTTCTGATGGTTTGTTTACCAGCACTGCTCAAGTCCATATCCAGATTCTTGGAGCTAATTTGTACAGCCCCGTATTCACACAAAGTATTTATGTGGCAGAAGTCAGAGAAAACGCTGTCCCAGGAACCAGGGTGATCCATGTAAAAGCAACCGATGGAGATTCGGGCATCTATGGTCAGATAAGTTACTCCATCATCAATGATTTTGCCAAAGACAGATTTGTCATTGATAACAAAGGGCAGATCCTCACTACAGAGAAACTGGATCGGGAACTCCCTTTGGAAGGTGACATCACCATATTTTTAAGAGCTCTTGATGGTGGAGGGAGGAGCACGTTCTGCACCATCCGAGTCATAGTAGTGGATGAAAACGACAACGCCCCACAGTTCATGACTGTGGAATATAGAGCAAGTGTCAAAGCAGATGTTGGGAAAGGTCACTTAGTCACCCAGGTCCAAGCTGTTGATCCTGATGATGGCGCCAATGCTAGGATTGTCTACTCCCTGTATAGTGAAGCCTCTGTTTCTGTCGCGGATCTCCTGGAAATTGACCCAGACAATGGGTGGATGGTAACCAAAGGGAATTTCAACCAGTTGAAAAATACGGTGCTATCCTTTTTTGTCAAAGCCGTTGACAGTGGTATTCCTGTACGGCATTCCCTTATCCCTGTGTATATACATGTTTTACCTCCAGAAACCATCTTGCCTTCTTTTTCTCAACCTCAGTATTCCTTTACAGTATCAGAAGATGCCCTAATAGGGAGTACAATTGATGCTCTTCACGTTTTGCCTAACCAAGGAGTCATCTACAGCACAGTTAATGGCGAATTGACTGGAAACAACAAGGATGGAGTTTTCATTATAGAGCAAGACACCGGCATTATAAAACTGGACAAGAGGCTAGACCATGAGGCAGATCCCGCCTTTCATTTTAAAGTGGCTGCAACCCTACAGCTTGATAAGGTGGACATTGTGGTAACTGTGGATGTGGACATTAAAGTTCTGGACATTAATGACAACAAGCCCATTTTTGAGGCAGCCAAGTATGACACGATCGTAATGGAGGGGATGCCAATAGGGACTAAACTTGTACAGGTCAAAGCAATGGACGCAGACTCGGGGGCCAACGGTCAAGTCACCTATTCTCTGTTAACAGAACTGGATATCGACAGGATCTCAGAGGTGTTCACTATTGACAGCAACAGTGGCTGGATCAGCACCTTGAAAGATTTGGACCATGAGAAGGACCCCACTTTCGCCTTCACTGTGGTGTCCTCTGACCTGGGAGAAGCCCTCTCCCTCTCCTCGACCACCTTAATCTCCGTCACCGTAACAGACATCAACGATAATGCTCCCATATTCCAGCAGGATATGTACAGAGGATCTGTGAAAGAGAGTGACCCCCCAGGAGAAGTTGTGGCTGTCCTTCGCACTTGGGATGAAGATACCTCTGACATTAACCACCAAATTAGCTACCATATTACAGGTAAGGTTCCTTTCTAAGCTAGCGTTACACTGTAAGAAGAAACTGTGTTGGGGCAGCTTAAGCGTTACCTGCAGATGTCCCAAAGGTGCTTTTTCAAAAAGCAACTGGACTTTGTGTTTCCTTGAAGACATCAAGGAACAAACAAAGTCCAGTTGCCTTTTGAAAAAGCACCTTTGGAACAACCATGACCTGGATGACTGAGAATCTCCATAGACAATTGCCTGCAGATGTTTCCTCATTCCAGCCCGGCTTCTCTGGTTAAAAAGAATGTTAGATAGCAGAAATGAGCAGACCTAAATTTTTCAGGTGGTCCTCAATACCCACTTGTCGCAGCAACCATTCAAACTGACTTACAACCAGTCCTCAAACTTCCAGCCATCATAGCATCTCTGCCCTATGATCATGAGCCCTGGTGGCACAGTGGTTAAAGTGTTGCATTGCAGGCAAACTCTGCCCACAGCCTGGAGTTTGAAGGTTGACTCAGCCTTCTACCCTTCTGAGGTTGGTAAAATGAGGAGCCAGATAGTTGGGGGCAATAGGCAAATAATGCTGGCATTGTAAACAACCCAGAGAGTGCTCTAAAGCAGTATGAAGCGGTATATAAGTCTACGTGCTCTTGCTATCCAGGCACTCGGCCACCTGCCCAGATTTCCAACCATTGCAGTCTCTTGTGCTTGCAATTTGTGAGCTTCCCTGCCGATTTCCCACAAGCAAACTCAATGGGGGAAGGTAGCATGAAATCAGACGTTACCATTGCATAAGGTCCTCATTTAACAACAGTAACTGGGATCTGCCAGAACTGCCATCACTAAGCAGCACAGTCATGGGACATTGAACTTTAGAACCATATTGCTTAGCAAGATAAATTCTGGTCCCAATTACTGTGGTTAAGTGAGGACCACCCGTAAAACAAACCAATCAGTCAATCAGCATTAGAGCTGGAAAGGACTTTGGAGGTCTTCTAGTCCAGCTCCCTGCTCAAGCAGGAGATCCTATATCATTTCAGACAAGTGAATGTCCAGTCTGTTCTTAAAAACCTCCAGGGATGGAGCACCCACAATTTCAGGAGGGAAGCTCTTCCAATTCTCCTCATTGTTAGGAAGTTTCTCCTTAATTCAAGGTTGCTTCTCTCCTTGATTAGTTTCTATTCATTGTTTCTTGTCCTGCCTTCTCGTGCTTTGGAAAATAAGTTGACCCTCTCTTCTTTGTGGCAGCCTCCCAAATACTGGAATCCAGAGTGTTCTGTAAGTAAAGTGACTCTTGGCATCCCTAGCCTCTTGAGAAACGTGGATAGAGAGATTTTTGCCTTTAGCGTTACAGATAGAAGGAAGCGAAATAGAGAAATATAATGTGGCAAATAAAAAACAGACACAGGGAGGAAGCTAGACAGATAGCAACAACTGGGTACTGGTATAGTTAAGTAATTCAAATAAAGATCTAAGCCAGTGGTGGCGAACCTATGGCACGGGTGCCAGAGGTGGCACTCAGAGCCCTCTCTATCAGCATACGTGCCATTGCTCCAGCCTTGCCTCCCCCTGCGACCCCCTCCTCACCAGCAGCCCCCTGGAGGAGTCACCCCTGAGCGTGGCCCATGTGGAGCAGCGCAGCCAAGGACATGGCAGCCAGGCAGTGTAGACAAGCTCTGCCCACATCCCCCATCGTGCACAGTTGATGCTGTGGGACGCGGGCAGAGAGTGTCGCCACCATGGCGCTGCTGGGCTGCCTGGGCGATCTGCGGCGGGCCCTGGAGGTAGTGAGTGGCCCTGTGGGCACGCGGGGTGGGGGCGGAGTAGAGGGCGGGGCCAGTTTTGGGGCACTTGGTCTCTAAAAGGTTCGCCATCACTGATCTAAGCATAAGAAGCTAGAGTCAGTTTGACTTTTACCAATGGTTAGGAAAACGAACTAATGAGAAACCAACGTGATGTGTTATTTTGAATACATACTAGTAAGTAGAATGATATGCATTGATTAATTGATACCGTTTGTGATTATTGTTTATTATATTTTCTACAGTTATCTATCACTATATCAACTATTGTTAGCTGAACATATGTACCCGGACAATTGTCTGTTTGCTAAATATTGAAAATGTTATTGGGGGATAACCCCAATCCTTATCCCAACCCTGTCCTGATCCCAACCCCACCCTAAACCTTAATCCCTATCCCGACCCTATTTTATCCCTAACCCTATAAAACTCATTAAAAACTTTAAAAAAAGAAGAAGCTAGAGTCAGTTTGGTCTCTAGTGTAATGGTTAAAGCACCAGACGAGAAACCAGGAGACTGGGAATTCTAGTTCCAAGGTCAAGCAATTTCTGTCCCATCCAATGGATCAAACACTCAGTGGATCCCCAAAAAGAAGGTCCTGCACTTGTGAAGGGAGGGGAGGGGGGGAAGCTGGGAAGAAAAACAAACCTAAGAATGAGGAGCATTATAGGGCTAGATCAAACCATATTGTGTGAATTGCCTTCTCCCTTAAATACGAACTACTGGCCATTTGTTCTCCAACTTCCCCAGAGTGCAATTTAGCCACTTTGACAACTGGAGAGCTGCCATCGTAGCACTGAGAGTAAAGCTTCTTCATCAAGCTGGCTGAAAACTCAAGACCCCTGGGACCATAGCTCAGATTCACAAATCCTTTTTTTTCCCCTTAGGGTATTTATTCGGTTTAACCTTTAAATTGTGAACAAAGGAAAATGGAACATTAGTCAGAAGCTTTTTTAATTGGTTAGGTTTGTGCTGTGCTATCCTGCACGGGGCTCTGTTACCAATTATGATTGATGAGCAGGATTGTAACACTGTGCAAGCAAGCAGAGACAATGAAGAAAGTTGATCTTGGAGATTGGCTGAGGTCAGGGTGGATGGGTTTTAATTAAAACAGATTCTCTGAATTTCTAGATAGCAAAGATCAGTGAAATGCTCGTTTTTTAAAAAAACCCAAACTGCCAGTGGAAAAGAATGGAGGCTCACTCTGTATGGATAAAATAATAATAGTAGTACCAGGTGTGCTTTTTCAAAAGGCAACTGATCTTTGGTTTCCCTTGAAGATGTTTTGCTTCTCATCCAAGGTGCTTCTTCAGTTCTGAACTGAAGAACTTCAGAACCGATGAAGCTTCTTGGATGAGAAGCGAAATGTCTCCAAGGAAAAACAAAGTCCAGTTGCCTTTTGAAAAAGCACTTTTGGGACAACCATGACCTGGATGACTGAGAACCTCCATAGACAATAATAGTAGTAGTAGATCTGCAAAATAAGCTGATTCTGATAAATATTGTAGCCACAGAGAAATGGTAGACAGCCCCATCCTTGGCTGAGTTCTTTCCTTCATTCTCCTTTTGCTGAAGAATGATTGTAGAATTGCTTCTCTTATTTGGAATTGAATGTGCACACTTTGTGAAAGACCAGGTTGATTGCCGTCCAGAATTTGTGTATCTGCCTTCCAGGTGTCAGTAGTCTTTTGCAATCAAGACATGCAATCTAGATAAGAAATTCCACTCTGTGTCTGTGAGACATATGACAGGGCAGCAAGTAATATCAGGTGCATCCTGATGTTATTGTGCAAATTTTACAGATTACACACAGAGCATCATTTTGTCATTGTGGCAGCTTCAGCCAGAGACCTATATCTATGTATAGCTTTGTTATCCAGGGCTTTGATGCAGGTGTTTGTGGACATCCTTGTGAAACTCCTGCTTTGGAAGACCTATGTGTGAATGCTTGCCGTAATGGCGCAGTGGTTAGAATGCAGCATTGCAGGCTAATTCTGCTCACTGACTGCAATTCTGCAGTTCGATTCACCGACTCAAGGCTGACTTGGCCTTTCATCTTTCCATGATTGGTAAAATGAGGACCCAGATTGTTGGGGGCAATTTAGCCTATTGTAAACCACTTAGAGAAGGCTGTAAAACACTGTGAAGCGTATAAGCGCCATTGCTACTGCTATTGCTTGCTCAGCCCCAACATCACTGGGTGATCTTGCGTAAGTAAAGCTGATCTGTTCTACCAGACTTTCAGCCAAGATTTTTTCCTGCAACACAATCTGTGATGAACTTCTGGTTTGTCTGTCTCAGTGATGGCCACCTTTTGATGGCTGAGGGTTCAACAAAACATTTCAGGGGTAATGATGTGGAGTAGTGGGCATATCCTATTTTTCAAATACACCAGTCAAGGCAAGACTTTTTTTTCAGGCATTTTCTTGCCTTTTTAAAATCGGTATTAAGAGTTGTTATTTTCATGTATCTTATTTATTTATTTATTTATGAGACCTATATACCGCTTTAAGTGCAAGCACTCTCTAAGCGGTGTACACCAGTAAGCAATGTATATATATATATATATATTTACATTGCCCCCAACAATCTGGGTCCTCATTTTACCTACCCCAGAAGGATGGAAAGCTGAGTCAACCTTGAGCCGGTGAGATTTGAACCGCTGACCTGCTGAACACAGTCAGCTAAAGTGGCCTGCAGTACTGCAATCTTCCTTCTCCTAATCAGTAAATATCTTACCAAAAATGTCTTGGTCATTAAATTCAGCAGGACAGTTCAAGCTCTACTTTTAGGCTTCAAAAAAAGTAGATTGAACACCAAAGATATTCCTAAAGCCTTAGCTTGCTGCCTTCTTCCCTCTGAGCACAATATAATCTTCTTCATCAGCAGTTCCCCAAAAGTCAAGCAGTTTCCCTCTCTCGTACTATCTAAACATTTCTTCTCACTTTTTTAATCCTGTAAATAACCAGGCACCTTCCAGTTCTATGTTTTGTGTTCAGCCAATTTCTTCTTAACACCAGATGCAGTATTATCTTTCCCACCACCCAGCCTGCCTTCTGACGTTTATTTATTAAAAAAAAAAAAAAGGATGGTGAGCTGTTAGTAAATCCCTTGAGAATTCATTGGCCTTTGCCAGCCCAACTGAATTAATAAAAAGGGAAAGGAGAAAATGACAGGTGCCATTCAGAAACCTCTTTTCCAGTGGAACAGGATTGTCCTACAGCTGTCCATTGAAGCGAATGGGATGGCTTCACTTCCACAGCCGGGAAGAAGATAAATAGGGGTTGTCAGACTTGCGTTTCCTGTTTATTCCAAGTTGTTGTTTCCAAAACACAGCAGCCAGCGTTGTGCACCCAAAGGAAAGAATAATAAAGGCTGTGTCATACAGTTTTCCAAGATGGATGGAAACGTCCCTATCCCATTGAAACATCTGTTTGCCCACATTAAACAGAGACCATTCCATGCCAAGCTTGAGTCATGCGGTGCATTTAGATTGAAACCACAGCAAGCTGACCTCAGGACATTTTTTTTACTAGAGAGTAGTAAGGCTGCCCTCATTTACTCTCAGTTGTGATTTGAAAAAATGCATAAATTCCAGCCCTATTCACAGAAAATGCAGAAGGTAATAAATGTGTACGTCGGTAGTCCTGCGACTTAAAATTACAATTGAGCCCCAAATTGCTAAGCGAGACAGTTGTTCAGTCAATTTTGCCCCGTTTTATAACCTTTCTTGCCACAGTTGTTAAGTGAATCACAGCAGCTGTTCAGTTAGTAAGTGAATCTGTCTCCCCCATTGATGTTGCTTGTCAGGAGGTCACAAAAGGTGATCACATGACCCCAGAACACTGCAACTGTGATAAATAGGAACCAGTTAGCAAGCATCCGAATGTTGACCAAGTAACCATGGGGATTCTGGAACAGTCGTAAGTGTGAAAAACAGTCACAAGTCACTTTTTTCAGTTCTGTTGTAACTTTGAATGGTCACTAAATGAGGTGTTGTAAGTTGAGGACTACTGTATCCTTCTGAGAACAAACCAACTGATCAACTCTTCAAAACACACCATACATGATGCAGTAGGGCTTCTCCTACTTTAGATATCTGGTGCTCTCAGAAGTCATATAGAGTCTAGGGCAGGGGTCTTCAAACGTGGCCCTTTTATGACTTGTGGACTTCTACTCCCAGAATTCCTCAGCCAGGCACGCCAAATTTGAAGACCCCTGATCTAGGGAGATTTTGCTTCTGAGTAAACAGGCAGCGAATTTGAGGGCAAATCTAATTTAAACAGCTTATTAGGACTGTTAGTGGATTCCAAGTCCAACTCCTTTCATTGCTACTAATTCAGATTTACACTGTGTTTACGGTTGCTCACGCAGGTTAGATGAAGCTCTGCAAACAGCGCCTGTTCAAGATTCTGCCTTCCTCGAGGGAATTGATTCATTCAGGTCTATTTTTGTTTTGTTTTGTTTTTTCCCCCTGAAGGAGAACTTTATTCAGTGTGAAAGTGAGACCTTTTGAGACTCACAAAGTTCTCTCTCTGCTGTTCTGGCTGCCGTTTGCACATGATGAACAATTGATTTTAAGTCTAGAATGATGTAAGGAGAGTCACAGAACTGCAAGCAAGACAGAGGGAGAGAGAAAGAATGTCACACTTAAAAATTTATTATCTGGTGTGGCCACAGAATTCCTTTTTGCAAAAACAGGGCCACCGTCTTGGGCTCATCCCAGAGGTATACTTCTTACTCCGCTGATGTGACCCTGGCACAAGCAAAATTGCACCGAATTAAGAATATTTTGGGAAAGGAGTGCATTATCCAAAGAGCTCACAGGATGAGGGTCTGTTGTTTCTGCAGAACAAATCTGCATGTACAAGTGTAGACAAGCAGGGGGACTTAACCTTTCTCTTGCCATTTAGAATCTGGCGCCCAGCTTGATGTGGGATTCACCTCATTTCCTTGCTGCTTTTCAGCCCGCTCAGACCGACATGAAAAGATGCTTTATTTTCTGATAGCGGGAAAAGAGAATCCTCTTTGCAGCATTATAAGGCCTTTTTGCCCGGAAAAGAATTCTCTCTTGCCACTTACCTCTTTCTACAGGATTAGAAAGAGATTCTTTTTTTCCGCCCTCTTTTAGGAGAAATGGAAGAGAATGGTAAAAAAATATCTGGGCAAGCGTGTTTGGGCGGAAAGATGCATGTGATCTTAAATAGCTTGCAAGAGTTGTTTTCAGAAAAGCGGCTGTAATCAGGGAAATAATATCTAGACCCAGAATGTGAAAGATTGGATATGAATTAATATAATGAATGCATTGTAATGAGATATGAAAAATAAAATATCCTCAGTCTGGCAGTAGTGAGTCAGATGCAGCATAAGAGAGATGGAAGGAACCTAAGACAGTGGTGGCGAACTTATGGCACGGGTGCCAGAGGCGGCATTCAGAGCCCTCTCTGTGGGCATGCACGCCGTCACCCCACTCCTAGGCCTTCAGCTGGGTTTTATAAAACCTTTTCGCTTTAAGCCTCCGCCGTTGTGTGTAAAAAAAAAAAAAAAAGTTCAATCAGTCAATTTCAACCTCACAGGAAAAAAAAAGATCTTGCAAAGTTGGAATTGATTGATTGAACTTTTTAGTCCCACCCAGTCTGCCGTTACCACTGCAGCCATGCCCACCCAATGGGCTACACTCACCTGGCATTCAACGATGCATAAGTGGGTTTTGGGTTGCAGTTTGGGCACTCAATCTCTAAAAGGTTCGCCATCACTGACATAGGAAAACTCAAGCAGGAGAACTTACACCATTTCAGATAATGACTCTAGTCTCTTCTTAAAAATCTCCAGTGATGGAGCGCCCATGATTTCCGAAGGCAAGCTGTTCCACTGGTTAATTGTCCTCACTGTTAGGAAGTTTCTCCTTAATTCCAGGTTGCTTCTCTCTTTGATATATTTAATTTTGTAGTATTTTGTGACTGTTCTAATTGTTTTATGATTGCTTGCCACCCAGTGTCACTTGTTTGAGATGAGTGGCTATAGAAAATAAATAAATGGAGATGGATGGACGGGTGGGTGGACAGACGGGCAATGTGGAGGAACACAAGTTAGCAAAAGTGCACCTGCAATCAAACCAAGGTGACCAAAAGATACAGCTTCATTCTTTATATCTCTTTTCCCATGAAGTTACATAGTATTTAGCAATGATTGGAGTTGAGAGTTTTGTTTATCTCCCTTTTATAAATCTGGGCTCACAACAACAAATAATGTTATCAGTTTGAAATGGAATAGCTTCACATGGTGTACTTAAGGCTCCTCTGATATGAGTCTGGCAAACAAGTCTGTTGAATAAATTATTTGGAAACTGTAGAGCAAGTATTTATACATTGTCAAGCTTTGTATATATACAGCAGTCTGTTGCTGATGTTCATCATAGTCTACAGTCAACTTTAATACTAAAATATCAAATGTCACCCAGCTGCATTTGTTTTAGAAAAAGCTTACTGGGGTGAAAGCTAAGATGTATTTAGCCTGAACGTGGGCCCATTGCTTTCATTTTGATTATTAAGATATAAATTCTAGAAAATTACTACATGGGCATACCACTACATTAATTTCCAAGATTAGAAACTATATATTATTTAAAACCTTTGCAGTCTGAGGATTTCTAATGTATGATTTTTTTTCTACTGGCCAAGCATTGGGATCATAAGCCTCTGCCCCACAATGAGCACATTGTGTAAGCTACAACATTCCACTGAGATCAGTTTGTGTGTTTGGTTTTTCGTTGCCAAAGCCATTCTGTCATTTTGAGGCTCAAAAGGCTGTTCTGTAAATACAACCATGCATGAACCATTTACTTAACGAACTCTTGAGTTGAGTAAGTAGACCAGTGAATTAAAAGGAGGGTGGGGGAGGATAATTAATGGGAATGTTGCTTAGTGCACTCCGAACACTTATTAGATTACCTCTAAGGAAAAGCGGTGGCCCTGTATAAAGTGTGGAAAATTCATTTCAACAAGAGATGTAAAATCGTACAACTGCTTACTGTGCTCTTGGGAGAGCTTAGATTTGAAATGGGTGGGATGTTTTCACTTGCTTCAGCATTTTATTAGAAGTTTTCCCGTTCTCTTCTGCCTTCGTAGAAAAAAGAATTATTCCCTCTTCACAGGTGTTCCTAAAATCCATGGAATCCTTAATGCTAATGAATCAGTAAATTAGCGTGTTCCCATCACTGGGATTAATAATGGGTCAGATTCTGGCAAAGGAGAAGTACCTTCTCTGTTACATGTTCACAGCCTCCGTTCACCATGAGATCTTTGACCAGCTCCAAACTTAATCCTGTTGTAAATTCTGTTTATGACCCATCCATTCTCCAAAGCATTCCAATAATAATGTAACCTTCCTCTTTCTCTCCCCCCCCCTTCTGATTCTTTGAACAGCTCTCTCATTTTGCTCACAAAACGTAACTTGGTATTTGAATCAATAGGGGTGACATGATAGCAGTGTTCCACTATCTCAGGGGGAGTCAAGCTATTCTCCAAAGCGCCTGAAGGCAGGACAAGAAGCAACAGATGGAAACTAATCAAGGAATGAAGCAACCGAGAACTGAGGAGAAATTTCCTGACAAAACAGTTAATAAGTGGAATGGCTTGCCTTCAGAAGTTGTGGGCAACACTGGAGGCTTTCAAAAAGAGACTGGACAATCATTTGTCTGAAATGATATAAAGCAGGGGTGTCAAACTCAATTTAATTGAGGGCCGCATCAGCATTGCGGTTGCCCTTGGGGGGCCAGGTCGGTGCGGCCTACTGGATGGGCGTGGATGGAGTGGGTGTGGCCTACTGGGTGGGCATGGCCAGCTCTACATCGTTCGCGTCAAGGGTGCCTGTGGGGGCCTGGGCAGGAGTGGGACAGATCTGAGGGTCTGGCAGAAGGGGGTGGGACCGGGGCAAGCACCAAGGCATGGTCCATTTCTTCATTCCTCACAAAGGGTGACACCTCCCTAGCATGCACCTAGGGGGCAGGGCTGACACGGCAGGGGCTGGTTCCTCGCTGTTTCTAGACGGCCTTGTAGAGCTAAGACTGAATGTGTTTCAGCATAGATGGCCACCACAAAATTGTACATTGACTCCCGGCTGGCCTGGGCCAGGGCCAAGGCAGCGGGGGCTGTTCCCTCACTGTTTCCTGAATGGCTTCACAGGCTACATGAAAACACTTTGCGGGCCGTATCCAGGTCCCGGGCCTTGTGTTTGACATGTCTGATATAAAGTCTCCTGGTTGAGCAGGGGATTGGATTAGAAGACCTCCAAGGTCCCTTCCAACTCTGTTATTTGTCAACTCAATTTCTGGGTGTGAACACAGAAGCACAAACTACTAACCAATGAGGGTAGTGCTAAGCCACAAAGAAACAAAGCAATGTTAAAAATAACCGTGTTAGGTGTATACAGGTGCAGGTGTTTTATTATTTATTTATTAGATGTTTATCCCATCTTTATTACTTTATAAGTAACTCGACAACCATGCATAATATTCCTTCCTCCTCCTGATATTTTGTTTTTGGGTCCTTTGCACACCTGGAAAATATGGAACTGCTTAGGCTGAGAAAACATGATGCTTCTGAAGAGCATCCCTCAGTTAATTTCATGGCTGAACATAGATTTAAATCTGGGTCTTCCCAGTTTACACTTACTTATGGGATGTTTGGGGTTATTGTATATGATATGACATAGTTTCCCTCCATTTTCCGTTATTATTATTATTATTATTATTGCAGTAGCAGTTCCTTGCACCCAGGTGTGAATCCTCTGCCAGTCCAGTGCTTTACATCATTAAAACCTACCATGCAGGAAAAAAAAACCCAAAATGTATGATGCACCAATGATCACCAGAGATAGCAATGTGCATCATAATGGCAAAGAGAAAAGACTAGCATTTTGTTAATTTATTAGCTCTAAGAACTCACAGAAAACTTTATAGCAGATTTTCAAAACTGCAGTATTTTGACCTTTTAAACTTTCTGTGTGCGGTTTATTCCTGTGTTTTGAAGAGTTTATTTTTCTTAGGGATTTGCACATTCCTTTTATGTAGTTGAACATGTCTAACTTTTGCAAGATGCACTGATTTGGGGTGGAGGTGTTCAGACTTGAGGTAAACAAGAACGAGAGATTTGAGACGGTATAATGCCGATTGTTTGAGCTTTAAAGCTTTTGAAAAAGTCAGCCTTTTTTAAAGTAGGCCTTGTATATTGTAATGTAAGCAGAACATAAGAAAAAAAAATTCCAGTAGATTTTTTTTTAACGTAAAATATGTTTGCAGTCAGGATTCTTGTATTTTTAAAAAATGCACAGAAAAATGGATTAATTAGAATGCTTTTAAGACACCAGTGCTGCTTATTATGTTAGCAGAAAAGTTAATTAATCACCAGAGAACTGGATTTATAAGCAGGCAAGTATATGACTAGACCGGGGAAACAAAAAACCCAAGTCACAAATTGCCATGCACATGCATAGCACATACATAACACAATCAAACACACTTCTTTTAATCTTAAAACATTTAAACCACATTGCACAAACAGGTGATTTTACATGGACTTGAATTCTGCTTATGAATCATGGCATGCAAAAGCCAAATTTGAGGCCATCATTGTGGTCACAGGTCCAAATAGAACAGACATGTCAAACACGAGGCCCGGGAGCCGGATGCAGCCCACGAAGTGATTTCATGTGGCCCGCAAAGCTATCCTGGAAACAGTGAGGGAACGGGCCCCGCTGCCTTGGCCCTGGCCCAGGCCAGCTGGGAGCCAATGTACAATTTTGTGGTGGCCATCTTGGCACTTGCCCCAGTGGACGATGCCTTGGCACTTGCCCCGGTCCCACCCCCTTCTGCCAGAGACCCTCAGATCTGTCCCACTCCTGCCCAGGCCCCCACAGGCACCTTGATGCGAATGATGTAGAACTGGCCATGCCCACCCAGTAGGCCACACCCACCCGGCCCTCCCAGGGCAACTGCAATGCTGATGTGGTCCTCAGTGAAATTGAGTTTGACAGCCCTGAAATAGAAGGTTGAACAAGCTCTCTTTGAGATGCCTATAGTAAAATCAAACCAGAATATCTCCACTGAAGATGGCAATTGTATGTTGCAGACAGGGAAATGTAACTGGGGGCTCCTTGGTGTTCTCTGAGGTTGGTTGTTTTCTTGCAGACATTTCATTACCAAACTAGGTAACATCATCAGTGCTTGAAGGGGGAGGAGCTTGCTCTTATTTTTATATAGTAGCAGCTTGCCCTGTCAAATGTTGGTGGGAGTGTTCTTGGTGGTTCCTTAATTAGGCTGTGGTTTTCTGTTAGTTTGTCTGCTTGGATTGTTCCTTGATTTGGGGGTATTGATCTCTGCTCATAGAGAAATGTCACTTTTAACCTCAAGTCCCAAAGGTGCTTTTTCCAAAAGGCAACTAGACTTCCTTGGGGGTTTTTCCCTTGAAGACGTTTCCCTTCTCATCCAAGAAGCTTCTTCAGTTCACAGAAAGACTTCACTTCTGTGAAAGCAAAACATTTTCAAAGGAGGGGGGGGACCCAAGAAAATTCAGTTGTCTTTTGTAAAAAAAAAAAAAAACTTTTGGGACAATCATGACCTGGATGATTGAGACTCTCCATAGACTTTTAGCATCAAGGCATAAATAATTACTGAGAATACTAATGAATATGGATCAAAATCATTATTTCCTGTATATGCCAGCATTGGAAATAGCTCTATTGTAGACGATGGTGAAGACAAGCGTTCTGTCTTGATTTTGTACCTTGCAATTTAATGATGTGGAAAAGTAATAACCCTGTGTTTAGAGTCACACTTCTAGGGTAATAGTAAGCTGATTAGCTTCATCTTTTCTCTTCCTTGCTGGCTTTTTCCTCTTGTATAAATTTATTTTAAATTGCCGGCCTTATCTTGAAACTGCTCTTTAAGCGACCTCTTGTTAGGTCTACTTAAAGATCATGTGTCTTTGTGTGTTTGGCAGGCTCTGGAAATCGGCACTCAACTCACACACATACACCCACCCCCCAAAACAAGAATACAGAAACAACACCAGCAAAAGGGGAGGGGGGAAGATCTCCATTAGCACATCCTGCTGCACTCCTTTGATTGCATAATCAACAGCTAATGAAATCGTCCTGGTAACCAGAGTGAGGGGTTTTTGAAGCACATCCCCTCGAGACTGAAGTGGAAAGAGAATTGTGCCACTGTAACGGGAAGCCTATTGATTGTTCCCTGTTTGAATCTGATTACGCTTAAGAGGAGTAAAACAAGGACACGGTCTCCAAACTTGACTCACGTGGTTGTCGTTTTGCATAGAAAGTTGCTGTTGGGAGGCATTGCGAGAAATGCAGGCGTCTCGGCATGTTATCAAGACGAGATCAAGAGGATGCAGACTATAATTGGCTAACTAATTTTCAGTAGGCCAGGGTAAGGTTGTCAGTGTGGCGTGTTGCCTTGTCTGGCCATAGAAACATTCTTCAAAATTGCGAAGGAGCTTGAGAAGCGTCAAGAAAATAGGTTGCAAGAGAGAACAATGCTCTTCCTTCTTTAGTAGTCCCAATAGAAGAGAATATTTGTAGCTCAGAGTTGAACTGGGGAGTCTTCAGTGCTCTCTTGAGGTTGCTTGCTTGCAGACATTTCATTACCAAACTAGGTAGCATCATCAGTCCTAGTAGGAAGTGGGGCTTGCAGTCATTTATATTCTAATGGCTTGCCACTGTTGGTGAGACTGGTCTCAGTGATTCCTTGATTTACTGTTAGTTTGTTTGGCAGTTCTTCGATTGGGGTTAATCTTGGTATTAATCTCTGCTCATCTGAGTGTAGATTGCTGGTAAGAGGGTATTGTGGTCTTTTTTGTTTCCTGTTTGGTTTTTAGATTGTTTCTTATGAATGGTATGTAGATGTTTGTGTGCCTTTTGATGGCTGAATTATCTGAGTGCTTAGGATTACAGAAATTCTCTAGCTTGGTCTCGGACAGGGGTAGACAACCTTGGCTCTTTTATGACTCTTTGCAGCATTATAAGGCCTTTTTGCCCGGAAAAGAATTATCTCTTGCCACTTACCTCTTTCTACAGGAAAAAAAGTCCACTTTTTTCAGTGCCATCGCATTCGAGCAGTCACTAAACGAACGGTTGTAAATCAGAGACTACCTGGGTCTGGATTAAAATGTGGTTTAAATATGTAAAGGTAACAAATTCCCCCATCCAGTCGTGTCCGACTTCAGGGAGAGTTGCTCATCTCCGTTTCTTAGGTGAGGGAACCAACGTTGTCTGAAGATGCTTTCATGGTCAGGTGGCTGGAACGTTGTTACCTTCCCACCAAAGTGGTACCTATTTATCTACTTGCATTTCTATGCTTTCAAACTGCTAGGTTGGCAGGAGCTGAGGCAAATAACAGGAGCTCACCCAGTGGTGGGATTCAACCAGTTTGCGCCACTTCGGCAGAACTGGTAGCTAATTTTTTGTTGCCCAGGCCCAGAACGGACTTCTGGAAGCGGCATCCACAGAGAGAACCGGTTGTTCGCATATTTGAATGGCTCACCCCGTCACTCAGGACTCGGATCTTGAACCTGGGCTGTCAGCTTCCAGCTGCCAAGCTCAGGGTCTTCAATTGCTAAGCCATCCCATCCCCCTGCTTTAAATGTGACAGCTCTTAAAAATGTTTGGCTTTCCCCCCCCCCAAATCTGATTTTGAATTTTCAACCACCTTCTCACCCGCCCTCCCTTTCCCCAAAATACTTTTCTATTACTACTTCCTTTTTTCTTCTTCTCTGTTACAGTTCCCCCAATCCATGACAGATCACAGAACTAACAAGGATCAGTGTTAACTCTTTGGCTTAAGCTGAGGTCATTCTGAGAAACCTTTAGAACAGGGGTCTTCAAACTTGGCCCTTTTATGACTTGTGGACTTCAACTCCCAGAATGCTGAGGAATTCTGGGAGTTGAAGTCCACAAGTCATAAAAGGGCCAAGTTTGAAGACCCCTGCTTTAGAATGTCATAATACCCTGCCTGCACTAATGTTTTCTTTCTCTTTCTCGCTCTCTCGCTCTCCCCTCAACAGGAGGAAACCCCAAAGGGAAGTTTGCCCTTGGCCTGGTTCAGAATGAATGGAAGGTATACGTCAAGAGACCTCTGGATCGAGAAGAACAGGATGTCTACCTGCTGAACATTACAGCCACCGATGGACTGTTTGTAACCCAGAGTGCAGTGGAAGTGATTGTCACAGATGTGAACGACAACAGCCCTGTCTGTGATCAGGTTAGTTGGCAGCTTTCTCAACGGGATGGAAATTAAGATAGACAAACAGATATATAAAACTGAAGAATTCTTTTTTGGGGGACATATTATGTATCATGTTTCTAATGACAAAAGATCTGGAGATGGGTCTGCACGATCTAAAAGTGGATAATGAATGGGGCGCCGGTGTTGAGCAGCACTTCCAAACCAACTGCTGTGTACATTGCATAGGAAAAAGAAGAATGAGGTAGCAGTGAGGAATGAAGACTGGTACTCTGTACAGAAAGCGATAGCAATATGCAGCTTGAGAGTGTTTTACAGCAGGGGTCCCCAACCTCCGGTCCATGGACCATTACTGGGCCGCAGCATGCCAGCAACCGGGCCTCATAAACAAGCAAAGCCCCATCCATGGGATGCAAGTAGTACACAAAACCACGCCCCCTCCAGTCCACGGAAAAATCTCTCTCACGTAACTGGTCCCTGGTGCCCAAAAGGTTGGGGACCTCTGCTTTACAGCACTCTCTAACCCAATGGTTCTCAACCTGTGGGTCAGGACCCCATTTGGGGTCGAATGACCATTTCACGGGGGTCGCCAAACAAGGATGTCCGCCATTTTTTCCCCTTTTGTTTGGCCTTTGACACCCGGTGATGTATAAGTGGTTGGGGGTTCACTACAACATGGGGAACTATATTATGGGGTCGCGGCATTAGAAAGGTTGAGAACCACTGCTCTAACCAGTTTACAGAATCAGCATATTTCCCCCAACAAAACAGAGTCAGCATATTGTCCTCATTTTACCAACCTTGGAAGGATAGAAGGCTGAGTCAACCTTGAGTCAGTCAAGATCAAAGCCCTGGCAGTGGGCAGAGTTAGCCTACAATACTGCATTCTAATCACTGTATCGCCACGGCTCTTCATCTTTTTCAAAAAAGGTGAAAACCAAAGTAAATTCTGAAAGTAAATGTATTTAGCTTCTCAAACGTGGTGATAAAGTCACCTTTTCCTAAGGCAAGATTAGTGTTAGGAGTGTTTAGTTAATCTGAGGGCTGTAGACGTGAGAGGTCTTCGGTGCTCTCTGAACTTGGTTGTTTTCATTACCCAAACTCAGTAACATCATCAGTGCATTGTAGTGCACAATGCACAGTGGTGGTAGAGGTGCTTAACAGAATCTCAACAAAGAGGATATGGTTATTTAGCCCATCTACCTTTCCACTGACACATTCAAAGGAATCCCTCAAATTACTGTCAGCCAAATTTGCTGCATCCCCACACAGCAAAATTGTTACAACGCATACGTTCACAAAGCATGTTCTCCAATTTGATGCCCTCCCAAAATGCTGACCTACAATTCTTGCCGTTGTCAGACTCAGCCTGAGAACCACAGTTGGTGTGCCAGATGAAGCTGTGTAAAGGCCTTCCTAGCCCCATCTGCCATCTGCTTATCAAACAGGAGCTCTGAGACCACGAAGACCCCCCCAAAAAAATTTTGCATCCCATCCCTTAGGTGGGAAATTCCACTTCATCCAAGCTCAAAAGTGGAATATTCCCTGATTTGGACAGTCCAAACACTCCAAGCTACTCAATCTTGGTAGGAATGAGTAGGATCCAAACTCATCGGTTTCCAGACGCTGGGACAGAATCTCAACAGAGCCAGCCCAGAGTCAAAAGATATAATTGGTATCATGAGCCGTGGTGGCACAGTGGTTAAAATGCAGTACTGCAGGCTACTTCTGTTGACTGCCGGCTGCTTGCAGTTTGACAGTTCGATTCTCACCGGCTCGAGGTTAACTCGGCCTTCCATTCTTCCGAGGTCGGTAAAATGAGGACCCAGATTGTTGGAGGCAATATACTGACTCTGTAAACCACTTAGACAGGGCTGTAAAGCATTATGACGCGGTATATAAGTCTTAAGTGCTATTGCTAAGTGCTATCACCTTACTGACGATACCAAACCTAAAATCAGCAAATGATCTCTACAATCCTCGACTTATGACCATAATGGAGCCTGCCCACCATGGTCATAACTCAACCATTTTTGTGGTGATAGTTAAGCAAACCAGAAATAAATGCCAGTTTGGGGCAAAACCATCATAAAATGTAGTCACGTGATCTTTGGACCCTGTCAGAGTCCATAAATGTGGCCCAGTTGTGAGTACAGTCACTTATTCATGGGGTAGGGGTGGAAATCCTCATAACTTAGAATACGGGTCATAAGTACCTCCTAGGGCAGGGGTAGGTAACCTTGGCTCTTTTATGACTCATGGACTTCAACTCCCAGAATTCCTAAGCCAGCCATGCTGAGGGGAAAAGGAGAGGTTTCTGAGCTGAGTAATGCTGGCTCAAGTCCACGAGTCATAAAAGAGCCAAGGTTGCCTACCCCTGTCCTAGGTAGATCTGTTGGAACTTCAAACAGTCATTCAGTGATCAGTCATAAGTCGAGGACTATCTGTACTACTTGTATCAAAAGCAGTGAAGTGCCATCCCCTTAATTTGGCTTCTGCCCTTCTTATTTTGCTTTACCTGTCACCCCTTCCTGTCCAAATCAATGTTCTCATCTTCAGATCAAGAGTACCAAACGCACGAAAGGAGGAAACCACACTTGTACAACATCCTTACAGTGTGTTTAAATTACACCAAAGGTGCGAACAGGCATTCCTTCATATGGTTGTCCACATCCATGTCTTTCCATAAGGCTGGATCCTTCCTTTTAGAGTGCTTATGAGGTTACCTGTGTTGGAGATCCACTCTTATTTTCCACTGAATATGGAAAGCCTAGGAAGCGAGCAAGACCGTCTCGCTCCGTGGATTCAATTTCCCATGATTTGAAGAAGACAATAGAACCCCCACTACACTATTCATTCTTTCATAAATGTTACTTTTTAAAAAAATAATAAATGTTATTATTCATATTTTGCCGCAGCCAAATAAACCAACATGGTGAATCAAGAACGTTGGAATTTTAATTGACCCTCATTTGTCAGTCTTAAGTTGGAATAACTGTTCTTTTTTTTTTCTTTTCATCATAAGGTTACATATATGGCAATATTTCCTGAGGACATCCCTCCCAACAAAATCATCCTTAAAATGGGCGCACAGGATGTAGACATTGGATCCAATGGTGAAATTCGCTATTCTTTATATGGCTCTGGAAACGGCAAGTTTCTTTTGGACCCCGAAAGTGGTAAGAAGCTGATGAATTTTTACACAGATGATTTCTTTGTTTACTGTTGAAATTAAAGCTACTTAGGAAACCTGCCGATTTCTCTCCCTCAGCCCCCTGGGTACCTCCTTCACATTGCTGCCAAAATCTGCTGGCTGTTTCCAACATTTTACTTATTTAGAAGTTGCCTAGTGGTTCTAAAAATAGATCTTACAGAGGAGATTAGCATTTGTCCAGTAGGATAGGATAGGATAGGACAGGACAGGACAGGACAGGACACGACAGGACACGACAGGACTGGACAGGACAGGACATAGAATAACAGAGTTGGAAGGGACCTTGGAGTCATCCAGTCCAACCCCCTGCTCAAGCAGGAGCCCCTATACCAGAGGTCCCCAACCTTTTGGGTACCAGGGACCAGTTCCATGGAGAGAGGTTTTTCTGCAGACCGGAGAGTGTGTGGTTTTGTGTTCTGCCTGCATCCCACGGATGGGGCTTTGCTTGTTCGTGCGAACCGGTTGCTGGCGTGCCGCGGCCTAGTACTGGTCCACGGACCAGGGGTTGGGGACCCCTGCCCTATACCATTTCAGACAACTGGCTGTCCAATCTTTTCTTGAAAGTCTCCAGTGAAGGAGCACCCACAACCTCTGGAGGCAAGCTGTTCCACCAGTTAATTGTCCTCACTGTTAGGAAATTTCTCCTTAATTCCAGGTTGATTTTCTCCTTGTTTAGTTTCCATCCCTTGCTTCTTGTCTTGCCTTCTGGTGCTTTGGAAAATACCTTGACCCCTTCAAACTATTTAGGAATGGAATGGAGTGAAATGGAATAGAGATCAGGACGAGAACAGAATGCTTCACTTCATTTGGCCAAGTGTGATTAGACACACAAGGAATTTGTCAGCGGTGCAGAAGCTCTCAGATGCATCTTAAGATGCACCTTTTCCTTCCCTTTCCTATACGAAGCTCCTTTCTTTGTTTTAAGGACCTTAACCCAAAAATGAGCCTGTGGCAATTGTTGTTCACCTGTTTGCTGGTGTGATTGGCCACGTGCATGACTAACCACCATCTACGAGTATTCTTCTGCCTGAGTGAAGCCTGTGTGTTACTTCCAATAGTATGTCTATCCATGAGAGGCGTGCATTAAAAATGCACTTTTTTTTCCTATGAGGTCTCTTTCAGCTTAATGAAAGAAATATAGCTTGCAAAGTTGCCTTGAATGGAAGAGAGAATTTTTCTAGCAGGAGGGTAGTGCTTTGGCACTTATTTAATGATGAAGTAGGCAAATGTTCTCTTGAGTGTCTAATCTTCCACTATACAATCATCTTTTCAGCAGCTTACCACTTTTCTGCCTCCTGACACTTCATTTCCTCTATTACAGTACACGTTCCTCCATCCCAAGCTGCTTATCAACAGTTTTGGAGGCGATACGAGAAGGGGGTTACAATAAAAAGGGGGACATTCTGATCATTTAGCAGCAGCAACTTGTTATGTCAGTGGTAGGAAAGTGCAGATTAGGTAAGGATGGCCCACTTGGCGTTCAGAGATCCAGGGAGTGCTGTAAGGGAGACATCATTATGGTGAAGAACATCTAGCATCTGTGAACATTTACCTTGTTGAATAAAAAAAAAAATGGAAAACTTTAAAAATGATAATACCATAAGTCAGATGGCGAACCTATGGCACGGGTGCCAGAGGTGGCACTCAGAGCCCTCTCTGTGGGCACGTGCGCCTTCGCCCCAGTCCTAGGCCTTTAGCTGGGTTTTATAAAAAACCTTTTCGCTTTAGGCCTCTGCTGCCATGTACAAAAAAAAAAAAAGTCCAATCAGTCAGTTTCAACTTCTCGCGGGAAAAAAAGATTTTGCAAAGTTGGAATTGATTGATTGAACTTTTTAGTCCCACCCAGTCTGCCGCCACCACACCCACGCCCACCCACTGGGCCACACCCACCTAATGGGCCACACCCACCGGCACCCACGCTGCATGTGGGTTTTGGGTTGCAGTTTGGGAACTCAGTCTCTAAAAGGTTCGCCATCACTGCCATAAGTGGTCCATGGACAATGGATTAGATATTGAATGTAGGTCAAACTTCCCTGGTTTGTGCCCATTGCAGATCCATTGAGAAAGAGTCAAATTCCCAGATTCTTTCCCATAAAGTTCCAGGCAGAATTAATTTTTGTCCCTGGTTGATAGTGAGCAGAGGGTTATAGAATCCACACCTCTTCAAGTTGCCAACGTTGAGAAACGCTGGCTTAACATGCTGTCCACACAACACAGTCGCTCAGGGTCCAAGCCATTTTAAGATAAAATTACCTTGTAAATTTAAAATAAATTACTTTAAAAAAAAACAAAATAATGGTATTAGTAATAAAATAACGATATTGTAATGACAATCCATTTATTTTTCCTTGTTTTCCTTTTCTTTTTCCCTTGAATTTGTTTTAGGGGAGCTCAAAACCTTGGCTCCATTAGACCGTGAAAAGACCCCTGTCTACAATCTGATCGCCCGGGCAACTGATGGGGGAGGGAGGTTCTGTCAATCAAAAATCCATCTAATATTGGAAGATGTCAATGATAATCCTCCACTGTTTTCTTCTGACCACTACACTGCCTGTGTCTATGAGAACACTGCCACCAAAGCCTTGTTGACCAGAGTTCAAGCCAATGACCCTGATGTAGGTGAGTATAGGACACTAAAAGGAAAACTGATTGGAAGCATGTAAGTAGAACTTGGTAAGAGGTAGCCTTTATTTTTCTTATAATTTATGCATTATCTTTTAGCTGAAGTTGTAAAACTCAGAAATAGCACAAGAACCTAAAGTACTCAAATCTGGATCTGGTCCCCAAACCCAAAGCTCACGTTTGTTGGTTAAATAGTGTCTTAGCTCAGTTAGGTCTAGTGGTGAAGTCCCCAGACTAGAAACCAGGAGACTGTGAGTTCTAGTCCCACCTTAAGCATGAAAGCCAGCTTGGTGACTTTGGGCCAATCACCAGGAGACCGAGTTCTAGTTCTGTCTTAAGCATGAAAGCCAGTTGAATGACTTTGGGCCAGTCGTTCTATCTCAGCCTAAGCAGATCGAAATTTGAATGCAAACAGATTTTCGTGCTTTTCCCTTCCTGCCATTCTCTCCTTTTGTGGCTGCTTAATGTCAGAAATAAGAGAGCCGAGCAATGAGAAAGAGAAACAAAGAGCCAGCAGATTTTATAGTTAATGATGAATAGCGCAGATTTCATTTTCTAACTTTTGACTTGTAGTTAGCTATTAAGGTCAAATGCAAACACAGGATGCTGGTAATAAAACATGACAGTATTGATATGTGAATATTAAAAGAAAGATCTCTTGATTCAGCAGTCTGCTACTACAGCTATAAATCCTTCCATACTGAAGACATGCGACCCTCTCTCCATGCGTAGTCATCTTTTGTGAGCATGCTATTTGCACAATGATACCTGCTTTAAAAGTGTATTTTTGTGGGAAGACAGTAGGAAGGGCGTAGAATGAAGAGGGAGGCCGTTAACTGTTTGCACAGTTCTGTGTTCTGCTTGCTCCGAGGGTGTTTCCAAGCCTATCAAGTCCAAAGTACCATGAACATTTCCAGAAAGAGCACGTTCCAGGAAAAAATTGAATAATCTGAGCAACACCAGCAAATAAAAAAGTTATGCATAACTAGAGAGACGGGCTTCTAATTAGTCTAGGTGTTTATCAAATGTCTGGTAGATGTTTTGACAATCTGAAACTTGGTGATATTCTTCAATTTCATGTTTAATTTTTTTGGTACAGTACAACTACCCTTCTTTCCCCTTCATTCCTCTCCTTCCTTTTTTCTCCTCCCTCCCTTTATTCTCTTTCTCTCCTTCCTCCCTCCCTCTCCTTCCTTCCCTCTCTTTCTCTCCTCCCTCCCTCCCTTCCCTTTCTCTCTTTTTTCCTTCCCTTTCTCTCTTTTCCTTCCTCCCTTCCTTCCTTCCTTCCTTCCTTCCTTCTCCTACCACAATCAAAACTCTTGACAGATGCTACACAAATTGATCATAATGGTCTGATAGGAAACATTGGTGCTAGATCCTGCTGGAAAGGGAATTAGCCATGCCTGCCAACAACACAATCAGATGAGAACATACCATACTGTAGTCCTGAACACAAGTCAAGTTTTACTTTTCATTTTACTCCACCGGTGGCACTGCGTTTGCCACTTCTAATCTTAGATATCCTTGGTAAACCAAGGAAGTAACTAGGATCAGCCAAGCAACAAAGCTTCCCAAGGAGAATTTCACCAGTTCTCCAGGTTTTGCCAGTAGCTCACTAGGCGTCTGATGGAACCACTTACCACAGGGGTCCCCAACCCCCGGTCCATGAACTGGCACCGGTCTGCAGCATGTCAGCAACCGAGCCGCACAAACAAGCAAAGCCCCATCTGCAGGATGCAGAAAGCATACAAGACCCATGCCCCCTCCGGTCCGTGGAAAAAACTTTCTTCATGGCACCGGTCCCTGGTACCCAAAAGGTCAGGGGCCGCTGACTTACCAGATTTCCCCCCCAAAAAACCACCCCCCACTTCCCAAATGCCTACTTTTTAGGTCCCTTAGACACCTGAGATACATAATGTAATGGGACTACTCGCCTACAGAAATGCTAGGCAGTAATCAGTTTCATCTGAACCAAAGCATGGGATGATGGACATCCTCTCTGTATCCAGATGCCACAATGATAGCAAAAATGCAATGTAATATGTGACCTTCTGTGTTCTGGGCCAGAAACTATCTGGAACAATTACGGGTCATTATACGTAGCACAAACCTTCGCAGTCATTGATCAGAGTTGGTTTCCTGGACTTTCTCAAAGTCTGACCCCAAGGTGTGGAGATTACAATCCCCCTACTTCAAAAGGCAAGAGATGCTAACAAATAGTGACTTGGACAAAGCCAGTAGCTTCCCATGGCTGAGGATACAACTGAATCTTGTTCTCCCTGATCCTTGTCCAACACGCTAACTATCTCACTTGATTTGCCTTTGCAATGCAACAAGAACTAAAGAATTTGACGAGTATAAATAAAACGAGTCAAAGAAAATAGATGGTATTCAAGGTTCCACCGTTTCCGATAGATAATGTTTCCCAAATGGAGCTTTTTGTGGAGGTAGCTGTTCCTATGGGGAAGATTAGTCTAATTGTGAAAATTTCATTTATTTTTTCTTCCCTCTCCTTAGGCTTTTTAGTTGTACACTGAGGGAAATAAAGGCATATTCATTAAGTAAAGCAGCAACTAATGGCACAATACACCCCTGAGGAAATGACCATAAAAGCTGTCATAATCTGCAAGGGATGGACAATATATTCTTGAATTTGGAGGTGTAGCCTTACACTATCATTTTCTTTGGGTACAGGATTATGTAACTGTGTAGTGAAGGAGACCATTATGATTTCCTTTCTTTCCCAGATGGAGCAATATGTCCTAGCTCTGAGGTAATACCAGTGTTGATTCTAGATCAGTGTTTCTCAACCTTGACCATTTTAAGGCATGTGGACTGCAACTCCCAGAATTCCACAGCCAGCCATGCTGGCTGTGGAATTCTGGGAGTTGAAGTCCACATGCCTTAAAATGGTCAAGGTTGAGAAACACTGTTCTAGATGAAGTCAGTTTTCCCTGGAAAAAGCCAAGTTCTCAACTTTAGTCCTCCTAGGCGTGATCTCCTGCTGGAGCAGCACATAAAAAAATGTGCCCATTACATTTTCACTCCTTTAGTTAAGCTGGTCATCACTTGTGGCCCCCACCAAGAAGTTCTAGCTGTGCAGGGGAAATCAAACCAGTCTGTCTTATATCACAGTGCGCAGATGAAAGGGGAGAACTTACATTAACAGAATAACAGAATTGGAAAAAACGTTGGAGGTCTTCCACTCAAATCCCCTACTCCTGCAGGAGACCCTATACCAGGGATAGGCAACCTTGGCTCTTTTATGATTTGTGGACTTCAATACTCAGAATTCCTGAACCAGCCATGCTGACTCAGGAATTCTGGGAGTTGAAGTCCACAAGTCATAAAAGCCAAGGTTCCCTACCCCTGTCCTATACCATTCTGGACAAATGGCTGTCTAATCTCTTCTTGAAAATCTCCAGTAATAGAACACCCACAACTTCTGGAGGCAAGTCGTTCCACTGATTAATTGTTCTCACTGTCAGGAAATTCTTCCTTAATTCCAGGTTGCTTCTTTCCTTGATTAGTTTCCATCCATTGCTTCTTGCCCTGCCTTCAAGTGCTTTAGAGAATAGCTTGACCCCTCCTCTTCTTTGTGGCAGTTCCTTAGTTGGAACCGTGTAGATTGGAACATTGGAACTGTGTCATGCAAAAGCAGAAAGTCACATTGCTGCAGCACAGCATGAAACTAGTGTTATGCAGTGTGTCACAACAGTAGCATTGAAGCAGCACAACACAAACTCTTTTTATTTCATAGTATGTCAGGAGGCAGAGCTTATGTTGTGATGTAGCAGAAGCCTATGAATACCTGCGGCTATTATCATAAATTACAAATAGTAACAAGCTCTACATGTGCCTTTGAAAACAATTTGGAAACTGCCAGTTATAAAATAGAACAGTGGATATAAAATAGTGGATAAGGACTTCTGTCTAGCACAGGTAGTCCTTGACATATGACCATAATAGAGTCTATGACATATGTCATGAAGGTTGTAAAAGGGGTTGGTCATATGACCGACCTGATTTTACAATCTTTTTGCAGCATTCATTAAGTGAATGCATCAACCATAACATGAATGCTACAGTCATTAAGCAAACCCAATGTTCGATACAGCATCAATTTGCCAAAAACCAGAAGTTAAATGCCAGTTTTAGGCGTAATCATTGTAAACAGTGATCACATGACCATGGAACTCTGCAAACAGGCATAAATGCAGCCATGTTGCTAAACACCCAAAGTGCAGTCACATGACCATGGAAAGGGAACAATTGGCAGAATTTTAGAACCAGGTTGTAAGTCCCCTTTTTCAGATAGGTTGTAACTTCTAACAGTCATAAGTCAAGGACTGTCGGTCTTACACCTGTCCTCCTGTTGCTCTGTTGGTTGACAGTAGGATTCTGGGCCCAGTTCAATGCACTGATTTTGATCTATCATAACCAAGCCTTATAGGATTAGGAATTATCTCAATTAGCCAGTAAAGCTAGTTGGGCATCTATCAGTAAGCAAAGAACTCATGATTCCTGAAGCCACTTAGATTCAGACAAGGAATCTCCCTTGTCTGTGCACACATGTAAGGAGAGAATGCAGTAAGTCCTGGATCAAGGTGAATTTAAAGCGATGGGACCCTATAGGTAGTGCTTCTTTATTTTGGCTCCCATGCCACAGGACACCTTACCCCCAGAATCTGGTATCCTGTGTAAGTATTGAACCGTACTGCTTTTGTTGACTTCGTTTTCTGATTCTTATGGTAAACTACCAGGAGTCACAATGAGCTGAGTGGTATAAAAATAGATGTAAGAGATAAAGAAAGACAGGCAAAAGGATGTGTACACTTATCAATTATTGATTATGTGCCATCAAGTCAGAAGTCGTATCTTAGCAACTGCATAGGTAAATTTTCTCCACGACAATTTGTGCCTAACCAGGTCTTTCAGATCTGCCAGTGGTGCATCCATTGCTACTCATCAATACTTTTTCTATCCTTCAAAGTTCAACTTTTGCTTCCACAGATGCTCAGACAGAATACCATTGCTTGCAGTGTTCAGATGATTTTATTGATGTTCTGGTCAATAATTTATGGGGGATAAAATATAGAGCGTGATCATCTGAAACGTTTCTTTAGCCAGATATATTGGATTGATTGAAACAATTATATAAACTTGAATGAATATTTTGATGCAATCCAAGGCATCAGTTTTGGTCTCCTGTTCACAATGGGACTAAAAAAAACATGAATTCTTCCATTACTAATAGATTTCCAACTATAAACTATGCTTTATGGATTTAAGGCAAGCTGATTTCATGTGGATCCTTATAGATCAATTTTGACTTCAGCATGGATTCTTAATTGTGGTTTGTTCCACTGCTCTAAATCAAGAAATAGAAAACTGCAATTAATGAAAAAAAAAATCCTGGTTTCTTTATTCATTTTCGTAAATGGATAAAGATAGGAATCTCATCCTTAAAGTAAGAATAGAAGAATAAAATTTTATAAATACTCACCTATTAATAGTAATTGTAGTTATTTGTTATTCTGATTTATGTAACTCACCAATAACTTACCTGACATTGGGCTCAGGTTAATTCATGCAATACGAATAAATAATAGTAATAGTAATGATAGATGACCAAGCTACTCATTCAATGGCTTGAATCTACAAAGACTTTAAAATACCAATGAATCAAGTAGGCAGATAATAAAATCATAATTTAAATACTACTTACCTTTAATAACTGCAGAATGTTGGGAGATAAATCCTGTGTGTATCGACATGTAGATTCTAAATTATAATTGAAGTATCATTTCTTCCTAATGACTTTTTCAAGGTTTCATGTCATCACCTTTGGATAAATCAAAAATGGTTTTTTAAAAAAAGAATCCCTGTTCCTTTGAGAGTGTCATCTAATCTTTGGTAATATAATTTAAACAAGTGTCCATATATCGTTCTTATGATTGCATTTTATGAATATGCCTGGACAATTCTTCCTCGGGCCTATCTAAGCAAGGAATTGTGCTCCTGACATATCGAGCGAAAAATAAATGTATATTACATTCTGATCCATGTTAATTGGTTTTATACAACAACATTTTCTGTCATAGCAAAAAAAGGATTGCCCAGTTTGATGGCTGATCTTGATTGAACTGGTAAAGTTGGTGAGGTGTAGAGGAGGTTTAGCCTTCCAAGTTTACATTGCAAAATCTGCAAGAAGAATGGAATGGAATGGAATGGAATAGAGTAGAGTAGAGTAGAGTAGAGTAGAGTAGAGTAGAATAGAATAGAATAGAATAGAATAGAATAGAATAGAATAGAATAGAATAGAATAGAATAGAATAGAGCTGGAAGGGACCTTGGAGGTCTTCCAATCCAGCCCTTTGCTCAAGCAGGAGGACCTATACCAGGGGTAGGCAACCTTGGCTCTTTTATGACTCGTGGACTTCAACATGGCTGGCTCAGGAATTCTGAGAGTTGAAGTCCACGAGTCATAAAAGAGCCAAGGTTGCCTACCCCTGACCTATACTATCTCAGATAACTAAATGGCTGCAAATGTATAAAGATAATGGTAATTTTCTTTGTTGCCATCTAATGTATGTCTGAATTTTTGCACGCTTTATGTGGTAGTCCTTGATTAGCAAGTGAGTAAAAGACTCCCAGGAAATTCCAAACTAAAATGGAAAGTTAAAAATAGTTCCCAGAAGAAAGCATTATGGAATCATATTTGTACTGATGCTAAAATATATGGACAGCCGTGAAATCATCAGAAGCTTGAAGGAAGCTTTATCTTTCAAGTACGACTAAAGTGATTTTGAATTAATGAAGTATAACTAGAAGCAGGATGTGTAGTTTGTAGATTGTAAGTGATTGATGTCAAGCAAATAAAAACAAATGTGTTCCTACGTCTGTTGGCTTCAAAGGAAAGAGAAGGCTGACTTTAAAAGACTGTTGTATTCTTGTTTGTTTTCCTTTGCCACGGCTAAGTTGTACAGATAAGGCAACAACAAAATGGAAATGTGCACAACTTAGTTTTTGCATTTGTGTTCAATTAGGCTGAAAGCAAACCCCCTTGCTGCATCGTAAAAAGAATTGTCCTGATTTCACTTTTAGCATACAGATCTCTATCATTCTTGAAGTTAGTTTAAGTTGGCTATCTGGGGGATGAATAACCCAGCACCTCACACATGACCTCTGAACTTATCTTCTTTCAAATATTCTGTAGTTAACTTTTGCTGAAAATTAGTGGTAAGGCTTCTCAACATTCTGTAAAGGTAAAAGTTTCCCCTATCCAGTCATGTCCAACTCTAGAGCCAGTGGTCGTCTCTGTTTCTTAGCTAAGGGAGCCAGTGTCGTCCGAAGATGCTTCCGTGGTCATGTGGTCAGCATGACTATACACCAAGGCACACAGAATGCTGTTACTTTCCCAACTAAGTGGTACCCATTAATCTACTTGCATTTGCATGCTTTCAAACTGCTAGGTGAGCAGAACCTGGGGCAAGTGACGGGAGCTCACCCTATCACACAGCGCTTGGGTCTCAAACCTGCTCAGTCAGCTTTCCAACTGACAAGTTCAGTGTCTAACCTTTAAGCCAGGGATCTCCAACCCCTGGTCCGTGGACCGGCACTGGGCCATGGCATGCCTGAAACCAGTCCGTGCAAACAAGCAAAGCCCCATCCGTGAGATGCAGGCAGTACATGAAACCACGCCTCCTCCGATCTGCAAAAAAAAACCTCTCCCCATGGTACCGGTCCCTGGTGCTCAAAAGGTTGGGGACCTCTGCTCTAAGCACTTGTGCTCTCCATTATTCTTTAGAAGCTTTCAAATAGGGTAGTGATAGTGGTTGTTTTATAAGAGAAAAAACTGGGTTCCTCTCCTTTCCCCAAAGTAAGAAGAAATAGAATTCCTGATCTCACCCATATAAGAGGCATTTGCCTACCGGGTCTATTTTTCCATCCCAAAGTTGCTGCTCTACTCCAGCCTTTCCCAACTTGGAAGTCTACCAGCATTGTGGGACTTTAATTCCCAGATCTGTGGGTAGAAAGAACTTGCAGAGATGCAAATTCTAACACATTGGACAATGATCAGGGACAACATTCTTTGAAAGAAGGGCAGTTCCAAAGAGCAGCTAATGGTGGTTGGGTTGAGCCAGACAAGAAATGGACATGAATATATAGGTAATCCTTGACTTACAACAGTTCAGTTAGTGACTGTTCAAAGTTACAGTGACTCTGAAAAAAGCGACTTATGAGCGGTTTTCATACTTAGGACCGTTGTAGCATCCCCATGATCAAGACTCGGATGCCTGGCAACTGACTCATATTTATGAACGGTTGTATTGTCCCAGGCTCATGCAATCCCCTTTTGCGACTTTCTGACAAATCAAAGTCAATAGAGGAAGCCAGATTCCCTTAACAACAGTGTTACTGATTTAAGAACCGCAGTGATTCACTTAACAACTGTGGCAGGATAGGGGCAAAATTAAAACGGGGTAAAATTGACTTAACCAATGTCTCACTTAGCAAATGAAATTTGGAGCTCAGTTGTGGCCATACGTCGAGGACTACCTGTATCTCATAGCTCTGCTGCTGATAGCGCTGAACTACGTACGATTAAAGTGTTGTGCCATGTTGACATCTTGGTCTTTTCTGCCTCACAGAATTAAGAAGAACTGCTCTTCCCTCCTCTTCTCTTTTTTCAGGGGTGAACAGAAAGATTGTGTATTCCTTGGCAGATTCTTCAGAAGGCTTCTTCTCTGTCGACATGTCCTCGGGCATCATCATTTTAGAACATCCTCTTGACCGGGAACTTCAGTCTTCCTACAATGTCACCATTAAAGCTTCCGACCAGGGCATCGTGCAGACTCTCTCATCATTTGCTACCGTTACAATTACTGTCCTGGACATTAACGACAACCCCCCTGTCTTTGAGAGGAGAGATTACCTGGCTGCAGTGCCTGAAGACACCTCACCAAATGCCGAGATTATTTTTGTGTTTGCCACCAGCAAAGACATTGGTACAAATGCAGAGATCACCTACCTCATTAGATCTGGTAATGAAAAAGGAAAATTCCAGATTGATTCTAAAACAGGTAAGTTTACCAAAGTAAGGAGAAGGCTTATAAAGCAGGTTTAAAAATAATCCTTTCATTTTATAGTTGGGTAAGAAAGACACACCACTGCTCATATTTAGCTTGGGTGCCATCGTTACTAATTTATGCTTCAACCCAGGAGCAACAGAACAATATTACAAAAAAATCCCGAAGAATCTCCATTGTGCCTAGTAAAATTCAATATAGAACTTAATGGCTGCAGTCCTCATTTTCACTAACATAAGTGTCATTGAACTTCTGAATAAGAACAGGTTGGATTTTGCTGTAGAAAACATTGCCAAGCGTGTAAGATTTCTGTTACACAAGTGAAGCACTTGGCATCCATTTCTGTTAAATTTCAGTCAGTTCACTTCAGGCCCTTTTGCTAATCTTGAATTATTACTTTGGGGCTGTTAGCTATCTCACCCAATTGCGTGTCATCTGAAAATTTGATAAGCAGTCCCTGTGGCTCTTCATCCAAATCATTAGAGAAAGTATTGAAGATGAGAGGACTCAGGAGGGATCCTTGTACCACTCCACGTGACACTTTCCTCCAGTTACGATGAGCAAAGTTTGAGTGCAGTTTTCGAGCCAACTATGTACCCATTTAATTCTCATGCCATTTATCCCACACCCGGCTAGCTTGCTAATCAGCTTGTCATGAGAAACCGCTAAGGCCGTTTCTCTGTAGTATTCAGGACTGAAGCAACACTAAACTGGATCTAGTTAACTGATTCCTTCCAAAAATATTTGTAATCAAATAACCATTTCTGTCAGATATGAAAGACCAGGTTCATACGTGAAGGTCGAATTAAACTGATTTATTGCTAAAAAGTCTCTGCTCTGGAATCTTCTCAACTAACAGCACCTGCTTGGACTTAGATACAGGTCAATGGAATTCAAGGAGGCTTTGGACTTAGTCCGCTTATGGCTATGTAGAGATTCTAGGCTGATTCATCTTTTAACTCCGCCCCTAGGTTCTGCCACTCCTTTTCCTGAAAATTCCTTTCCCTTGTCCAAGAAAGGGATATTTGCAACAGGAGTGGAATTTGTCCAAATTCTTGATATTTAAGGAGGGTCAGATAGACTATGCTGCTTTTAAAATGTATAGAGCAGACATGTCAAACACAAGGCCTGGGGGCCGGATGCGGACCGCAAAGTGGTTTCATGTGGCCCGTGAAGCCATCCTGGAAACAGTGAGGGAACGGCCCCCGCTGCCTTGGCCCTGGCCCAGGCTGGCCGGGAGCCAATGTACAATTTTGTGATGGCCATCTGTGCTGAAATGTATTCAGTCTTAGCTCCACAAGGCCGTCCAGAAACAGCGAGGAACCAGCCCCTGCTGCATTGGCCCCGCCCCCTGGGTGCATGCTGGGGAGGTGTTACCCTTTGTGAGGAATGAAGAAATGCACCATGCCTTGGCGCTTGCCCCGGTCCCACCCCCTTGTGCCAGAGACCCTCAGATCTGTCCCACTCCTGCCCAGGCCCCCACAGGCACCCTTGACACGAACAATGTAGAGCTGGCCATGCCCATCCAGTAGGCCACACCCACTCCATCCACACCCACCCAGTAGGCCACACCCACCCTGGCCACCAAGGGCAACCACATTACTGATGCGGCCCTCAATGAAATTGAGTTTGACACCCCTGATACAGAGAATCTAAAAGTGGGAGAAACAGCCACGGTCTAGTTCTGATATGTGAAATGAGATGGGATGGGATGGGATGGGATGGGATGGGATGGGATAAGATGAGGCAAGGTAAGATAAGATAAGATAAGATAAGATAAGATAACCTTTATTGTCATTTTTTACTATGAGCATACTGGCCCACATTAAAAATGAAATTCTGTTGCCTGCTCTTTTTATTAGTTGAATTTGCCTTTCAAAGGGTTGGGTCCATTTAGATCAGCGGTTCTCAACCTATGGGTCGCGACCCCATTTGGGGTCGATCGAGCATTTTACGGGGGTCGCCAAACGATGCGATCCGCCATTTTCCCCCCTCAAGGGACGGTGCTGCGCATGCGCGCTGCACGGGGGGGCTGCACATGCGCGTCGCACATGGGGGCAGCGCCGCGCATGGGGGCGCCGCGCATGCGCGGCACATTTGTGTGACGGGAGTCGCCGTCACACAAACGTTGAGAAACGCTGATTTAGATCAAATAATATCTTTCAGTGGATTTGGAGAGTGCAATCAATTTGATATCAAGGTTTGATATGGCAAGATAATATAATATATATATATATATATATATACATGCATGCACAAAAGTCTGTCCAGTCTCCAAATCAATTTGAAGGCTTGAGATTTCGTTTGACAGTTCAGTTCAGAGGACCGGGCTGGAGTGTGGAAAATGGAGTGAGGTAGTTGTGCTAATGATGGAAAGTCATCCGGCCTTAGGAGGGCATTCGGGAAGGAAGGTGCTGCCACTGAGAAGACCCTGTTTTGTGTAGGTGCTCGTCAAATTTCATTCAGATTTTGGAAACCTGCTATCTAGCATCAAAGAAGTCACAAGAGAAGCAGCATACAGATGATGGTACAGGTCCTCGACTTAACGTCAGTTCATTCTGTGATCATTCATAGTCACAACAGCATTGAAAAAAGTGACTTATGGCCGTTTTTCATCCTTGTGATGTCGTGTGTTATGGGATCACCTTTTGAGACTTTCTGAGAAGCAAATCGGTGGGGAAGCCAAATTCATTTAACAAACCATGTTACTAACTTACCACTTGCAATGATTCACTTAACAGCTGTGACAAGAATGGTCATAAAATGGGGCAAAATTCATTTAACAACTGCTTCGCTTAGCAAAAGAAATTTTGGGATCGGTTGTGATCGTAAGCTGAGGACTACCTGTATTTGGGTCTTTTATTCCCTTTAGATTCATATACCAGTTGTATTTTTACAAAGACTTTTCTCAATGACAATATGTTAACTGAAAAAAAAAAGTCTCTTCTATATTTTTCCATTGCTATCAAGGAAAGGGGGAAAATAGGTTCCTTCATGCTTCCATGCAGAGTTTTTGTGCTTTTTTTTTTTTTTTGCTTTGTTTTGTTTTCCTATTCCCTTTCTTTTCTGTCAGTTTCTGAAATCTCTTTTTTTTTTTTTTAGTCAGAAGAGATTTTGCGATACCACTCAAGGGCACTTTAAGTTTTAATATTTGAGAGAACTGGAGTGGTTTTAGCATATTATGTCTCCTTGGTATTGGAACAAAAACAATAGTTAAAGCTCTATTTGCAAGGAAGACAAAGAAGGTAAATCAATTAAAAATAGTGACATTTAATTACCAATGAGGCATTTATTATGTGTTAATGAATGACAGCTTCCCTATCAACAAATCAGCAGTAGGCATGAAAGACTCAGACTCAAAGCAATCCTGTAATTATGTAGAATATCTGATGAATTTATTACTGTAATTTTTTTTTAAAAAAAAATCTTATCCCCAAACCTAGTGGTGATGGATGTTTTATGCCAATGCTTATTCATGCTGACAAATGTACAGTATCTTTTCCCCTGAAGTTGGAAAGAACTGCACCTGCATTTCCCAGGGCAAATGGTTGAAGAGAAATAAGAATTTTGGTCAATAGTCTGAAATCAAGGGCAACCTTCGGTGGTTGATATGAAGATAGGAAGATAGTGGATGGCTGAACTAGATAGTCTTTGGAGGCCTTTTTGTTTTTTCAAATTGAATTTTCAAATTCAAATCATAAGGCAGTGGTGGCAAACCTATGGCATGGGTGCCAGAGGCGGCACTCGGAGCCCTCTCTGTGGGCACAGGTGCCGTTGCCCCAGCCTTGCCTCTCCCCGCAACCCCCTCCTCTCCAGCAGCTCCCCTGAAGGAGAGTCGCCCTCGAGCGTGACCCACACAGAGCAGCGCAGCCAAGGACATGGCAGCCAGGCAGCGTAGACAAGACTCTGCCCTCACACCCCATCATGCAGTTGATGCTGCAGGGCGCGGACAGAGGGTGGTGGCCGCCATAGCGCTGCTGGGCTGCCTGGGTGATCTGCGGCGGGCCCTGGAGGCGGTGAGTGGTCCTGTGGGCAGGCGGGGCGAGGGATGGGGGAGCAGAGCGGGGGTGGAGCAGGGGTGGGGCCAGTTTTTGGGCACTCGGTCTCTAAAAGGTTCGCCATCACTGCCATAAGGGGTAGGGCACTTTTGGGAACACGTCTGGAAGGTGATGCTCTCACTGCCAGTTCACAAACTATCCACATACCAGAAGTACACTATTTATTTATTTATTTATTTTATGAGACTTATATACCGCTTTAAGTACAAGCACTCTCTAAGCGGTGTACACCAGTAAGCAATGTGTGTGTGTGTGTGTGTGTGTGTGTGTATATATATATATATATATATATATATATATATATATATATATATATATTTACATTGCCCCCAACAATCTGGGTCCTCATTTTACCTACCCCGGAAGGATAGAAGGCTGAGTCAACCTTGAGCCGGTGAGATTTGAACCGCTGACCTGCTGAACACAGTCAACTAAAGTGGCTTGCAGTACTGCACTCTAACTGCTGCGCCACCTCGGCTCATGCGCCACCTCGGCTCAATGCGCACTACTGCATTGAGATTATTCTATTCTTAACTTAGCTCTCCAAAGATACTGTCTACTAGCTCAGCTTATCTTTGTCTTATCTTGGTCTGTTGTTTTTTTTTTGTTTGTTTTTTTGAAGTGCTGTCTTCTAAAATCATACTAGAGTTTTGGATACCAGCCATTTTTATTTTCCAAGAATACATCCTGGAAGTGAAGTTGAAGCTAGAGACTTGTGCTTTGCCGTATATCAGCTTCCAGTTTTTAATTTTCAGTGAAAGTAGAAAAAAGATGTCAGCTGAGAGAGTGTTCACAACACATGGAAGACTTATCCATAATTTCAACTGGGAGACTGTGAGCATCTTCAACCAAGCCAAGTCCAAAAATGCTAGAGAATTCCTGGAAGCCTGGCACTCAGACAAATTGGCCATCAACAGGCACATAGAGATAAATGACATCTGCATAGCATTCAGAAAAGACAAAAAGAGAAACTAAATTTCCCAGGACAAATGGTTGGAATAAAATAGGACTTTTAGCCAACAGTCTGAAATCAAGGCAATCAGCACCCAGGTGAACAGAGATTAACACCAAGACCAACATGACCAACAATCAACAAGTAAACAATAACCCAATTAAGGAACTACCAATTCAGACAAGCAATCTAACAATAAACAATAGCTTCATCAAGGAACCACCAAGACCACTCCCACCAATACTGACAGGACAAACGACAGGGGTCTTCAAACTTGGCGCTTTTATGACTTGTGGACTTCAACTCCCAGAATTCCTCAGTCAGGCACGCTGGCTGAGGAATTCTGGGAGTTGAAGTCCACAAGTCATAAAAGGGCCAGGTTTGAAGACCCTTGCACTAATATATAAAGTGAGAACCAACTCCACATCCTACTAACACTGGTGATGTTAACCTACTGTAGTTTGGTAATGAAACATCTGCAAGAAAATAACCAAGCTCAGCCCCAAGGATCCCACAGAATCTAAATATTTGTTTGAAATTGAAAAGATAGGGATCAAATACCAATAACACCTAAGGAATTATGTCTCTATGACAATTGAATTTCCAATTCAAATATTTCTCTGCTTTAATAAAAGGAATCCAGTGACTTTTGCATTGATTCAGATATTTTCTTTCATTTTTACCTGCTTTGCTACTTCCAACATGAAACGTGTATCGGAAGTGGCTTTACTATGTAATCTATGTTGTCACTGTTTGCTTTGTGTTTTTCTGCTGTCACTGAAGTTACTTGTATTTGCTTTCAAAGAAGAGTTTATGACTTTAGGGTTGCATATGATATTCATATCTTGTCTTCTCTCTCCAAGGGTCCATATCTGTAATTGAAGCCTTGGACTTTGAAATGTGTAAGGACTTCTTCCTTGTCATTGAAGCTAAAGATGGGGGCAGCCCAGCTCTGAGTGCCGTGACAACAGTGAATATAAATGTGACGGATGTTAATGATAATCCACCAAGGTTTAGCCAAGATGTCTATAGTGCGGTCATCAGTGAAGACGCATCAGTTGGGGACTCATTAATAATGGTGAGTTCTGAGGTTTTCTACCCGTATCACCAGGGTAAATGGCTAATTGTAAGTGAATTCAGGATGCACTTTCTTAGTGATAACAGATGTTGATAATTTTGAAAATGCTGTATAGCAAGTCTAGGAAAGGTTTATGCATATAGCATAGTTAGGAGAAACGTGGGTGGATATCTAGGGCTTCATTACAGTCTAGTGCATAGATAGATAGATAGATAGATAGATAGATAGATAGATAGATAGATAGATAGATAGATAGATAGATAGATAGATAGATAGATAGATAGCTAACTAGCTGTCTGGCTAACAATACAGACAGACAGACAGAGGTAGGATATATAAGGAGAGAGACATGGGGAGATAGAAAGGGAGGTAAATAGGGAGATATTTGCTTTTTAAAATTTATCTTGGCGACTTTTTGAGCTGACAGTCTAGTACGGAGCTAGATAGATAGCTAACTAGCTGGCTGGCTAACAATAGAGATAGATAGATAGATAGATAGATAGATAGATAGATAGATAGATAGATAGATAGATAGATGGATGGATGGATGGATGGATGGATGGATGGATGGATGGATGGATGGATGGATGGATGGATGGATGGATGGATGGACGGAGGGAGGGAGGGAGGGAGGGAGGTAGATGAATAGGTTGGGAGAAATTTCTTGACTGGCAAACTTAAAATTAAATGTTATTCAGAAAATTTTTACAGGAACAATATATTTTTTGAAAGTTTTGTTAAAATGCAGCTTACATCAACCCAATTTATTACTGTGCTAAGCCATAATGTAGTTTCTTTAGTTTGCTTATAGCATGCTAGGATACACAATCAAGCCAATTATAAATCATGATAAAGCAAATCATGGATGTGTGAAGCAAGTCTTCAAATTGCAAGATGATGATTGAATTAATTTCCCAAACTTGAGAATAACTCCCCAGTCAATTTTCCCCATATGGACGTTTTTGGTCTAGCATGCAGTTAATCGTGGAACTTTATTTGGGTGAGGCCCTGATTGGTCATTGTCATTGTTCTCCCTCCTGTTTATAATTCTTCGTTTTTCCAAAGTTGATAGCCGAAGATGTGGACAGTCCTCCCAATGGACAGGTATCTTTCTCCATTATCAGCGGAGATCAAAATAATGAATTTTCAATTGATCCTGGCTTGGGACTGATTAAAGTTAAAAACAGATTGGACCGAGAACGGGTAAGGTCAACCAGTTTCATATTTTCTCCATTGCTTTCTTCATGCAGCTAGTATTAATAATTGATAAATACCTACGGATTTATGTTATAGAAGTAAAAAAAATTATTTCGCAGGATTATTCTTTGTCATTTTCCTAAGCAGGCATTGCCATAGCACGGGAATAATGCTAGAAGAAGAAGATTCTTTGGCATTTTCCCATTGCTTTTCTGTTTAAACACCCTCCTTTCCCAGTATCCTAATCCCAGTTTGTAGTATTTGCTACATTTCTGACATCATGATTGTAGAAGCTTAGAGTTCCTATTTTTTCAGAAAAAATACAAATTAAATAAGAGAGAGAGAGGGAGAGGGAGAGAGAGAGATACAGGACAGACTAAAATAAACATGCAGTTTTCCTGTGAGGTGCTTTCTTTCTAAAAATTAGTACAGTTCATATGATATAGGAGTGAAGGTGTATTGAACCAAAACTGAGATGCCTCAAGTTCAAGCCATCTACAAAAATTCACTGGGTGATTTTAGGCCAATATATCTTAGTTCAATCTACCTTGCATAATTTTTGTGAGGATAAAATATATGAATATGTAAACTACCTTGAGATTCTGAAGAATAGGTGGAACATAGATCTAAGGATGGGATGGGATAGAATAGAATAGAATAGAATAGAATAGAATAGAATAGAATAGAATAGAATATTCTGTATTGGCAAAATGTGATATAAAAATAGCACAAGTGTGTTATAAACATATCACAAGATATAAACAATATATTCTGGGAGTGCAAGTTCTATTGATATAACCCATTTTCACTATTAGATTTTCTGCAACCCTAGTTATTGCATGTTTCACATTTACTTTGTGAATGGATTAGTTTGTATACATTGCTGACTGAGGACCTCAAGGAAATTAGCTGAAGCCAAATACAGTGAATGGATGAGGCAGGCAGGCAAAGATAATCAGGACCTTGGAGAGCTCAATGCATGGAAGGCAGGCTGGGATAACTGTCCACTCAACATGAACATGACTTTCCTTCCAGCACTCAGCTAAGCTCATACTAACTAAGACTTTATTTAATAAAGCTAAAAAGCCAGTAATTCCTTAGCTCCAATCCAATTTTAGATTGCTGAATTTTAGATTGAAAGAGCTCATTACCCTTTCTAAGGCCTGGATAGCTGGGAAATTGCAGGGACTAAAGAAAGATGTTGGAAGACAAATCCAAACCGTAAAATCATTGTAATGGATACCATAGTAGGGTAACCTGGAGTTCAACGTCTTTGGTAGGGATTGACACTAGAGAAGACCAGATCCCAAAGACTTCCAAGTCCCTTAAACTCCAGAATGTACAGGTGGTCCTCGGCGTATGACCACAACTGAGCCCAACATTTCCATTGCTAAGTGAGACTGTTGTTAATGGAGCTTTGCCCCATTTTTCTTGCCACAATTGTGAAGCAAATCACTGCAAGTTGTTAAGTCCATACATAACATGGTTATTAAGTGAATCTGTCTACCCTATTGACTTTGCTTGTCAGAACGACCTCAGGGCACTAGAGCCATAACAAATATGAGCCAGTTGCCAAGCATCTGGATTTTGATCACATGACCCTGGGAATGCTGCAATGGTCATAAGTGTGAAAAATGTTCATAAGTTACTTTGTTCAGTGCCGTTGTAACTTTGAAGAGTCATTAAACAAATGGTTGTAAGTCAAGGACTATCTTTCTAGAGGAGCTGGCTATTTGGGGAGTAACACTAAACTACGGTTTATTGCTATGGGAACAGTCTCCAATACCTCTTGGCTCTTCTTTCCTCTATTGCAGCTTCAGGTAAGACAAAGAAGGGTCTTCCCTCTCCTTGCAATTATTTCAGAGCAAAAAAGTTATTAGAAGTAATTTAAGGCAGGGGTGAAGCTTCCCAAATTGCACCAGTGAATATCAGGAGTAGAACACTAAATTTTGGTGGATGGGGTTTGCTACTGATTGCCCAGCGGGAAATCCTGGAAAGCGTACACATTAAACCTACAGTTGATGTAACATCCTTTTGGAAGTCACCATCCTTCTCCAAGCATTCCCCCAAACAAGCCTAAATTTCTGAATTAAACATTTCAGCTTTGCTGAAATGATTGTGTTGTTATCCTATTCCCTGCTATCTTTAAAACCTGCAATTCCAACTGCAAAATAGTATTTGTTTCTTCGTTTAGGGCAGTGTTTTTCAACCTTGACAATTTTAAGGCATGTGGACTTCAACTCCCAGAATTCCACAGCCAGCATTGCTGTTGTGGAATTCTGGGAGTTGAAGTCCACATGCCTTAAAATGGTCAAGGTTGGGAAACACTGGTTTAGGGAAACAAGCTGGTACTGTAAACCAGGAATCAAAGTTCTATGCCTCTTTGGCCTCATTCTAAATGTTCTCTAAGAGCTACCGGTTTATAATTTTAAGCATGATGTCAGTTTAGTTTGGCAGCCTACTCAGTAGCATGCCAGAGAGCCATGTGGAAAAAGTAGAGAAAAAAGAGGGAGGATGGAAGAGGAATGGCTGCTACTAATTTTAAACTAGTATTCATAATTGTCCCACCTTCAGCTGCTATCACCTTCACTTGGATCTGCATGCCAAACTGCCAGATGGTTCTAAAAAATGTGTTAGCCACCAATAAGTTACAGCTCCACTCTAAATCAGTGTAACACTGTAATTTATCTGAGTTGAGGCAAGAAGTTTAAGAAGACCAAAAGGTTCCAGGTTTATCTGAGTGTTGGAGGAAGACCACGATTATGCAAACTGAATGTCCAAGACAGCAAACTGATCTAGCTGCAAAACACCAGATAAGCACCAGATGGTGCCAAAGAGGTACTAAAATCTATATCCTGCAATGTACAGTGGGGAGGCCTTTGGTTGCGTCCATCCCTAATTTGACAGTCCTAATGCAATAGACATTAGCATACAGTTAACATAGATGCAGGACTACGGTATTGTGCCAAAATGAAGTTTATTGCTGCATAAAGTCCATTTCATCCCCTAATTCATCTGCATTGTTGATCGCGCCAAATAAGCCTCCTTGAAGAACAAATCTTCCAACCACACAATGCCAACATGATGTGGAAAACCAGACTAAAATCATCAGAAAAGGATATCACTTTTTTTCACAGAACTGAATCTTGCCAGGGAAAAGGGTAGGTAGTTCTCGACATGACCACAGTTGACTCCAAACGTTCTGTTGGTAAGCAAAACAATGATTAGGGGGCTGGACTAGAAGACCTCCAAGGTCCCTTCCAGCTCTATTCTATTCTATTCTATTCTATTCTATTCTATTCTATTCTATTCTATTCTATCCTACCGTACCCTACCCTACCCTACCCTACCCTACTCTACTCTACTCTACTCTATTCTATTCTACTATATTCCATTCTATTCCATATTCTGTTCCATTCCCTATTCTATTCTATTCTATCCTACCCTATCCTACTCTACTCTACTCTACTCTATTCTATTCTATTCTATTCTATTCTATTCTATTCTATTCTACTGTATTCCATTCTATTCCATTCCATATTCTGTTCCACTCCCTATTCTATTCTATTCTATTCTATCCTATCCTATCCTATCCTATCCTATCCTATCCTATCTTACCCTACCCTACCCTACCCTACCCTACCCTGTTCCGTTCTGTTCTGTTCTACTGTATTCTATTCTGTTCTATTCTACTGTATTCTGTTCTGTTCTATTGTATTCTATTCTATTCTGCTGTATTCTAATCTAGTCTACTCTACTCTATTCTATTCTATTTGTTTAGCCCCATCTTACGACTTTTCTTGGCACAGTTGTTAAGTGAATCCCTGCAGTTGTTAAGTTAGTAACATGGTTGTTGAGTGAATCTGGCTTCCCCATTGATTTTTCTTGTCAGAGGATCCAAAAGTTGACCACATGATCCTGAGACACTGCAGCCATCATAAATACATGTCAGTGTATTTATTGGACACTGTCCCAAAGGTGCTTTTTCAGAAGGCAGCTGGACTTTCTTGTTTTTTCTTTGAAGACGTTTCACTTCTCATCCAAGAAGCTTCTTCAGCTCTGACTGGATGGTAGAAGGAGTATAAATCCTTCCATTCCCCATCATCCAGTCAGAGTTGAAGAAGCTTCTTGGATGAGAAGCGAAACATCTTCAAAGAAAAAACAAGAAAGTCCAGTTGCCTCTTGAAAAAGCACCTTTGGGACAACAAGGGAATGGAATATAAATCCTGGATGACTGACTGAGAATCTCCACAGACGTTTATGGGAACTGCAACTGTCATAAATACATGTCAGTTGCCAAGCATCCAGATTTTGATCCCGTGACCCTGGGGATGCTGCAACGGTTGTAAGTGTGCAGAAGGGTCATAAGTCACTTTTTTTCAGTGTTGTGTGTAACTTGGTCACTAAACAAATGGTCGTAAATTGGGGATTATCTGTAAAGCTTCATTCTTGTAAGGACCCACCCCACTTTGCATCTTAAGAAGACAGAACTCTTGGAATAATTCTTCCAACAGGAATCCTTTATTAAGAAGAAGTGGTTGCAGGCGTGCTAGACAGGACTTGGGGTCCAAGCCCTCCCATTCAAGGTTTTAAGGGGTTCCCCAGTAGTCCCACCCAATCAACCCCCCTTCCAGTGATAGTTTCAGGTATCACAATTCCACCCCTTTTTTTCTTTCTTCCATCTGGATGGAGACTTCAGATAAACTACATGAAAGGCAGATACCCTTCTTTGTTATGGTAAGGTTCTTTGGTGCTAACGCTTTGTGGTTACAATAAACACACATTCAGCATTCAGCTCCTTAGAAGTATACTGAAGGAAGTGAGGGCCATAAAGCCCCTTTGTTCTCCCCCTTCTCTCCCTCTTATGGCAGAATCCAGAGAAGGCAGAATTGGAGTTTCTATATTTGATAATTAAAGATGAAATATAATTGGATTCTGACATCCGGCCCCTCTTAAAAATAAGAGAGATCCACCTGAAAGAAAACACAACAAGTATAAAATTTAGTCAGGCTTGTTAGGATACTCTGTGTGAAACTTCTTCAATAGCTTCGGGGCTCTGACATGACGTTTATGGACCCACTCGTTTTGTGAGGGAGGGAGGTGTTTCCAGGCAACTAGGTATTGAGTTGCTCCATGATATCTCCTAGAATCAAGGATTTCCTTTATTTCAAAGTGTTGTTCACCCTCCACCATGAGTGGAGGTGGTGGTGGGGGGATTTTTGGCCGTAGAGGTGACTGATGCTCTCTTTTCAGCAAGCTGCAATGAAAAATTGGGTGTATTTGCCTGAGATTTTTGGGTAATTCTAATTCTACTGTTACTGGATTTATGATTCTTTTAATTGGAAAAGGTCCTATATATTTTGGTCCAAGTTTTTTACAGGGCTGTAGGGACTTTAGGTATTTTGTAGATAAGTACACCATTTCTCCTATAATGAATGGTGTAGGCTCAACCCTTTTTTTATCGGCTTGTGTTTTGTATGCCTGCCTAGCTTCATCTAGTGCTTTTCTGACTATTGGCCAGGTGTTCTGTAGTTTCTCCATCCATTCTTTCAGCGAAGGGATCGTTGGTTCGTTTGGGGTTAATTCTGGCATGGGGTTGAAACTTTGACCGGTGGCTATTTGAAAAGGAGTGTAACCTGTGCTGGAGTGGACTGCATTATTGTAGGCAACTTCTGCAAAGGGGAGTAAGTCCGCCCACTCGGTCTGCTGGAAACTAAGAAAACATCTTAAATATTGCTTAAGTACTGAGTTCATTTTTTCAGCCCCCCCATTTCCTTGAGGGTGGTGGCTAGATGTCAGTCCCTGAGTGGTTCCTAAGAGGGATAAAAATTCCTTCCAAAATGCAGACGTAAATTGCACCCCCCGGTCAGAGATGATGCGTTGGGGTGCCCCATGCAATCTGTAAATGTGTTGGATGAAAAGTTTTGCTAAGGCTTTTGCAGTGGGAATCTTTTGGCAAGGGATAAAATGCACCTGTTTGGAAAACAAGTCCGTGACCGTCCAAACCACAGTATTCCCATTGCTTTCTGGCAATTCCACTATAAAATCCATGGCTATTTCTCTCCAGGGGGCTGAGGGACTTGCCACTGTTTGCAATAGTCCTGGCAATTTCCCTTGCAACCTCTTTGCCGTGGCACATTTGGGACAACTGGCTATATAACTTTCAATGTCCTTTTTCATGGATGGCCACCAAAATTGCCGTTTAATTAAGTGTAAAGTTTTTACAAATCCAAAATGCCCTGCTGATTTTGTGTCATGGCAAAGCTGCATGAAAGTGACTCTTTGGATTGTTGGTATATATAACTTTTCCCCTACCCAAGGCAACCCGGCTCTCATTGTGCACACATTTTTGTTTTTCTGGAACCATCCATCTGTTTCCAAACTTTTTCTGAATTCAAGTCCAGTTTGGCTGTCCAGTTGTGGTTTTATTTTGGCTTGGGTTCTTGTGGTTACTGGTGCTGCCAGTTGTGACTCTGCCATTATTGGCCTAGAGTCTGTGGTTCGTGCGCTGTTATATTGGGGCATGCGAGATAGTGCATCTGCCAGGAAGTTCTTTCTTCCTGGTAAATGTTTGAGCTTAAATTGGAACTGGTGAAAATGCTGGGACCAGCGGGCTTGTTTGGGATTGAGTTTCCTGGAAGTGTTCAGGGCTTCTAAATTTTTGTGATCAGTCCACACCTGGAAGGGGATTTTGTTGCCTTCCAGGAACTGTCGCCACGTGAGTAATGCCCAACGTATCCCATAAGCCTCCTTCTCCCATACGGGCCAGCGCTGTTCTGTTTCCGTGAGTTTCTTGCATGTATATGCACCAGGTTGCAATACTGCATTGCATTTGTCAATGCTGCAAATACTGTATATTCTTGCTTTGACAATATGCAAAACTGTCTGGCATTTATTGGGTTAATACTTAGCTTAGACTGGGCGGGGGAAAAAAGCCCGGGAAAGAAAGAGGAAGTAAACGTTTGACCTTCTCACTAATTGGATAATGTGACCTGTGACTGCATGAGAAGGGAGGGGTTGAGCAAGGAAAGCTTGATGCCAGTGACAGGAAGTTCAGATTCTGGCATAACCAGTCCAACATGGTGACCGGCAAAATTTGTAGCTCTGCAAATAAAGACTTTAGGAAACATGCCTGAAAGTTCTTTGAAGTGCTTCATTAGTCGGAACATGTGACATCATGCCAGAATCTGAACTTTTTTCAAACGATCTACGTCCCGATCTATCAACAGCTGCTTCTATGCCTGGAAGGAGCTGGCAAAGTTTCGGGGGAGATCTCATCATGGAGAAAGAAAGATTGCCTGAAACCAGCCCCGTAGCTGCAGCAGTTTCCCCGGGGGGGAAAGCGACAGCCAGCAAGCTGGGGGAGAGAGAAATTTGGCAGATTTCCCAGCTGAGAGCGAAGACTTCAAAAGCAGCACAAACATGAATGATCACATAAAGCTAGTGAGAGAAGTGTTAAAGAAACTATTGAATGCCAAGCTTTATGTCAAATTGTCAAAATGTGAATTTCACCGAACCCAATTAGACTATCTTGGCTACCGAATTTCCAATGAGGGTATTGAAATGGATCTGGCCAAGGTAAAAACTATAATCGAATGGCAACCCCCAAGGACTCGCAAACAGCTCCAAAGCTTTCTGGGTTTTGCCAACTTTTATCGTCAATTCATCCCTTCTTTTGCCGAGATTGCCCTTCCTCTTACAGAACTACTCAAAACAGGCAAAGGAGGAGGGAAGCCATGACCGGGCCAACCACTAGCATGGACAATGAGCTGTCAAACAGCTTTTGAGAATTTAAAGAGACTATTTGCCGCTGAACCGGTTCTAAAGCACCCCTGCCCAGGGGACCCCTTTGTGATTCAAGCCGACGCCAGCGATGTGGCGGTTGGAGCAGTGTTACTTCAAAAGAACAAAAATGGGATCCTGCAACCCTGTGCCTACACCTCTAAGAAATTCACTGAGAGCGAGCGAAGATGGGCAATCTGGGAAAAAGAGGCCTTCGCAATTAGGTGGGCGCTATTGAACTGGCGACACTATCTAGAAGGGAGCAAGGTGCCATTTGAGGTATGGACTGATCACAAGAACCTAGAGGCACTGAAAACTCCTCGCAAATTGTCACCAAAGCAAGTACGGTGGGCACAGTACTTTAACCGCTTCAACTTCACTCTAAAGTACATACCAGGAGGAAAGAACTTTCTAGCTGATGCGCTATCCCGGTTACCCCAGTACAAAAGTGAGAGAGCAGGTTAACGAGGCAATTATTCCCAATCCACAAACTGTCACTCAACTTACACCTCGCAGGGTCCCCAATCCGGATGACCCTGGAGTGAAGAAAATAAAACGAGAGCTCCTCACTGACCAATGGTTCAAAGATAATCAAGCGTCCCTAACATGCAGGGATGGCTTGGCTTACAAAGGGGGGAAGTTATATTTGCCAGAAGCGCTCCGTCTAAATGCTCTCAAACACAGCCACAATGTAAAGCAGGCTGGACACTTTGGATATTTGAAAACCCTACACCTCACCCGCCGGCAATTTTGGTGGCCGGGGCTGAAAAAGGATGTGGAAGACTTTGTAAAAAGTTGTACTGTATGTGCCACAACGAAAAGAATCCCAGGAAAAACTCCTGGGCTACTGCAACCCGTGACAGACCCTTCTCAACCTTGGGAAGAAATAGCTATGGACCTTATAGTGGACCTACCTGAAAGTAGGGGAAATTACAGTACTTGGTACAATGGAAGGGATACCCATTGTCTGAAGCCACCTGGGTGAAATCTAGTGAAGTGAACGCTGACAGATTGATCAAAAGGTTTCATGTGAAACACCCCAACAAACCGAAAGATAACCCTTAACATATGCTTTTGTTTACTTTACAGGTTCTGTCCTTCTTGTAAGGGGGGCTGGATGTCAATGCTGCAAATACTGTATATTCTTGCTTTGACAATATGCAAAACTGTCTGGCATTTATTGGGTTAATACTTAGCTTAGACTGGGCGGGGGAAAAAAGCCCGGGAAAGAAAGAGGAAGTAAACATTTGACCTTCTCACTAATTGGATAATGTGACCTGTGACTGCATGAGAAGGGAGGGGTTGAGCAAGGAAAGCTTGATGCCAGTGACAGGAAGTTCAGATTCTGGCATAACCAGTCCAACATGGTGACCGGCAAAATTTGTAGCTCTGCAAATAAAGACTTTAGGAAACATGCCTGAAAGTTCTTTGAAGTGCTTCATTAGTCGGAACATGTGACACTTGTAATAGCACAGCCCCCACTGCCACATCACTTGCATCTGCCTGTATTACGAAGGGCTTGTCCATGTCTGGGTGCCTTAGTATTGGTTCGGCAGAAAAAAGTCTCTTTAGTCTCTCAAACGCTGCTTGGCACTCCATTGTCCATGTTAGTGGCTGGCTAGGTTTTACTGAGGATGCTCCCTTCGTTTTTAGTAAGTTAGTGAGGGGCAAGGCTATCTGGGCAAATGAGGGGATGAATTGGCGGTAAAAGTTTGCAAAGCCCAGGAAACTTTGTAGTTGCTTTCTTGTGCGAGGTGGTGCCCAATCTAATACTGCTTTGACCTTCTCTGGGTCCATTTCAATGCCCTGTGGGGATATGCGATAGCCTAGGTAGTCTATCCTTTCCTGGTGGAATTCGCATTTTGAGAGTTTGGCATATAGGTGGGCGGCTCGCAGCTTCTTTAAAACCGCTCTGACAAGGTTACGTGTTCCTCTTTTGTTTCAGTAAAGATAAGAATGTCGTCCAAGTAAACAAGGACCCCCTTAAACAGGTGCTCCCTTAGAACGTCATTGATTAATTGCATAAAGACTGCAGGCCCCCCTTGTAATCCAAATGGCAAGACTTTGAATTGATAGCACCCCATGGGGCAGTTAAATGCAGTCTTCCATTCGTCCCCTTCCTTAATTCTCATGTGGTAGTAAGCTTCCCTTAGGTCTAGTTTAGAAAAAAATTTTCCCTTTCGATAGGTGTGACAGCATGTCTTTCATGAGGGGCAGAGAGTATAGGTTGCTTTCACTGATTGTATTCAGGGCCCTATAATCCACGCATAAACGTAAGGAGCCATCCTTCTTCTCTCTAAAAAGGACCGGGGCAGCCACTTTAGGCTTGGCTGGCTCAATGAAACCTCTCTCTAGGTTTTTTTTTATAAATCTTTCCATTTCCTCCTTCTCCTTTGGGCTCATGGAGTATAATCTGGGCTTCGGGAGTTTTGCCCCAGGCTTGAATTCAATGGTACAGTCTGTGGGTCGGTGGGGGGGAAGCTCATTCGCCCTCTCCTCACTGAAGACTTCAGCAAGGTCTCTATATTCCTCTTGTATTTCTGTTAATCTTTTTTCCTCTCCTATGGATGCTTTTTCTATTCTTGATTCTGGTAGACTCCCTTGGGGTTTTAAGTCCATAGGGTCCCCCTTCGGGAATTTGATTTCTGTCGTCCTCCAATTTACCCAGGGGTTCCATTTTTTCAACCATTCCATCCCTAGAATCATTGGGCATTCCATACCTGGGGTCACCACAAACGTTATGTCCTCTTCATGTTTGCCCAGGGAGAGGTGTATTGGTAGAGTGGCTAGGGTAGCTGGCACCCCCCCCCCTGCTATGGATCCATCTAACTGGCCAAATGAGATTGGTTGTTCCAGTCTCCTGGATGGGATGCCCAGATTCCCCACTAGTGTTGGGCTAATGAGGCAGCGGGTGCAGCAAGAGTCTATTAAGGCTTTCACCTTCACAGCTTCGGGCATGGGGGGGATTAATATAGTCACTGTTTTGAAGATGGGTGTGATGCATCCACTTACCAGGGGTTCGCCCTCCGAGCTGTCATCTGAGGCATCCACCGGCCCTGTGGTGTAGGCTGGAGTTCTTTCCCCTTGGTGAGCAGAAGTGGGGGGTTCTGCAATTTCCATCATTCTCATGGCCGTTTCTTTTGGCTTAGCTGAAGACTTTCCAGATTTGTTGATTGGGGATCTGTCTGGGTTGTGCTGGGGGGCCTTTGAGCGGCATTCTACAGCTCGATGCCCTTCTCTTCCGACTTGAAACACCCCATTTGCTTCTTGGCTGTAGCCGATGATTTCACCGGTTCGTGTGTCAGCTCAGGCGGGGGGCGGCTCCATTGTTTTCCTCGGCGGTGCCTCTTCAATATGTCGATCTCTGCTTCCTCTGCCAAGACGTACCATTCCTCAAGTCGGTGTGGGTCCCCTCGGGGCAGGCAAGCATCATATAGATCATAGTTTAGTCCGTCTTTGAAATGGCTAAGGAGGATGTCTTCTGGCCAATTCAGTTTGCTGGCAATGGCCCGGAATTCTTGTGTATATTCAGCCACCGGGCGTTTGCCTTGCCTCATCGTTTTTATCCTTTCACGGGCTTTGCGATCAGCCAGGGGGTCTTCAAATCGTCTTCTCAAAGAGGACATGAAACGGTTGAAGTTACTGAGTTCTGGGGCATTGGAGTCATGCAAGTTCACCACCCAATCTGCAGCCGGTCCATCCAGGGCAGATTGCACGATCCGGATGCGGGCTTTGTCGCTGGGAATGTCCTGCCCATATTCCTCCATGTAGCTGAGGACTTGGGTTAGGAAAAACCCCAAGTGTGTTGGCTCCCCTTTGAATTTCACCTCCAACGGTGGACGTCTTGGAATGGATCGGTGCCTCCGTTGTTGGTGGTAATGTCTTCCGTCCAGGTTGCCATCTGTGGTCCAGGTAGGGGGTGGGGGCTACTGGATCAGTAGCTGTCCCCGGGGTTGCAGGTTCCACGTCCCCCTCGGTGTTTCTTCCTTTGCGGCTCCAGGAGCTGGGGCGGCCGTAGGGCTCAGGATTCTCCTCTCCTAGGGAGCTGAGAGTTCTCTTCATCAGTCAATAGCTTTCTCTAGGATCCAGTCTGAGTACGGTGCCCAGCTTCCTCCCTCTTCACTTGCGTGCAGGATTTCTCCATCTCCTGCTTCCATTCTGGTTGCTTGGTCCCCCGTCTCAGGGTCACCTTTCTTGATTCCTTTCCCCACTCACTTTTCTTTCCAACGCCCATCGACCAGCGAGGCTTGTGGTCCTGTGTCTCCACCACTTCTTCTCCTGAGGAATCTGGCCTCTCGGATCCCAACATCTGGCAAGGTTCCAACTGGGTCAGCGGCTCTCTTTCCAGGGAGTTTTCCCCCTCTCTTGCTCCATTGTCTGACATGGTAAATTTTTGCAAAATCCCCCGGCAAGGGTCTCCCTTCCAGGTGGATTAATTTTGCAAGTCCTGTCTAATGTAAGGACCCACCCCACTTTGCATCTTAAGAAGACAGAACTCTTGGAATAATTCTTCCAACAGGAATCCTTTATTAAGAAGAAGTGGTTGCAGGCGTGCTAGACAGGACTTGGGGTCCAAGCCCTCCCATTCAAGGTTTTAAGGGGTTCCCCAGTAGTCCCACCCAATCAACCCCCCTTCCAGTGATAGTTTCAGGTATCACAATTCCACCCCCTTTTTTCTTTCTTCCGTCTGGATGGAGACTTCAGATAAACTATATGAAAGGCAGATACCCTTCTTTGTTATGGTAAGGTTCTTTGGTGCTAACGCTTTGAGGTTACAATAAACACACATTCAGCATTCAGCTCCTTAGAAGTATACTGAAGGAAGTGAGGGCCATAAAGCTCCTTTGTTCTCCCCCTTCTCTCCCTCTTATGGCAGAATCCAGAGAAGGCAGAATTGGGAGTTTCTATATTTGATAATTAAAGATGAAATATAATTGGATTCTGACAGTTCTCATAGAAGATGACATGTACACATCCAACTAATTGTCTTTCAAACAGCATAGAAGTGGTTCTTGATGATGGTATAGGGTTTCCTGTCTGAGCAAAGGGTTGGACTAGATGACCTCCAAAGTCTCTTCCAACTTTATTATGATTATGATGAAGATGATGAAGATAAAGTAATAATGGTGTTTATCAATTTACTCTGCAGTCCTGGCATGTCCATGTACTAATCCAGGCCAGCCATATTTAACATTTCAGAGATCCACCAAGTTCAGCTGGAGGCTATGTTTTCTTGAAAGAGGAAAAATATCTCCACTTGGGGGGAAAAAATGCTCTATTTGCCTCAAGGCTGCTTAATGCAAAAGAAAAAACATACTTCCCATATTAGTATCACAGCCAGCTGGAGCTATCAATATTTGACTCACCATTATAAATAGTTTGCCAGCAGCAGGCAGACAAAGCAGAGGGGTGGGTGGATCTGCTGCCATCTGTGGACTGTGGGAAAAATCTTGAGGAAGAATTAAGCAGTTGCACTGAAATTCAGTGAGATTTCAGCAAAACCTCCAACACAGAAGTCTGGCAGTTTGGAATGAAGCCTTGAATTTTACAAGCCCTAATTGCACACATCTCTGGATAAGTTGGGTGGCACATTAAATAAACACACACACGCATGCATACGTACATACATACATATATATGAATATAGATTCAAATGACCACCAACATGGGCAGCACATTTATACATCAGAATATAGATTCAAATGACAACCATTACAGAATTGCACACAACATCAGTGTGGCATCCCAATATTGCTTTAAGGTGATGTAAGATGCTCATAGCCCTGCATGTTCCAGAGCATATTTTTGCCTTAGAAATAGGTAGTTGGCCCATCATCCTGTACTCCACCCACACCGCTTCCCCCACTTGTCCATCATACATGTTTTACAAAAGTAAAGGTAGACCCCAACTTATAACCACAACTGGGATGAGAATTTCTGTTGCCAAGCACAGCAGTTGTTAAATGAGTTATGTCCAGTTTTACAGCCTTTTTTGCTACAGTTGTTAAGTGAATCACTGCGGTGGTTAACAATAATAATAATAACAACAATAATAATAATAATAACAGCAACAACAGTAATAGTAATAGTAATAAAAAATAAAGTTGGAAGGGACCCTGGAGCTATCTCGTCCAACCTCCTGCCCTATATTAGTGATGGCAAACCTTTTAGAGACTGAGTGCCCCAAAACTGGCCCCGCCCCTGCCCCACCCCATCCTGCCTGCCCGCAGGGCCACTCACCGCCTCCAGGGCCCATCGCAGATCGCCCAGGCAGCCCAACAGTGCCACGGTGGCCACGCCCTCTGTCCATGCCCCGCAGCATCAACTGTGCATGATGGGGCATGAGGGCAGAGTCTTGTCTACGCTGCCTGGCTGCCATGTCCTTGACTGCGCTGCTCCCCGTAGGCCACACTCAGAGGCGATTCTCCTCCAGGGAGGCTGTTGGTGAGGAGGGGGTCATGGGCGGAGGCAAGGCTGGGGCAACGGTATGTGTGCCCACAGAGGGCTCCGAGTGCCACCTCTGGCACCCGTGCCATAGGTTTGCCACCACTGCCCTATACCATTACAGACAAATGGTTGTCCAGTCTCTTCTTAAAAACCTCCAGTGTTGGAGCATTCACAGCTTTTGGAGGCAGGTTGTTCCACTGGTTAATTGTTCTAACTGTCAGGAAGTTTCTCCTTAATTCTAGGTTGCTTCTCCCTTTGATTAGTTTCCATCCGTTGCTTCTTGTCCTGCCTTCAGACACTTTGGAAAATAGCTTGACTCCCTCTTCTTTGTGGCAGCCCCTGAGATATTGGAACACTGCTGTCATGTCCCCCCTCTTCCTTCTCTTCCTTAAACTAGACATACCCAATTCCAGCAACTGTTCCTTAGAAGTTTTAGCCTCCAGTCCCCTGATCATCTTTGTTGCTCTTCTCTGCACTCTTTCTAGAGTCTCAACATCTTTTTTACATCGTGGTGACCAAAATTAAATGCACTATTCCAAGTGTGGCCTTACCAAGGCATTGTAAAATGGCATTAACACTTCATGTGATCTTGATTCTAATGAATCATGCGCTCGTTAAACAAATCCGACTTCCCCCATTTACTTCGCTTGTGGGAAGCTGACTGGGAAGGTTCACCAATGGCGATCACATGACCCTGAGACACTACAACCATCATAAATACATGTTGTTTGCCAACCACCCAAATTTTGATCTGTAACCATCGGGATGCTGCAGTGGGTCATAAGTGTGAGGACAGGTCATAAGTCACTTTTCCCAGTGCTGTTGTAACTTCAAATGGTTGCTAAACAAATGCTTGTAACTCAAAGACTACCTATAATTTCATCAAGTGTGTAATTGACTATTCTCAATAACTCTGTAGCTGCTACCTGCAGAAACCTGTGAACAGTTGAGGATGAACTTATATAGAATAGAATAGAGCTGGAAGGGACCTTGGATGTCTTCTAATCCAGCCCCCTATTCAAGCAGGAGGACCTATACCATCTCAGACAGGTGAATGTCTAGTCTCTTCTTAAAAATCTCCAGTGATGGAGCGCCCACAATTTCTGGAGGCAAGCTGTTCCACTGGTTGATTGCCCTCACTGTCAGGGAGTTTCTCCTTAATTCCAGGTTGCTTCTTTCATCAGCTTCCACCCGTTGTTTCTCGTCCTTCCCTCTGGTGCTCTGGTGAATAGTGACATAGAATAATGCAGGGTTGGGTAACCAATGCTTTTATAGAAACTGAAGCCAGTGGGGATACATCCCAATAAACAAAGTAAGCACCATTAATGTCTAGATTGTCTTCTTAAAGTCATATTAGGCAAGAAGTCTGCTTCTTGCCCAAAAGCTAGGACATCAGGGTGAAGATCTTCACATAGATTTATGTATATCAGGAGTTTACAATCATTAACCATATAAGGAGCATTACAATCATTATTTTATTCTGTTCTTTTTTCTTTCTTTCTTTCTTTTTTTTTGGCCTTTGAGTCAGTGTCAACTCCTGGCAACTGCAAGGTCAAATCCCTGTAGTTTTCTTGGCAAGATTTTTTTAGAAGTAGTTCGCCGTGACCTCTTTCCTAGGGTTGAGAGAGAGTGACTGGGCCAAAGTCACTCAGTTGGCTGGGCCTAAAGAAGGATTAGAAGTCATGGTCCACTGGTTTCTAGCCTGATGCCTTAACTACTACACCAAACTGGCACTTCTTCTTCTTCTTGTGCCATATCCGTTATTGGATGTTGGCGATCATGTTGGCGATCCTATTTTTATCAGCAGCAAAAAAGTGCTGCTGTGTTTTGTCCAAACCAGTCCTTTAGATTTTGAAGCCATGGTGTTCTTCTTCTGCCTGGACCTCGTTTGCCTTCAATCTTTCCCTGGAGGATTAAATGGAGTAAGCGATATTTTTCTGGGTGTCGCATCACATGTCCAAAATATTCTGACTTTTGTTTTTTAATTGTTTTGATGATTTCCCTTGGCTTTCCCAGGCGGCTTATCACCTCCTCATTTCTGATCTTGTCAACCCAGCTTATATGTAACAGCCTCCTGTAAATCCACATTTCAAATGCTTCTAGTCTCTTCAGGTGGCCTTCTGTCAGAGACCAACTCTCTACTCCATAAAGCAGGATAGAAAAAATATCTGACAAGCTGATTTTCAATCTTAGGCTTATATCGCGACTGCAGAAGACCTTTTTCATTTTGAAGAATGCTGTTTCAGCTTTCTCTATCTTTGTCTTTACTTCAGTGGTCATGTCCCAGCTTTCATGTAAATTAGAACCGAGGCACTATATCCATCTAATTAGTATCCTTAAATATAAGATTTTTTTTTTAAAAAAATGGTACACTTAACCTCTTACTTCTGCAATCCTTTCTTTTTTTCTGAATATTTACATATTTTAAATTTAGGAAACCAAGCATTCTGTTGGTATGAGATAGTTGTTGGGCACAGTAGATCACGGGGCTGGCTTAAGCCTGCAGCTATCACAGGAAACACCATAGCCATGGTGTGGTTTTTAGAAATAAATTTTGGAATCCATTCTTGTAATACAATTGATCGGGCTGCCTAAGTCTATATTTGATATCTGTGGATATCTGAAAGCATTTTTGTGGACAGATACTTCTGAAAACTATCATAGCTGATATTAAATTTCTTATGTAAGATGCTTAGATGTTTGTTTTTTAAGTACTCCATTATGTGCAGTTTGCATCATCTCTAGGAGCAATTTTAATAGACTGGAGCCATTATGTTTATGGATTTTTTTAAACTAAAAAAGTACTTGAGTCACATTGAAGCTGAAAATGCAGAAATGCCAGTATTCAGAAGCCAAATAGTACAGTCCAGACACTTGTATTAGACCACCTGGTACTCTTTGTTGAAAACTAGGGATGTCACAGCCTTTGCTTATAATGATTGAGGATGGTGGGAACAGAACCCAAAACACCTTGAGGCCATCAAATTCTTTCACTATATGAATTTTTCTAATAGAATCCTAGAGGAAGAAAGCAGATTATTCTCCTTCAGCCTGTTGAAGGTGTTTTCTGAGTTACATTCTTTGGTCAATCAGTCAGACTCCACATGTTCTGCATTATTTCAGTTTTTTCTACTGTCTAATTGATCATCTAGTTCAGGGGTAGGCAACCTTGGCTCTTTTATGACTTGTGGACTTCAACTCCCAGAATTCCTGAGCCAGCCATGGTGAGGGGAAAGGGAGAGGTTTCCAAGCTGAGCCATGCTGGCTCAGGAATTCTGGGAGTTGAAGTCCATGAGTCATAAAAGAGCCGAGGTTGCCTACCCCTGATCTAGTTGATAAAACCATGCTCTTTCAAACATCACAACTGCATGGCTGGGAAGATGAGAAGCGAATATAGAGGTGGTCCTTGGCTTATGACCAATCGCTTAGCAACTGTTCAAATTTACGATGGATCTACCTTGAGACTAGTTATAACCTGGATTTCAATGCTCACAGTTCCTCCTTTTTCATGGTCACATGACCGAACTTAGGATGCTCAGCAACAGGGCCACATTTATGACCACTTGCTTGTGGCCACGTGACCACGTTTTAACTACAGTTTTGCTGAAAACCAGAACTTCCTTAACCACCACCACAAAAAAGACCATCTTACAATTGTCACAACTTATGATTACGATGGGCAGGCGCCATTCTGGTCATAAATCAAAGGCTACAGGTAGTCCTCGACTTACGACCACAATTGAGCCCAAAATTTCTGTGGTTAAGCAAGACAGTTGTTAAGTGAATTTTAATGACCTTTCTGGCCACCGTTGTTAAGTGAATCACTGCAGTTGTTAAACTAGTAAGACAGTTATTAAGTCAATCTGGCTTCCCCATTGACTTTGCTTATCTGACGGTCGCAAAAGGGGATCACAAGACCCCCGGGGACACTGGAACCTCCATAAATACATTCCAGGCATCTGAATTTTGATCACATGACCATAGTGGTTGTAAGTGTGAAAATCGGTCATAAGTCACTTTTTTCAGTGCTCCTGTAACTTCAGACAGTCACTAAACGAATGGCTTTGGTTGAGGACTATCTTATCTGTTTATGTAAGCAAACAGTGTTGTAATTTCTTTTGGGGAAGCAGCTGTCTGGATCAGAACTGTGGAAGATCTGAATCTGACCACCCAACAATCTGTTCTGTGAGAATGAGAGCAGCATGGAACAGCGGATGTACATGCCATTATGCAGATGCACATATATTTATAGGCTGTGGTACCACACTAATCACCAGTCCTTTCCGTTTGCATGGCTCCCAAAGGCTCCACAGATATCAGTAAAGTACTCTAAAAATGGGTCATCTCTACCTTAGTAGAATGGAGAAGGAGAGAGAGAGACACAGAGAGAGAGAGAAGTGAAGGGAAAATAAAGCAAACATCAACTAATTAAACAAGTGTTTTAACCAGTCTAAGGATGGAGATTGGAGACCGGTTAAATTAAGATGTCAGAAGCTCTTGATAGGAAAACTGTATCCGACAATCCATTCTTGTTCCTGGCTTCTTCTGAATTCCTCTTATTTGTGAGCTATTACAGGATTGATTCTTTCTTATTCAGCAGTGCTTTGTCGTTATTTGAAAAATCCCCCTATATCATTCTCTTCCTAGAAATGTGGAGTTAATTGGAATTAAACATGTGGAAAACATAGAGCCTACGGACACTATTGGAAAAACGTACAAACTAATTCAGGGCAAGAAGTCTTACATCCCCTTTTTTAAAAAACTTACCTACGCTGCCAAAACAGCCGTGAAGAAGACAGTGCTTTATAAGCTGACCGAAGCTTTATTATTTTTTTTTCTCTTTATCTCCTCTTTTTTGGACATGCGTTTATTTGTTTGTTTACTATTGCTGCGCCAGTAAAAACCCTTCACTTAGAATAGAAAATGTGAAATCCATTCTGCTACTGGAAAATTTATACAACTTTTGTATACTTATTTATTTGTACCACACTTGTACTACTTTTGCAAATAACCCCGAGGCAGTGAACATACCCTTCCTCCTCCAATTTTCCACACAACTACAACCCTATGAGGTGGGTTGGGCTGAGAGAGAATTGCTGGCCCAAAGTCATCCAGCTAGTTTTCCTGGTTATGGCAGGGCTTGAACTTACGGTCTCCTGATTTCTAGCTTGGAGCGTTAATCACTGGACCAAGCTGGCTCTCTATACCAGTGGTAGCGAATCTATGGCGAACGGGCCAGAGGTGTCACTCAGAGCCCTCTCTGTGGGCACACACACCATCGCCCCAGTTCTGCCTCCCCATGCGGACCCCTCCTCACCAGCAGCCCCCCCCAGAGAGTCACCCTCAAGCACGGCCTGTGCAGAGCAGCACAGCCAAGGACATGGCAGCCAGGCAGTGGGGACAAGACTCTGCCCTCATGCCCTGTTGTGCGCAGATGCTGCGGGGCACAGGTGGAGGGTGTGGCCACTATGGCGCTGCTGGGCCGCCTGGGCGATCTGCTGTGATGGGCCATGGAGGCGATGGGTGGCCCTGTGGGTGAAGTGGGGGCGGAGTGGATGGTGGGGAGGAACAGTTTTTGGGCACTCGGTCTCTAAAAGGTTCGCCATCACTGCTCTAGACTGATTATAAAAAAAAGAGAGACAGAAGGTTTGGATTTGGATCCTTTTCTCAACTAATGTAAGGTTTTTCTTTTAATGTTTGTGCAGGTTTCAGGATATTCATTAGTCGTGCAGGCCCAAGACAGCGGTAAACCTCCTTTGACAGCCACAGTGACAGTCAATGTGGACATTTCTGATGTGAATGATAACAGTCCTGTTTTTACGCCTGCCAATTATACAGCTGTGGTTCAGGTAAGTTGATCCAGCACATCCCAAAGGGCCCGCTCTTCTGACCTTTAGAATATAAAGATGTTTGCATCCAATTTCAGTTCCAATTGATGATTTATCAAGTTGCAGTGCACCGTGTCACATCTTTCTTTACAAGGAAAGGAAGCCACCGTTTCCATAAGCTGCTTCATAAATAGGAATGAGACTCAAAAGTTCTTGTTTGTCTAGGACAGGGGTAGGCAACCTTGGCTCTTTTATGACTCGTGGACTCCAACTCCCAGAATTCCTGAGCCAGCATGGCTGGCTCAGGAATTCTGGGAGTTGAAGTCCACGAGTCATAAAGAGCCACGGTTGCCTACCCCTGGTCTAGGAGGTCTCTGCAAAATCTCGGAGAATTTAGATGGAGTTGTTGTTTTGTATTGAGCTGCAGAGTTGGGTTTTCTAACCTATTGACAATAGGATAAGATATGGGAAAGGAGAAATTAGTGTAGATCTGCCTTTTTGTACTCATTCCTTTACTCACATACATTCTCAAATAGTAATAAAACACTTTGGTCCTATCAACGCTACCAACTGCTCACACTTTAATGGTGCGCAACATATTTACGTCAGTGTTTCTCAACCTCAGCCATTTTAAGATGTATGTACTCCAACTAACTGGAAGTTGGAAGTTTATACTTCTTACAATGGTTGTAAGGTTGAGAAAAACTGACATAGATAGCAGGAAAGGGACATGGAATAAACTATTTCAGAAAGTTGGCAAAGATTATTGAAACCAAGGTAGGATGCCCCTTCTGTTTCTTGCCGATAATATATAGTAACCTAGAGTTGAGTTATTAAAGAGAACAGGTTACTGGAGATGGAGGGGTGCACTGGCCTAGCAGTTAAGATGTTGGGCTGTGAATGGGAAGATTGGCAATTTGAGACCCAAGCACTGTGCGACGGGGCAAGCTCCCATTCCTTGCTCCAGCTCCTGCCCATCTAGCAATTTGGAAGCATGCAAATGCAAATAGATAAACAGGTACCACTTGGGTGGGAAGGTAACAGCATTCCAAGCCTCTCGGCATAAAGTCATGCCAGCCATATGTACACGAAATTGCCTTCGGTCAATACTGGTTCCCTTGGCCAGGAAATTGGCATGAGCACCCCCCCCCCAAGAATCAGACATGACTGGGCAGGAAAAACTTTGCCTTTTACTGAAGATGAAAGTGGAAATGCATCCCTAATTAAAGGCTATAATTCTTGCTCTAAGTGGTCCTCTAAACCAGTCTATAGGTTATGCTAGCAGTACAAAAGTGGGAGGCAAGTGCACATTTTATAACAGATGGCCGATACGAAAAAAAAAACATGTGTGCTGTCAAAAGGCCATACTCTCACATGTTGCTCATCAATGTGCCAAGATATATAATTAAAATTCTGTCTCTCATTTTCTCTGCCTCTGTCTTTTGAACACTGCTGCATTCTGTGATGATGCACAAAGGAAAACAAGCCAGTGGGAACCAGTATTCTGCAATTGGTGGTAACGGATAAAGACTCCCTGCACAATGGCCCGCCTTTCACCTTCGCCATCCTGGCTGGAAACGAAGAGAAAGAATTTGTGCTTGACCAGCAAGGCATTTTGCGATCCGCCGTCATCTTCAAACGCATGGTAGCCACTGAATATGTGCTGTGCATCCAGGTAACCAGTTGATTTGTTCATCCCGGCAGAAAATGGCAGAACAACATTATTAAGCCAGCATCTTTCCTACCCATGTATCTGTGATCACCTTCATGTGATTTTTTTTTTTAGCAATCTTCCTTACAATACACTTTACGGTATATCTTTAAATTTTATTCAAGTGAAGTAAAATCCATTGCAGGAAAATGAAATTTTGAAGCTGATCATCCTAAGGCTGTCATTGTTTTTTCTTTCCTTTTATATATATTAAAAGTTCGAAGAGCAGCACAAGTTTGAAGAGCGAGTACAGTAGTCCTCGAATTACAAAAGTTCATTTAGTGACCGTTTGAAGTTACAGCGGCACTGAAAAAAGTGACTCGTGACCATTTTTCACACTTATGACCATTGCAGCGTCCCCAGGGTCACGTGATTTATATTTGGATGCTTGACAACTGACTCAGATTTATGACGGTTGCCGTGTCCCGGGGTCATGCGATCCCCTTTTGCGACCTTCTGACAAGCAACATCAATGGGGGAAGCCTAATTCATATAACAACCGTGTTACTAGCTTAAGAACTGCAGTGATTCAGTTAACAAATGTGGCAAGGAAAGTCGTAAAATGGGGCAAAATTCACTTAACAAATGTTTCATTAGCAACATAAATTTTGAGCTCAATTGTGGTCGAAAGCCAAGCGCAACCTGTAGTTCTCTAGAAATAATGCAGAGCAAATACAGGTTAAATTAGAAAACAGGAAATGAAAAAGAGGAAATATGACAGAGAGCTATAAGGTGTAATAAGACTTTTAGCATAAAAATGAAGAAAATGAACTTGGAATTTATGATTTTGGAGATTAGACCTGATAGATAGATAGATAGATAGATAGATAGATGGATGGATGGATGGATGGATGGATGGATGGATGGATGGATGGATGGATGGATGGATGGATGGACGGACGGATCAGACCTGGGATTCTTGCTCATTGGGGCAGAGGTGGGCTGCCCCAATGAGCAGTCTGGGTTTCTCATGAGCCCTGGTGGCGCAGTGGTTAGAATGTAGTACTGCAGGCTACTTCTGCTGACTGCCGGCTGCTTGCAGTTTGGCAGTTCGAGTCTCACCGGCTCAAGGTTGACTCACCCTTCCATCCCTCCGAGGTTGGTAAAATGAGGAGGACCCAGATTGTTGGCGGCAATATGCTAACTCTGTAAACCGCTTAGAGAGGGTTGTAAAGCACTGTGAAGCAGTATATAAGTCTAAGTGCTATTTGCCCCTTGGGAAAATTCATTGCCCCCCTCTGGTATAGATTATAGAAAGAAGACAGTCTCGATGTAACTTTAGAGAGAGAGGTTCAATATAATTGTACTTATAATTGCTTTGAAGAATATCAGAAGCTATTTCTTCCCATGTTCATATCTTTACATTTCTCTCCTTTTTTCTGTTTTGTTTATGTCATCATTTTTCTTATAACCCACACAAAATATTGTTTTACTAGGTAAGCAAAAACTCAACATTCTGATTGTAATCCAAATTTAAGTTTTATGAGCATTCCATAATTTGCATGCATAAAAATATAGATGCCAATCAAACCCATAAACAGTTATATGATATCCTGTTTTGGAGCTTGTAAACTCTGGCTGCAGCTTTTTGCCATTTGGGAAATAGATCACAAAGAGAAGATTTTCTCTTGCACGAGAAAAAAGGGGAAGATTTCGCCAGCTGTTCTGTACCTTCAAATTATGCGCAGGCCACCTGTTATAACTGGGTATTCCATTTTTACCAAGAAATAACTGGAAATGTGATTTTTTTTTACCAATTCAACATTAGCAAGCTGGCATTCTTGCAGTTGAATTCTTTCACTGTTGAAAGTCTAAAGTGCTTTTCTTAACTATTTTCTCCATTATTTTCATTGTAGTCTAAGGCACAGCCTGAAAATGATCAATGACATCTTTGAGTGATGTTCAGCCTTCTAAACCCAGTCTTAATTCTTTGTTTCAGAAATTGGATGTGGGAGGAAGAATGACTTTAAAACACAGTGGTTTGTGGAGAAAGAGCATTTCAAAGCTAGAGTATATATTTTACTTTGTAAAAATGCTCAGTTTTTCTTCTCTCACTTCAGAATCCCATCTTACAAGGAGAAAAAAAAAGCCTTGGCTTATGATAACAGACAGCCCATTGACGCATATATCTAGATCAGGGCTTTTCAACCAGTGGTACGGGTACCACCTGTGGTACATTGGCACCTGGCAGGTGGTACACAACCATCCTAGAAAAGTGGTAGCAGGGGAGGAGAATAAGCTGAACCGGTGGCAGCACTGCACAGCCTGAGCGAGAGATGGCTGGAGCTGCAGGGCTGTCGGGGCTCAGCGGAAGCACCAGGATCAGCGCTTCTTTGGGGCTGTCAGGGCTCAGTGGAAGTGCCAGGATCAGCACCAGGCTCTAGCTGTAGCTCGGTGCTGCTCCTGGTGCTTCTGCTGAGCCCTGAAGAAGCACCAATCAGCTGGAAAGCAGCACTGATCCTGGTGCTTCTGCTGAGCCAGGAAGTGCCGATCAGCTGGAATGTTGCAGCATCTCCAGGGTCTTGTGATTTACATTCAGATGCTTGGCAACTGATTCATATTTATGACGGTCACAGTGTCCCAGGGTCATGTGAAATGACCAAAACCTGCTGCAACCACCCAGCAGATGGGGGTGGGTGAATAAAAACCAAACACCCCACCCCCACTGCCAATCCTCAACAGAAATGCTCACAACAATGACAGGAGGAAGAGTGCGGCCGGGCAGGCAGGCAGGCGTCTTCCTCAGCTGTGCCTTGGGGGGCACTTTTTTCAGTGTAACTTTGAACAGTCACTAAGCGAACTGTTATAAGTCGAGGACCTGTGGAGAAGAAAGTCCAGTTACACAATACTGTATTATTTCTCCTTCCAGGAACCTTCACTGCAAATACAGGTAGCCCTCAACGTATGGCTTAATGCTTAGCAACCATTCGAAATTATGATGGACCCTTCAAAAAACTACTTACAACCTAGCTTAAAGATCTAACAAAGTCACCTGATTACATTTTGTGCACTCAGTAAATAGTCTGAATTTATGGCTATTTGCAGTTCCCTGCAGTCACATGATCATGATTTAGGATGGCTTTGCCAGAAAACGGCATTTACTTCTGGTACTTTTTCAAAAGACAACTGGACTTTGTTTTTCCTTGAAGACGTTTTGCTTCTCATCTCAAGACGCTTCGAAGAAAAACAAAGTCCAGATGTTTTCTGACAAAGCACCTTTAGGATTCCCTAAGGATGGGCTCCAGCATGAGTCCAAAAGCTCGGAAGATTAAACTTCTGGTTCCGGTGACCGTCCCAGATTGGGTCCTGCTTATTTGTTATTTGTTCTGCTATAGATTTGCCATCAACCTTTTGCTGTGGAGAGTTTGAAATTTCTTCTGAAGAAAAAGCTGCCCAGATATTTTTAGTTTCCCTTCCTGGGCAACATTGAAAGGGTTGTTTGTGCGACATCATTGAGTTTTCAGTTTCTCATTTCTTGAATTAGGCAAAGGATTCGGGAAAGCCTCAGCAGGTCTCCCACACCTTCATTCAGATCCGGGTGATCGAAGAAAGCATCCACAAGCCAACAGCCATTCCCCTGGAGATTTTTATTGTGACTATGGAAGATGACTTCCCGGGAGGTGTTATCGGAAAGATCCATGCGACAGACCAAGATGTATATGATGTTCTCACCTACGGCCTGAAGTCGGAGCAGAAAAGCTTGTTCAAGGTTAACAACCACGACGGAAAGATCATTGCCCTCGGAGGGTTGGACAATGGGAAGTATATCCTGAATGTATCTGTCAGCGACGGGCGGTTCCAGGTCCCCATGGATGTGACCGTCCACGTCGAGCAGTTAGCCCAGGAGATGTTGCAGAACACCGTCACGATCCGTTTTGAGAACATCTCCCCGGAGGATTTTGTGGGTCTTCACATGCATGGCTTCAGGCGTACCCTGCGCAACGCCGTCCTCACCCAAAAGCAAGATAGCTTGCACATCATCAGTATTCAGCCCGTGGCAGGTAGCAATCAGCTTGACATGCTATTCGCGGTTCAGATGCACACCGGCGGCTTCTACAAGCCGGCCTACTTGATTCAGAAGCTTACCAATGCAAGGCGACACTTGGAAAATGTGATTCGCATCGCTGCCATCCTCGAGAAGAATTGCTCTGGGTTGGATTGTCAGGAGCAGCATTGTGAGCAAAATCTGTCTATCGATTCCCATTCCCTGATGACTTACAGCACGGCAAGGATTAGTTTTGTGTGTCCCCGATTCTACCGAAACGTCCGCTGCTCTTGCAATGGTGAGTGTCACTTCTCATGTCCCCCAGTCTTGTTTGCTTTCTCCCCATTCAAAGCTCCTTTTTTTTATTTCTCCAACGATGTGACCAGCATAAGGAGCTCAAGTCAGATACCTAAAAGATCTGATTCCTTCTGATCTTTGTCAAGCAGAAGGCTGAGACTCTAAATTCTCAGGCTCAAACATCAGAAAGTCTGATGTTGACCGAGGTCAAAGAAAGCTAGTCAACTTTGACCTCTGGGGACAAAAGTAGCCAAACTTTCAGGATATGGCCTAATGAAAGAGGTCAGCCGTGTCATGGAAAAGGGTATGAGATTAGGAGGGGGGGCAAATTTGAGGGCCTGTAAAGCAGTGATTGTGTTAGAACAGTCCCAGACGGTCTGCATTTTTTTTCAGACTGATCAGGGCATCTGACCTGAGCGATAAAGTTTACAAAGACGTTGACTCATTTTCTATTTCGCCAGAGTAATGAAAACCAACAAAGCATGTCATTAAGTAATTGAGACCAAAGAGGGAGTTCTTGACCTTTCCCAGAGCATAGTCCTTATTATATATTTATTTTTGTTATTTTATATTCACACAGGCTGTGAAAAAATATGATCGGAAACTTCTGTACTGTTTTGAAGGTGGCATAACTGCAGCATTTGCTTTTTTTACCGTGTTAGGTGCTGAAAAAACAGAAGAGCCTTGTTGAATTAGCCTGAAGGACCATCTTTGTGGTCCATTAAATGCAGGTTGTATTTTTGGTGTGCCCCTTTCCTAGAATTTACACCCATAAGGAGAAAATATTGGCAGAAAAATACCTTTGAACTGAAATAAGTCCCTCCCCCCAAAGAGATGCCAACCAAATTTCACATGGCGTAGTAAAGGCTGACGCAAAGGAAGGACGTTCATCCTTAAAATATGCATCTTAATTCCAAAGCTTATTCCCACAGACAGATGTCATGGACATTCATTGTTTATGCATGCCAGCTGTGGAGCAATTTCACTTAGTTTACCTTTGATTAGCAGGGATAGTTACCAAAACACAAAATCGGTTGAAAGATGCAGAAGAAAAGGCTTAGTCCTCTCAAGGGTTTTGGACCTTTGTGATGTTTTGAATAGTAGTCAAAAACTAGATGAAGCAATACAGATCCTTTTACTTCAGTCGGTAAAGTTTATGTTTCAAATTGCCTGAGCTAGCTTCATGAAATTAATGAAATGAAATGAAATCTCTTGGTTGCGGGAACAGGGTCTCTAGTCTAACAAAGAGAAGGACTAGGGGTGACATATTTGAAGGGCTGTCACGGAGAAGAGGGGGTCAGCCTATTTTCCACAGCACCAGAAGGCAGGACAAGAAGTAACAGATGGAAGCTTATCAAGGAGAGAAGCAACCTAGAACTAAGGAGTAATTTCCTGTCAGAGAGAACAATTAATCAGTGGAATGACTTGCCTCCAGAGATTGTGGGTGCTCCAACACTGGAGGTTTTCAAGTAAAGATTGGACAGCCATTTGTCTGGAATGGTGAAGGGCAGAGGTAGGCAACCTTGGCTCTTTTATGACTCGTGGACTTCAGCTCCCAGAATTCCTGAGCCAGCATGGGGGAACTATGGCCCCTTCATGACTTGTGGACTTCAAGTCCCAGAATTCCTGAGCCAGCATGGCTCAGCATGGAAACCTCTCCCTTTCCCCTCAGCATGGCTGGCTCAGGAATTCTGGGAGTTGAAGTCCACGAGTCATAAAAGAGCCAAGGTTGCCTACCCCTGGTGTAGGGTCTCTTCTGCTTGAGCAGGAGTTTGGACTTGAAGACCTCCAACGTCCCTTCCAATTCTGTTATTCTGTTAAGTTATCTAGAAGGTTACATAATCAACTATATGGCCCAAGCAAAAAAAATTGAGTATTGTATTTTTCCCCTACAAAAGAATAATTCCCCATTCTAGAATGAAATTATTGCGCTAAACTGTAATCTGTGCTAAATCCCACAAATTTTGCGAAGTAGTCTTCTTAGTTATTCCTTTCTCCTGTTGATTTATTTTTTTTGAAGCCTTCTTTTAATTCAGGTTGTTTTCTTTTGTTTCCACTCAGTTTGTCATCCTGCCATATCCACTCTTCTTTTTGTTTCCTGTCATTTTTAAGGTCTTGTTTTAATGCTTTAAATAATTGTGGGCTGCTCAGAGTTGTTTCAAGTTGTGCAGCGTACCCTTTTGATACATAATTATTTATTCTATTTTGTATACCACTGAATCAATAAGGAATCATGGCGGGTTTCAGCAGTCCAATAAAAACAAACAATTACAACATTCACAATATGCAACTTTTATAAACATTTTGTTGAAAATAGATAAAAATGAACTGTTGGTTGTGGGATTTATTGAATAAAAAGATTATTTAAGAAGGGAACTATGATATACAATATGGGAGGATGGAGATGGTAATTATTAGGTTTCAGTTTGCTACAAAGAATATTCTTCAATACTTTAAATATCTTTTTCTTACTTTTTATCACTCACTTTATTTTACCCTTTGAGTAATCTTTTTTCTATTGCTTCTTCTATTTTATATCTTTACAAAATGTTCCTTTAAGAAAAACGACTTTAAAAAATCCACAGTACTGTAAGCATCTTAAAATCAAAATGGTAAACGATACAGAACAATGTCCGAAAGTTGAGTCATAGCAACTGCACTTATTTTCTTATTGGTTTGAGATGTTTCACTGCTCATCCAAGCAGCTTCATTAGTCAGAGCAAGTTAGTTAGGCAAAGAGTCATTGGAATATATGACTTGAGCTAACCTCAAGAGTTTCCTCTACAAAGTACGTGGCAATATGTTGATGAAGATTCTCAGTCATCCAGGAAAAGTTGCCTGAAAGTCACGTCATGGCAACTGGATTTATTTCCTTGTTGCTTTCTTTGGGGACGCTTAGTCTAGTGATTAAAAATCAGGCGACCATGATTTCTAGTTGGGTGACTTTAAGCCAGCCACACACTCTCAGCCCTAGGAAGGAAGCAATGGCAAAGAAGTTCCAGAAAATTTTACTAAGAAAAATGTAAGGATTTATCCAATTACCAGGAGTCAACCCTGACTGAAATGCATGTGCAGACACATGCATGTTCTCACACACACACACACACACACACACACACACACACACACACACACACAAAGAGTCTAGTTTAGTCCACAGCCCTATAATTTCCTATTGGTTTGTTTTCTAAGTGCTGACCTACTTAATTTCCAAACCAGATAAGTTCAGCCTGATGCTAACACCTATTGAGAACATGATTCTAATCCTAATTACCTGTGAAGATTGGTGGTTGTGGCCTTCTGTAAAGTTTAAATCTTAATTTTTGGGAGCACTGGGTAAGGGTATTGAATGAGCCTGTCTGGAAAATTGATTTAAGATTTTGAGCATGCTGGCTTTTTTTGCTTCTATTCGTGTGTTTTGTATTACGTTTTCACAGTGCTGCTCTGTTTATTGTTTATTTCAGATCCAATGTTAGCTTCATAGGGTTATATTTTGCAAGTGGGGTAGGTGTACAAATAACACACAGTTCCCTAGCCATTATCGGTTCAGCTAACACATTTCCATTTAATTTTATAATATTGTTTAACAACAAAGGGTTGTTCAGAAGAAGGATGAAATATACTTATGAACAGAACAGGTGAATGATCAAATATGGTTGAAACTGATAAGGGAAAATTGTGCTCATGTGATGCTGAATTGGCTCTCCGTTTGCAAAGGGTGGTTTCCAGACTCACCATTAATTCTGGTTCACACATAATGCTAAACCATGATGTATATCTTGAATCAAGCCATTTCATCCATTGTGGCATAAGGATGCTCATATGATCCCCAAGTTGCAGTTTGGTAGTTGCAGAATTGTCTATCACAAAATGTCAAGGTCTTGAATAGCATACAGAGCAGCTTTATGAGGCCTTCTGCCAAGCCAATTTGTCTTTTCTAAGGCTCTTAGGAACTTAATTTTGGGCATTGAGCCAGAGTTTTGAGCGAGTTCAACTCTAGGAAGTAAAGTAGAATGTTTTGGTTAGTATCTCCCATTGCAAAATTGCCTGCTGTTTTGTTACGAATTGTTTTCCCTTTTGGCTTGTTTGTAATTTATTTGTCATAGTGGTTAAACAGCCATAAAGTTGAATAAATGAATTAAATACCGCTTTTCATAGATACTCAGAAGAAATGGGAGGTTCCATACAAACCAAAACAATTGTTATGTTAGAATTACTACAGAGGCTAACCTTTATAATAGGCTTTACATCATTGAAGACAAAGAGAATCTTCAACAGGGGTCTTGAAACTCGGCCCTTTTATGACTTGTGGACTTCAACTCCCAGAATTCCTCAGCCAGGCACGCTGGCTGAGGAATTCTGGGAGTTGAAGTTCACAAGTCATAAAAGGGCCAAGTTTCAAGACCCCTGATCTTCAACTTCTTCTGCCATCCAAGGACTTAGGGGGAAAAAAATGTGGCTCTTGGATATGCACACAGCAGTTGTGTGTCTTCCTTGCAAGTTCATCACCACCATCCAGTGCATCCTTCAGCGTCCTCACATCATAGCTTAGCATTTTCTGTGAGCTTGAATTACGACTCCCACAAGGTGCTGGATCAGCTTTTTAAAACCATTCTCTAGTAATTTTCTAAACCACTGCAGGAACATTTAGAGCCTTGTGGTTATGGTCATTTCCATCTCTTAGAGGTACTTCCGAGAACCGCAGTTTGTGGTGAATTTCCATGGGAATTTGGGAGTGGCAGAAAGTGACAGGGATTTAACCGTTCAGGAAATTTGCTGACACCGCTGCACAGGATACAGTATAGTTTAAATACTGGTTGTCATAAGTCAGCCCCAACACTGACAGAGCACCACTTTCTAGCATGACAGCAGTTGGTTTTACTGTCTGGAAAATAACAGAAGATATAATTGGTAGGCTGGGGAAAGAGGAGAAAAGAGAGCAGACTCCATACTTTGGGTTTTTGCTCTCATTCTCTAGCATGACACGTCTAAAAAAAGACCTAACTTGAACCCAAGCCTTCCGTGCCACACCAGTAATCCAGCAATAAGCATCGTGCTGCTCAGAGTCACTAGGGAGAGAGATCGTCTTCCTAATAACAAATAAACCCTTCAAATGTTGAACTCATCCTGCAGTAGTAATCCTTCTGTCAGTTATCCTATCATCCAAGTCAGTTAGGATAAAGAAGTAGGTGGACCAGGAAAAACACAATTAAATGTATCCAATAATTTCAGTTATAATTAAATGAAAATAATTCAACCACTCAGCTGCTTGATTCAGCACAGTTAGGTGGGAATGAAAAAGCTAGTAGCCCTGAATCGCTTAATACAGACATGTCAAACACAAGGCCCGGGGGCCGGATGCAGCCTGCAAAGTGGTTTCATGTGGCCCGCGAAGCCATCCTGGAAACAGTGAGGGAACGGCCCCCGCTGCCTTGGCCCTGGCCCAGGCCGGCCAGAAGCCAATGTACAATTTTGTGGTGGCTATCTTGGCACTTGCTCCGGTCCCACCCCCTTCTGCCAGAGACCCTCAGATCTGTCCCACTCCTGCCCAGGCCCCTGATAGGCACCCTTGACGCAAACGATGTAGAACTGGCCACGCCCACCCAGTAGGCCACACCCGCTCCATCCACGCCCACTCAGTAGGCTGCACCCACTCTGGCCACACCCACCCGGCCTTCCCAGGGCAACCGCAATGCTGATGCGGCCCTCAGTGAAATTGAGTTTGACACCCCTGGCTTAATAGGTTCAACCATTCTCCGCAATCCCAATCCAAAACCATAATCGTGATTTTGCAGTATTGTACAAGAAGGAATCTTGACACTCAGTAGAACTTTCTGCTACTCCAGCTGAGATGTCAGTCAACACGATTCTTGAAACACTCCCAACGAAACAAATCTCAAATGTGGGTCCTTGGTGCTCTCTGAGCTTGTTGTTTTCTTGTAGATGTTTCATTACCCAACTAGGAAGTTGGGTAATGGAAGGCAGTGAAGGCCCTTCTCTTCCAGCACTGATGATGTTACCTAGTTAAGTAATGAAACATCTGCAAGAAACAACCAAGTTCTGAGAGCACCAAGGACCCCACAGGACAGGGGTGTCAAACTGCCAGCCCTTGGACCGGACGCGTCATCCGGAAGCCGCACCCACCCCATTGCCAGCAATGGCAAATCCGTCCCGATACGTTGCACGACGTCACGTGACGTCACGAGTTTGACATGTCTGCCACAGGAGAACTTGAGCTACAAAAATATTCTCTTCTATTGGTACAAATGTTAAAGAGTTTGCTTTGGGGGGAGGTGAGGGGTACAGATAGTCCTCGACTTACGACCACAGTTGAGCCCAGAATTTATGTTGCTAAGTGAGAAATTTGTTAAGTGAGTTTTGTCTCATTTTACGACCTTTCTGGCGACATCTGTTAAGTGAATCACTGCTGTTGTTAGGTTAGGAACACGGTTGTTAAGTGAATCTGGCTCCCCCATGGACTTTGCTTGACAGAAAGTCACAAATGGTGACTCCGGGACACTGCCACCATCATAAATAGGAACCAGTTGTCAAGCATCCGAATATAAATCATGTGACCAATAGGGATGCCGCAATGGTCATAAGTGTGAAAAATGGTCATAAGTCACTTTTGTCAGTGCCGTTGTAACTTTGAATGGTCACTAAATGAACCGTTGTAAGTCGAAGACTATCTGTGGTTCTCTTGATCTTCCAGGATCATTTGGAATCAACTCTTAGTACGAAGACGTTTTCAGAAGTCCCTCCAGTTCTACTTCAGTGTTGCTTTTAATAATAATAATAATAATAATAATAATAATAATAATAATAATAATAATAATAATAATAATAAAGTTGGAAGGGTCCTTGGAGATCATGTAGTCCACGTTAGGCAGGAAACCCTAACATTTCGGACAAATGGCTGTCAAGTTTCTTCTTAAAAACTTCCTGTGTTGGCGCATTCACCGCTTCTGGAGGCAGGTTGTTCCACTGGTTAATTGTTTTAACTGTCAGGAAATTTCTCCTTAGTTCTAGGTTACTTCTCTCCTTGCTTAGTTTCCATTCGTTGCTTCTTGTCCTGCCTTCAGGTGCTTTGGAGAATAGCTTGACTCCCTCTTCTTTGTGGCAGCCCCTGAGATATTGAAACACTGCTATTTTATTGGGGCTTCTGTGCTTAACTTGGAAATATTGCAAGGAGTAGCAGTCCCTAGGTACATTGATTTTCCACTGCTATTTATGATGCTCTTGCATGTGGCTTTTTTCCATTCTCGCAATGCTAAATCATTCCTATCAGAAGCCAAGGCACGTTCTGGAAAGTAATTAATGTCATCCTTTTCTTGTTCAGCATGTGATCTTACCTGTAGTGGCAACGAAGAATCAGCCCGGGATGAATAGGATAGATGGGGTTTTATAGTTCAATAATCAGGGCTGATAATTGTGTCACCACAGGGGAGGAAATGATGGCTAAAAAAAAAATGTGACTGCAGCTGTTAAATGCTAAAGTGATCTTGGGTATCTTTAGACCAAAAGAAATTAGGGATGAGCAGTATAAACCTTTATTTTGGATGTGCCAAAATACTGATTCTAATGTCTACAACTGTTTTTATTCATTTGCTTATTTGAATTTATTTATTCGCATTTATTAGCTTCCCAACTCCAAGTGTGTCCAAGTAACTTGACTACAGTTTATGATGTTAACACAGAAAGCACCTAAAAACAACGCTACATCCCTGCACATACATGTCTTTCATATGCATAATTTGCATGCATACGTTCCAGTGTGCATATGAGTGGCATGCAAAACATTTTTCATAGTAAATTGCAAGTTCAGGTGAATGAATATACTATGTAGGGAATGAATAGCTAAATTTTACTGGAGTCACATACCTGTATAGTGTACTATTCTTTTAATACAGATACAGATAATCTTTGACTTATAACAGTTCATTTAGTGACTGTTCGAAGTTACAACCGCACTACAAAAAGTGACTTTTGGCCATTTTTCACAGTTATGACTGTTGTGCCATCCCAAGGGTCATGTGATCAAAATTAAGACACTTGGCAACTGACTCATATTTATGACCATTGCTGTGTCCCGGGGTCATGTGATCAATGGGGTAGCCAAATTAATAACTGTGTTAATAACTTAACAATTGCAGTGATTCACTTAACAACTGTAGCAAGAAAGGTCGTAAAATGAGACAAAATTTACTTAACAACTGTCTCATATGGCAACAGAAATTTGGGACTCAGCTGTGGTTTTAAGTCAAGGACTACCTGTATATTTATGTACATGTTTTGTATATGTTTAAAAGTGTGAACACAGCAGTGCACATATTGTATACTATACCCGCCATTTTGGATTTCCCTATTTGCTGAGGAGAGCAGAAATTATTATTCATCTTAATGCATGCCTAATGCATTTCTCCCACTTCACGATGAGATCATGTATTTTTCCCAGCAATTCTCTTTCAGCCTAAGTAGGATATATCCCTTTTCTTATGTTCTTCAAGAAATTATTTTTTCATTTCAAAAATAGAACATGAACCACTGCAGTAATACTGTATTATTATTATTATTTAAAGTGTTATGTATGTGTATACTTTGAGAGGAAGCAACTAAATTTCATTTTTAATGTATGCCATTGTGCCCACAGGAAAAAATGACAATGGGCATTTCATATATATGTATGAAATTAAGAAGAAAATGCGGTGTGTATATTATATATTATTTGGCCAACCCGGCTAACCCAACAGGAATGCATTATTTTATTGTCATTACAACATGGCATAAGAGCACAATCCTATAATAAAACCAATTAAGTGAAGTCTCAAAGAATAGTACTGTGTTGCTATGCGCTGGTTGTCCTTAACAGAACAGAATAACAGAGTTGGAAGGGACCTTGGAGGTCTTCTAGTCCAACCCCCTGCTCAAGCAGGAAACTCGGTATCAGTGGTTCTCAATCTGTGGTCCACGGACTCCTGGGAGGAGCACAGTGTCATCATAGCAGATCCACGAAGGCTTGAAAAGATGTTGTGATTTAAATCTTGAATTGTGTCTTGGGGGGGTCCGTGGCCACCAATAGTATTTAAAGGGGGTCTGTGGTGAGGAAAAGGTTGAAAGCCACTACTCTATACCATTTCAGACATAGGATTGTCCAATCTCTTCTTAAAAACCTCCAGTACTGGAGCACCCACAACATCTGGAGGTGCTTCCACTGATTAATTGTTTTGTCAGGAAATTTCCTGTCCTGTTTGTTCTGGAACCAGGTGGATCAATTTTACCAGGCAATTTGAAATTTGATTTGTTGGTTTTTTTAAACTGCCTGTTTGCTCTAGTTCCAAATAACAGCACATTCATGTAACATGGATTAAATTATTTAACTTACAAGTTAGGCATGACCCATTTCGTTTTTGGAAGATTTACTCCCAAGTAAAGAATCCTTGGATTGGATTCTTACTCTTTTTACTCAGGCCCCAGAGAAATGCCATTAATTTTTTTTTTCCCAGACTGGCCTAGCAAGAGTAATACTACCTCCATTCCAATAATGGACTTTGCTTGGTGAAATAAAGACCAGCAGAAAACCACTGGACTTCAAAGTAGGTACTTCAAGTCTTGGCTATAAATCCCCAAAGATGGATAACATCCTTCTGAGTGCTTTAGTGGTTTTCTAGTCGGTGCCATTGTGAAATCAACCTGAAAATGCCGGTTAGCAGGGAGCCGTGCAGTAGCACAAGATTTGTAGCTTGGGGCCCACAAAGACAGACATAAAATACTCTTTCCGAAGCTTTAATATTTTAAAAGTTTTTGTGATAGCTATAAAATTCAACCTACAGGAGCCTGAGTTAAAAAATAAAAATAAAAGTAAAAATGCTTCAATTGATTCTCTGTCTGGATTAGTCTTCATACTTTGAGAAGAGTACCGAATGGTGACTTTGTGCAAAGAATGGGTTGATTAGTAAAAGCAACATCTCAGTTTGGGCAAAACGGGATAAATCTATGGATAAGGTCCCGGTTGCCTATCAGAACAGCTTTTGAGAATGTTGAAGTAGGACAGAAGAGAGCAACGTGGTGTCTGAGTGATGAAGATGCTCACCTCCTACTTGGAAGGTTGACAGTTCAACCCTAGGCAGCGGCAGATGTTTGTCTATCAGAGAGCTGTGAACTCTGCGTAGGCATCAGGAAGGGCATCCAGCCAGTAAATGCTCAGCTCCATCTGGTCACCCCAACTCTACCCCAATTAAAGGATCAAAAGGGAGTTTTTAGAAGTAGACAGAAGAGAAGAGGGGACAAGTATTTATACTAACTTAGCTCCCAAGCTTTTTCTAGTTGTTCAAAACAGGAAACTGATTCCATGTCTTCTTCTATGGGCTTATCTGCATTCTTACTAATAATTTCTGTGGTTCTAATTCTAAATTTTGCATCCTAACATCAACTTTTATGGCATCACTTACAACCGATTGGCAAACAAACATCACAAGGCATGTACAAACCTTTCTCATTTTGAAAAACTAATTTTGTGTGTCTCTCTCAAAATGAGGCTGTCTCTATCCTTCAAGGCAAAAACCAAGAAACAGGAGTTGTTAGGAGTCTCTAATGTACTTGGTTGCAGTCAGGACATTTGACAGCTTGTCAGAGGTCCTTTCTACTCCAATGTCTATCTAACAAAATCAAGGCACAGTTATTTTGAGTTTCTTTCTTAACATTTCCTACTTTCTCAGGACTAAGATATCTTTTCTATAACAGTTCTACAACCTCCTGACATTCCCTCTCACACAAGAAAGTTCTTCCTTGCTCCTTCTCTTATTGTCACAAAGGTCATGTCAAGCTTATGTCAGCCACTTAGCATCAGTGACTGAGTTGAGAAAATGGCCAGACCGAACCAATTTTGGATATCTCAAATAAAGCTAAGCAAGGGCGGGCTTGGTTAGCAATTGAATGGGAGACTACCAAGAAATCCATGACCGCAGAAGCCTCAAACTATGACAGTGGAAATCATTTCTGCTTTTTCACAAAAAACATAACACATTCCAGGTGCATGTAAGCAAAATGCATTCAGAAGTCCTTGGTGCTCTCTGAGGTTGGTTGTTTTCTTGCAGAGGTTTCATTATCCAAACTATCATCAATTTTAGTAGGGAATAAAGTTTGCTCTCAATTTATATTTTAGCGGGTTGCTCTGTCATTGTTGGTGGGAGTGGTCTTGGTGGATCTTTGGCTAAGTTATTTACTGATAACTTGTTTGGCAGTTTTTTAATTGGGGTATTGTTTGTTGTTGTTAGTTGCGAAGTTGTGTCTGAGCCATTGCGACCCATAGACAACATTCCTCCAGGCCTTGCTATCCTCTACCATCTTCTGAAGTCCATTTAAGCTCACGCCTACTGCTTCAGTGACTCCATCCAGCCACTTCATTCTCTGTTGTCCTCTTCTTCTGTTGCCCTCAATCTTTCCTAGTATTAGGCTCTTCTCCAGTGAGTCCTTCCTTCTCATTAGGTGGCCAAAGTACTTGAGTTTCAACTTCAGGATCTGGCCTTCCAAAGAGCAGTCAGGGTTGATCTCCTCTAGGACTGACCGGTTTGATCGCCTTGCAGTCCAAGGGAGTCGCAGGAGTCTTCTCCAGCACCATAGTTCAAACGCCTCAATTCTTTGGCGCTCAGCCTTTCTTATGGTCCAACTTTCGGGGTATTGTTTACTTCTTGATAATTGGTCTGATGTTAAGCTTGGTGTTAGTCTATGCTTTGTTACATTTCAACCGTGAACTAAAATGAACTCAGTTTTATTCAAAGGAAGCTATTTTTTCCATACATCCAATTATAGTGATCTGGCTACTCCAGGTTTAGCCAGGTTTAGGTCTGATTCCTGGGCACCTTCTAAATCAAGGGTCTTCAAACTTGGCCCTTTTATGACTTGTGGACTTCAACTCCCAGAATTCGTCAGCCAGCGTGTCTGGCTGAGAAATTCTGGGAGTTGAAATCCATAAGTCATAAAAGGGCCAAGTTTGAAGACCCCTGTTCTAAATGTTCATGATAGATCTGAGTGTTATATTTCAAAAATCTACAACATGGCCATCAGATCTCTTTCATATTCCCCCAATTTTCTTTGACTCAAGGTGTCCTTACAATAGGACTAGAGTCTTTGAAAAAATGTAGCTTTTTCTTCAGACATCATTGCTCAAAATCTCATAAATGTGTCTATCTCAAACAAGTTGCCACCACTTGACAGAATGCTGTGGCTTACTCAAAATACATAACAGTGCAATACAGAGGTGTCAGAATAGCTGGGTTTTTTCCTTCAACACTTCAACTAACCACATTTTACAGCCCTTCAGGAAATAGTCAAAGGCGTATTTTGATAATCATTAAGTCAAAGTAAATCTTTAAGGAATAATTATTTACCTAAATTATTGGGGGACCTTTCTATTGAGATATAGGTCTCTGGCTGAAGCTGCCACAATGACAAAATGACGCTGTGTGTGTAATCTGTAAAATTTGCACAATAACATCAGGATGCATCTGATATTACTTGCTGTCCTGTCATACCACAGACACAGAGTGGAATTTCTTATCTAGATTGCATGTCTTGGTTGCAAAAGACTACTGACACCTGGAAGGCAGATACACAAATTCTGGACGGCAATCAACTTGGTCTATCACAAAGCGTGCACATTCAATTCCAAATAAGAGAAGCAATTCTACAATCATTCTTCAGCAAAAGGAGAATGAAGAAAAGAACTCAGCCAAGGATGGGGCTGTCCACCATTTCTCTGTGGCTACAATATTTATCAGAATCGGCTTATTTTGCAGATCTACTACTACTATTATTGTCTATGGAGGTTCTCAGTCATCCAGGTCATGGTTGTCCCAAAGGTGCATTTGAAAAGGCAACTAGACTTGTTTTTTTTTTTCTTAGAAAATGTTTTTCTTCTCATCAAGAAGCTTTTTACATTAAGATATTTGGTGCTAGCATGGAAGTTTGTGTTCCCATAGGATCTGTTTGCTAACAGTTCCAAGGCACTCTACCATCATAGGGATGCTCCAACATTGGAAGTTTTTAAGAAGAGATTGACAGCCATTTGTCTGAAATGGTGTAGGGTTTCCTGCCTGAGCAGGGGGTTGAACTAGATGACCTCCAAGGTCCCTTCCAACTTTATATTATTATTATGGATCATCGCACAGTCATCTAGACGTTCAGACTGGATTTGGCATTTTTGCCTACCTACCTTACCCAGGACCTGGGATAGGCAGATGTGGATGTTTGATGGTATTACAGATATCGTCGCAGGATGGAAGCAATTCCTAATAAGGCTGCCGGACTTAACAATTGTCGATAAGAAAGACAAAAAAGTCTGGATAGTGGACTTGGCAGTGCCTGGAGACAGCAGAATAGACGAGAAAGAACTGAAGAAGATAACAAAATAAAAAGACATAGAAATAGAAAGAGTGTGGCAAAGGCAAGGAAGGGCAGTACCAATAGTAATAGGTGCCTTGGGTGCAATCCCAAAACAACTGGAGCACCACTTGAACACCATTGGCATTGACAAATTCGCCATTAGTCAATTGCAAAAGGTGGCCTTACTAGGAACCGCTTCCATCCTGCGACGATATCTATAATACCATCAAACACCCACATCTGCCTATCCCGGGTCCTTGGTAAGGACTCGATATTATTATTATTATTATTATTATTATTATTATTATTATTATTATTATTATTATTATTATTATTATTATTGATCATCGCACAGTCAGCCAGATGTTCAGACTGGATTTGGCATTTTGTCTACCTATCGAGTCCTTAACCAGGACCTGGGATAGGCAGATGTGGATGTTTGATGGTATTACAGGTATCGTCGCAAGATGGAAGCAGTTCCTAATAAGGCCGCCTTTTGCAATTGACTAATAGCGAATTTGTCAATGCCAATGGTGTTCAAGTGGTGCTCCAGTTGTTTTGGGATTGCACCCAAGGAGCCTATGACTATTGGTACTACCCTTGCTTGCTTTTGCCACAGTCTATTTCTATTTGTAGGTCTTTGTATTTTGTTATCTTCTCCAGTTCTTTCTCTTCTATTCTGCTGTCTCCAGGCACTGCCACGTCCACTATCCAGACTTTTTTGTTTTTCTTATCGACAATTGTTAAGTCTGGAGTGTTATGTTGCAGGTGCTTGTCTGTTTGAATTCTGAAGTCCCAGAGCAGTTTAATTTTATCATTTTCTATGACTTTCTCTATTTTATGATCCCACCAGTTTTTGCTTACAGGCAAGTGATATTTTTTGCAGATCTTCCAATGCACCATTGTTGCTACTTTGTCATGCCGCTGCTTGTAGTCAGTCTGTGCAATATTATTATTATTATTATTATTATTATTATTATTATTATTATTATTATTATTACCTGAACAACTGCCAAGCTCTGTGGCCATTGTATTTGAATTTTATGGACGTTCTGCATCAGCATAGCCCATGAAATTCTTCCATTCAAGTGTTGACAGTGTTTTCCTTCAGACCCCATCTCCATTTCTGCCTTCTGTCTGAAATGATGAAAAGATTGGAACTATCAGACACTTGGGAGGGGCCAGCACATGGTGATAGTTGTCTGGGAATGTTGTGTCATATAGAACTGTCATATTAAATTATTAGCTTCTTCCTATATACCTCTTGGCCTCATAGGAACTCACTCACGTCTCAAGTATGAAACAACTGAAACGTGGCAAAGATTGATTACAAGGCCGCATCCTGACTTTACTGCTTGGTGTCAAGATTTTACCAAAGGTTAAAAGGTTGTGAAAACATGTGGTGCTCTGTTCCCAAAAATCTCAGCAGGGTTGTCTTCCCACAAACCAATGTATATTCATGACTTTTGCGGCTTTTTTTTTTTTTGTTTTTTTGTTCTCCTAACTTGTCTCTCTGTCAGGCACTTGTTGAGAATTATTTCCTGACGTGACATAAAATTTAATTGTGTTCTGAAAACAAATATCCCGTGCATACAGATCAGTATGCAGCCTTCATGTGATATCGTGATACATGAAACGTGTCGGCAGAATCAGATGGATAATCAGAAATTTCTAAAGAGACTGTTTTAACTATTCATTGTTGGTTTTGGGAGCGAATACATTATAACCCTGCTGCTTAATTCTCTGAGCTTATTTCTGAAACACATGGTGAGAATATGGATTGACTCCGTCATGTTTATCCACTGTGGTTGGTAATATTTGCAAGGGAGGAAGCAATCTTGATAATGAGGCTAAAATCTGTTTATTGACTGGTTTTTAGATTTCTACACCCATTAAATGGTAACACCAACTGATCTGATCTCAAAAAGCTAAACAGGGTTGGTTTTGTTTACTGCTCAAGTGGAAAATATTAGAAAAGACCAAGCTCTTATTGACTAAATTGGGAAATCCCTCCCCCCAAAAATAAATGATACATTTGCAAATTGGTTCCGTAAGCATGGAATTGTTCATGAACACCCCAACAGGAGTTTCATTCAAAGACTTTACTTGATATTCCTATGTAGCTGTTCTTATGTGAATCCCCCCCCCCACCTTCCATTTTACAGGATAGACCTGCAAAGGTCATAAATGTGAGGACTGTTCATAAATTGCTTTCTCATCATTGCTGCAACTACAAACAGTTGCTAAATAAGTCGTAAGTCACTTTCAGTTCCATTGTAACCTCGAATATTCGCTAAACGAACTGTTTTAAACCGAGGACTACTTGCAAAGGAAAGCTATAGTAAGTTCATAAGCACAATCCCAGTTTCACTTAGCAACTGCTTTGCTCGACGACCAAGTTGCTAGTCCCAATTGTGCTGACTAAACAAGGATTAACTGTATGTATCTCTCTGGGATATATTACCAAAGCAGAATGCTCTTATATACACACAGGCAGGCCAGGGCCTGCGGGAAGTGCCCGTTTTTCTGGTTTTCCTAAAGGACAACTGAGGCAGGGCCACTCAGACCTTGAGGGAACACTGTTTCCGAAAGTAGGAGTGTTAATGGAAAAGACATGCTTCTGTGGTCCCATAAGATGACATTTTCTAAACTTATGGGACTCGTGTCTTTGATGGGCTGACGGGCTGCCACAAAGAAAAGGGGGTCAAATTATTCTCCAAAGCACCAGAGAGCAGGACAAGAAACAATGGTTAGAAACTGATCAAAGAGAGAAGCAACCTGGAATTAAGGAGAAACTTCCTGACAGTGAGGACAATTAACCAGTGGAACAGCTTGCCTCCAGAAATTGTGGGTGCTCCATCACTGGAGGCTTTTATGAAGAAGCGAGACCAGGGGTAGGCAACCTTGGCTCTTTTATGACTCGTGGACTTCAACTCCCAGAATTCCTGAGCCAGCATGGCTCAGCTTGGAAACTCTCCCTTTCCCCTCAGCATGGCTGGCTCAGGAATTCTGGAGTTGAAGTCCACGAGTCATAAAAGAGCCAGGTTGCCTACCGCTGCGCTAGACAGTCACTTATCTGAAATGGTATAGGTTCTCCTGCTTGAGCAGAGGGCTGGACTAGAAGACCTCCAAGGTCTATTCTATTCTATTCTATTCTATTCTATTCTATTCTATTCTATTCTATTCTATTCTAGATTCTCAACCCTCCAGGTCATGGTTGTCACAAAGGTGCTTTTCCAAAAGGCATCTGGACTTTCTTGGGTTTTTTTTTCTTTGAAAACATTTCACTTTTCATCCAAGAAATGTCTTCAGTTCTGTCTGGTGGCTTGTAAGAGTGGTAAAACAAATATTAGTCCTGGCAGTATAAATTAAACCAATTTGCCTTGAAAACAGTCCAAATGAAATCCAACACTTAGCTCTATTCTAATCTCCCCAGGAGGCACTGCCAAAGTCAGGAGGCCTCTCCTCAACTGGTTCTTGACTAGCCATGTTAATTGCAGAGAGACCTGGAGGAGGACCTTTTGAAGACATATGAGTTTCCTACGAGTGGGAGCCATAGTGTAAAATAGCAGTATGACAGCACTCATGGTGCTTTTATGTGCCTACTATTTCCTTTTCCCTCTAACGTTCACCCTGTTCTTGATGCAAGTTGACGGATGCAAATACATTGGTTATTCTGGAAAATTTCTCCCTCTGTCTTAATTTGCACTTAAATCTGCGAATTCACCTGGGAGATTCACAAGCAAGACACGGGCAGAGGTCGGCCTTCGCATGCATTCATTTCCCCCGTGTTCCTTGGCTTCAAGAACTGCCGTCAAATTGTCTGTTTAAAATAAATTTACATATACTCCTTGATTCTAGATATTTTATTAGAACGTGCCTTTTTGTAAAGCTTTGCTCTTAGTAAAACCAAGTTATAAACACAATTTTTTTAAAATTCTTATGAATCTCTTTCAAATATGTCTCCTTTTTCAGGTCTGTCCTTTATTTTTTCCAAGAAAATCTACATGAATAGTAGTTCAGCTTACTTTAGATTTCAGAGTATTATGGTGATGATATCAAGAGCCATTGTGGCACAGTGGTTAGAATGCAGTATTGCAGGCTAACTCTGCCCACAGTCTGGAGTTTGACTCGGGGGGTGGAGATTCAAGGTTGACTCAGCCTTCCATCCTTCTGAGGTTGGTAAAATGAGGAGCCAGATTGTTGGGGGCAATAGGCTGACTCTGTAAACTGCTTAGAGAGTGTTGCATGGCACCATGAAGCATTATATAAATCTAAATGTTATTGCTATGAACTTTCCACTAAAGAAAACAACAGCCACTGATGTATAGTTGAGGTCTGTTCATTATCCTTCCCTTATCCTAACCCTTTCAGTTATATACAGTGATTATGGATCTCATTTGCAAATGTTTTTAATTCTCCAGTTTGCTTTTAGCTCCCCTAAAATAAGGGTTTCAGATCATACTTGGCCCTTTCGCAGCATACCGCAAACATGCTATCAGGATACAAGGTGAGAGGCTCAGAGCAGACACTAAATTTGCTTTAATTTAAATGTAAGCTAATTACACTTTTTGCTATGACTCCATATGTACTAAAACATATTAGTTTCTTATAGCATTAAAAATTGTAGTTTAGTGGCCATTTTTACAGGTGTTCTGAGGACCCAGGCCTCACATTTTTCCTCTTCATCCTTGTAAGACTCCAAGATAGATAATTCACTTATGATCCTCAGCAACAGACATTGAAACACAGTAAATGCTATATCACTAGGAGTATAAACTGAAAATACAGAATACAAAATAATAGTCTAGGAAGGGACCTTGGAGGTCTTCTAGTCCAAACCCCTGCTCAAGCAGGAAACCCTATACTGTTTCAGATAAATGGTTGTCCAATCTCTTCTTAAAAACCTCCAGTGATGGAGCACCCACAACGTCTGGAGGTGAAGATGAACTTTGGTCTCCCTGATCCAGTTATATAACTTGAGACACAGTTTGGTATAGTACAGTGGTGGCAAACCTATGGCACAGGTGCCAGAGGCGGCACTCAGAGCCCTCTCTGTGGGCACGCATGCCGTTGCCCCAGTCCTAGGCCATCAGCTGGGTTTTATAAAACCTTTTCGCTTTAGGCCTCCGCCGCCGTGTGCAAAAAAAAAAGGTTCAATCAATCAGTCAATTTCAACTTCTCGCGGGGAAAAAAAAGATCTTGCAAAGTTGGAATTGATTGATTGAACTTTTTAATCCCACCCAGTCTGCCCTTACCACCGCAGCCACGCCCACTCAATGGGCCACACCCACCCGGCACCCGACGATGCATAAGTGGGTTTGGGGTTGCAGTTTGGGCACTCGGTCTCTAAAAGGTCCGCCATCACTGGTGTAGTAGTTAAGATGCTGGCCTAGAGACCAGGAAGTATGAGATTAGTTCTGCCTTAGTTATGAAAACTTGATTTTGAGTCAAGTATTCTGTCTCAACCCAACCCACCTCGCAGGGTTGTTATTGTGGGGAAAATAGGAGGAAGTATTAGGTATGTTTGCCACCCTGAGTTACTAATAAAGGTGGGATAAAAAAATCAAATAAATAAATACACCAGGATAAAACCTCCCTTGTGTTGTATTGTGCAAGACTTTATATGTGGCTGTGTTATATAATGTGGGGTTGATGTTATCCAGTTTGGTATTGAAACATACATCTGCAAGAAAACAACCAAGATCAGAGAGTTCCAGGGACCCTATAGTTTAGTGGTTCTCAACCTTTTTAATGCCGCGACCCCCAACCGGTCGTAAGTTGAGGACTACTCAACTGGTCGTAAGTTGAGGACTACTCAACTGGTGCAGCACCGTTTGCAGAATGGGACTTTTGGCGGGCTCAGCAGGGCAGAGACAGCCTGGACAATTCCTATTGGCTTTTGAAAGCCAATAGAATTAGACTCTATTCAAGAGAGTCTATTCTATTGGCTTTCAAAAGCCAATAGAATAAAAGGGAGTAGCACAGCTAAAGAAAAGGGGGAAAAAATGGCGGACTGCGTTGTTTGGCGACCCCCGTGAAATGGTCGTTCGACCCCAAATGGGGTCCCGACCCACAGGTTGAGAACCACTGCTATAGATCAATCCTGAGCTGGAAATATTCTCTTCTACTTATATGTTTTGTGCCTGTGCTTGACTTTATCCCTAATTGTGACCGACTCTAATGAACCCACATATAGGAGTTTACCAGCCAAATTGCTTGTCCAACTCATAGCAAGGAGCAAATAGCTGCATTCAGCTTGGATGATCCAAAAGTTTAAAAACTGTTGTATTCTTGACCAAGTCATATATACATGCTGTTTCTCATTTTTACTTAATTTTGATCAAAATGAACGAGAATAGCACAATCTCCAGTTGAACTGCACATGCTCAGCGTATTGATCTGTTGTAGCTTGACTTTGCAGGGAAATAAAATTTTGTAAATTAATAAAAACGGCTTTGGTCCCAGGCCTGCGGAGTGATGTTTATGATTTGTTTAAGGCCTCTGGTTTGGTTTGTAGATTTTTGTTGTTTACTGGATTATTTTTGTCAGGGCTGCTTCTCCGATTTTAGCTCTTATTATGATTTTTTTTTCTAGAGTTGTTATGGGGGGGAAAAAGAGGTATGTTGGATATGTTCACCACCTTGAGTTATTTGTAAAAATAATAAAGACATTCTACTCTATTGAAATGGAAGGGAAGGAAAGAAAAATAGGAGGAAAGGAATGCATAGGTCTGAAGAGAGGGAAATAAGAGCACCAAGGTCAGATTTCTGAGTTGGGTCTAAATTGTGACATGTGCATTGGGATGTGCAGTGTTTACACCAACCTAGAATTGTAACAGTAGAAAGCTAAGGGTCATGAGGTTCTTCCAAGCCAGAAATCTGAAAGCAATTCCCACATTAACCAGCCACCACTTTAGTTTTATTTTTCTTTGGAGACCTTTTTCCAGTTATATCCAACTTCTTAAATTAGGCAGAGAGTTCCCAGTACTGTGTTGTTATTTGTTGTTGTTTTAACTGTTCAGTCATGTTCTACTTTTGGCGCCTTTTAGGCAAGTGCTCTCCATGCTATCTTGTCAAGCACAGCTTCTTTCAGTTGTTAGATATTCACCTTTGAGTCAGTTTTGATGTTATCAAGCCAGCGTGTTCTTTGCTTGCCCCTTCTTGTTCCACTAATTGAGTGGAATAAATTAATCAAGGAGAGAAGCAACTTGCAACTAAGGAGAAATTTCCTAAGAGTGAGAACAATTAACCAGTGGAACAACCTGCCTCTAGAAGTTGGGAGTGCTCCATCACTGGAGACTTTTAAGAAGAGCCATTTGTCTGGAATGTTATTGGGTCTCCTGCTTGAGCAGGGGGTTGGACTAGAAGACCTCCAAGGTCCCTTTCAACTTTGTTATTCTGTTCTATTCTGAGACCTTCACCTTCCTTGTTCATTCCTAGCATCGTTGACTTCTCCAATAGACTTGCATGCATGACATGGCCAAAGTAAATTAGACATATCACAGTACTGTTGCAATTGTCAATTCACCCAGCATTTTTTTTATTATTAACTTATTTGCCTGGCATTTTCCATTCAATTTTACAGGCTCCGGTTATATTTTCAGGCTCTTCCTCTTTTATTTAAATATTTATCGGTTCTTTTATTTAGATTCAGGTTCTGTTATTTTAATCGCATTTCGATAGTATGTTGCTTGTTTCTTGTATGTTTTCTTGCTATGGGATCTCTAAAGCAGCTTAGATTTCAGGTTCAGCGTGTATTGAATCTGCTAAGATGAATGTTTGTAGAGAGGGAAGCAATCATTTTATAGCTTTTCCACTGTTCCAGCCTTTGTGCCTTTAGAGACTGTTCGTGTCTTCAGAGGAACCAAACTACAATTTTGTCTGGCCTGAGGATCATGTAAGAGAAAGGTTAATTGACGTTAAGAATATCTTAGTTTAAATGTGGATAAAGTGAGTCTGTTTCTTACCTTCTCGTTTATAAAACAGGAGGATTGTGTCCAGGCTCTAATGATCCTTGCACAGAAAAGCCTTGCCCAGGGGATATGCAGTGTGTAGGCTACGAAATCAACCAGAGACTGTTCATCTGTCAGTGTCCACCTGGAAAACTTGGAGAATGTTCAGGTACACAATTTGCTCTGCTGCTGCTGTATCTTCTTGGTCAGATCTTTAAGTCCTGTCAGTCTTTTCTTCTAAACCCTCTTGAGTTCAACATCTCTGAAAGTCTGTGGTGGAATGTAGTCTAGATTCCCAGGAGGCAGGAGCTACATTCCAGAGAACCAAGAGACAATGAAGTTTAGACAGTTTGGCTGGGAGAAAGAGAATTAAGACAGCTCCTCCCTAGCAGTTCTTAGAGTATATCTTTAATGATGCAAGTAGTTGTTTTCATTTGAGAAGATTTCTGTCAAGAAAACTGCTCAGAAGTAACTCAATGTGTCTTTCTTAGTTTTGGGGGCCTTACATCACTCTTTTCAAACTAAAGCAACTACTTGCATAATTAAATATATACTCAGAGGACAATTTTAACTCTCTTTTTCCCAACCAGACTATTTAAACTTCATTGTCTCTTTGCCCTGTGGAATGCAGCCTCTTCCTATTGGGAATCCAGACTACATTCCACCATAATGACCCATTATGTTTCAAAAATGAGGTCTCCAAATTTGGCAACCTTAAGTGTGCTGGGCCAGCCAATAGCTTCAGAACATTAAGACTTGTGGACTTCAACTCTCAGTCAGCCCTGAGATCTACCAAGACTTAAGGTTGCCAAGTTTGGAGACCCCAATCTAAAAGACTTATATGGCCATCTATTTTGTACAGAAATCCTAGACGATTTACAACAAAGTCAATAAAAGTAACTCTAAAATCATAGTCTTTGGATAAGGACTCTCAATGTCTTACAAAAGACTTCTCAAAATATCCCAACTTCCTTATTATTTGGAACGGCAAAACCCAGTTGTGTTAAGGAAGTTTTGGATGTGGGCTACAATCTGTGCCTGGTTTAATAGGTCACAAGTTTTGCTAAACTACCACAATGTTATCCTACAGGAGTGAAGGGTGAAGTGTGTTGCATATCTAGAACAACTCGCCATGGGACAACGCTCTACAGACAAATTCAATGCTGTATTGTTTTTATTCTGGTACTTTTATTATTGGTAACCAACAATTTCTTGGAAATTGTTGTAACTCTTGTATTTCTGGATTGACTTTATTTTATTTCTATTGATCACAGTTCTGTCAAAATTGATTCAACTTTTATATTTGTTGAACTGTCCTGCAGCGAGTTGGCCATGGCAAGTTGGCTGCAATGAGTTGGTTGTAGTGAGTTGTCCCATTCTGTGTGCTGCAGTGCAAAGCCCTGTTGATTTTGATGTGCATCACAATGTCACAAGCATATCAATAAGGGTGGAGCTTGGGGTCGAACATTCTTTTGTCATTATGATAAAAATAACAGTAATGATGTATACCAAAAAAAACCCCCACCCTGCCCTACAATATTTAAATTGTGGTCTTGTTCATTCACTACAAACAGATTAATATTGCTTTATGCACAGACCAAGAAAGAACAGATCCTGCTTTATTAGTGCATTAATCTTCATCAGCATAGGGTGTGCATACTACAGGGACAGGTTTTTAAACTGTCAAAAGTTGTGGTTTGTTTTTTTAAGGTTCTTCCTTATCAGCCTTGTTAACCAAGCATCCTACTTAATTAACTTTTTTTTCCACCTTAGTGTAGAGCAGGGGTTCCCAACCGAGGGTGCTTGCACCCCCTAGAGGTGCGAGACGCTATTCCACGGGGTGCAAAAGCTTGGGTTTTCAAAATTATAGTATATATGCATAATTCGCTGCCGTTATTTCGAACTTTTGTGAGGGGTGCGAGAATATATCAGAAGCATTCTAGGGTGCGGGGTATAGAAAAGGTTGGGAGCCCCTGGTGTGGAGGATTGGATAATCTCCAGTGTTTGGTTTCAGAAGGCACAAAATAAAACACCGTAATCTGTTTTCTAAATGGTTATTTCAGGACACACTTCTCTGAGCTTTGCTGGGAATAGTTACATCAAATACCGGGTTTCTGAAAATAGCAAGAACGAAGAATTCAAACTGGGTCTCCGTCTGCGGACTCTGCAAAGCAACGGAATTATAATGTACACCAGAGCAAATCCCTGTATAATTCTGAAGGTAATTAAAATCAGTTTTATCTTTTCCCCCAGGTTGGATTGGTTTTTGGGGGGGGGTTGTTTTTGTTTTTTTTGTTTTTTTGGATTGTATCTCTCTCTTTAGGCTCAACTGGAAATGTTCTTGTTTCAGCAAGGAAGATCCAGCCTTTTCAGTTTTGAGAGTGATAAAGAAAGAAACCACAGTTTTAGCCACCATAATGGAAATGTCTTGTTTCTGTGAATTGCATTTTTTTTTATTAAAATAAACTCCAGGATGAGTAAAAGACAGAGTAACTTATTTTCTGCCTCGCTAGCAGTATCTGCCAAGACTACAGATTTAGAAGAATTATTGCCATAGATTTTGCTACAGATAGATTTGGGCTTTTTCTTCTAATGGACCTAGGATGTAGTGAATAAAGCAAAAATGGAAGTTTGGCTTTTATTCTTCCCAATGAAAAAGTCCATCTTACTTTTGGAGAAGCATGAGATGGCCAGATTTCTTGCCTTTTTCTTTCCTTTCGCAACTCCAAACTATCCTTCATGCTAATAGCAGTACTAGGATCTCATCGGAGCCTGATTCGTGTAATAAATTCCCCCAGCCATTCCCGAAGCCCAGTGATCAACAAGCCACGGCCCGGTACCGGGCTGCTGCCCATAGGTTGGGCACCCCTGAGGTAAATTAATAGAACTCCCCAGTAGCCTATGCTGAGTTAAAGGGACAAATAATCCAGTTTGGTAGGTAATCTATTTACAACCATTTGTTTAGTGACAGTTACAACAGCACAGAAAAAAAGTGATTTATAACCGTTTTTCATACTTAAAATGTAGCATCCTGATGGTCATGGGATCAAAATTCATATGCTTGGCAACTGGCCCATATTTATGACGGTTGCTGGGTCCCACGATCGTGTGATGTCCTTTTGGGACTTTTTGAGAAACAAAGTCAGTAAGGAAGCCTGATTTACTTAACAACCATATTACTAACTTAACATCTTCAATGATACACTTAACAACAGTGGCAGAGAAATTCATAAAGTGGGGTTTAGTGTGATAGGTCAATTGTAGTGGTATGGTTTATATAACCAATTGTGATCAACCCACAATTAGAATTCCTGGTTTGGGATAATTCAGAGTCAGTCTATGCTGATCTTGAAAGTTTTATTGTTAATCCCGTCAGCTATATGCTCAATATCTCAGGGACTGATAATAACCGAGGCTTTAAGCATATAATACTTTCCTGGAAAAAGAAGTATTGACATTTCCTGGCCACTAAAAACTTTCTCCAATTAAGAGATTGTCTTGAATCTATTCTGGCAGAGCTGACTCAAAAACTCTTCAAGCCACATGGTACAGTCCTACCTGGGGGAAGTGCTAATTGGCTAACTCATAAGGGGTCAGGTTCCTCCAGCTTACGTTTTAGTTCAATTTAAGCCTATTTGCTGAAACCACAGGCTAAAACAAAAGCCACATTCAACCGTAAGCAAAGCCAAAATAGTAACAGCAGCTATTGCAAAATACGGAGCAGGGTGTTAATTCCCACTCCCTTCGCTCCAGACATTCTTCTTCCTTTCTAGAGAAAAAAAAGCCTTTGGAGCAATAAACCAAAAGAGTAATTTTCAGTAACCCCTTATTACATGGGTCATTGCCATTCCAATGACTTTGACAATCAAGCTATTGCAGTACACTGAATTTCTGAATTGTAGAGCAGAGCATGGCCTAATGTTTTTTAAAAAGATTTTGGATTTCTACCTATATGCTTATTTTTCTTCTCCCCACAACTATTACCACCTCCTCCTCCTCCTCCTCCTCCTCCTCCTCCTCCTCCTCCTCCTCCTCCTCTTCTTCTTCTTCTTCTTCTTCTTCTTCTTCTTCTTCTTCTTCTTCTTCTTCTTCTTCTTCTTCTTCTCTTCCTCCTCCTCCTCCTCCTCCTCTTTCTGATCAGATAATAAATGTGTTAAAGGATGTCCTTAACTTACAGTCACAAGTGAGCTCAAAATTTCTGTTGCTAAACAAGAGAGTTGTTAAGTGAATTTTGCCCGTTTGACGACCTTTCTTGCAACAGTTGTTAAGTAAATCACTGCAGTTGATAAGCCAGTACTGTAACATGGTTGTTAAGTGAATCTGGCTTCTCCATTGACCTTGCTTGTCAGAAGGTCGCAAAAGGTGACCTTGGGAATACTGCAACTGTCATAAATGTGAATCAGTTGCCAAGCATCCAAATTTTGATGACGTGACCTTGGGGAAGCTGCAACGGTCGTACGTGTGAAAAACAGTCATCAGTCACTTTTTCCAGTGTTGTAACTTTAAACGGTCACTAAATGAACTGTTGTATGTCGAGGACTATCTGTCATGAATACATTGGTCAGTATATACAGTGTAAGTATGTCTGGTTGGATAATAAATGCATTTACATACACTCAGTAAAATTCAATTCAGATGACGGTGTGGGTTGTGTCATCTGTTACACCAATCAAGCCTTGCCTGAAATGTTCATTGCTGAAACAGCGGAAAAGCCCTGGAAATGATCCCAGTGTGGCAGGAGCTGTAGGAAGTAATATTTTAATCAATCTACCATTTTGCTCAAATGATCCTGAAATGTATTCCTCCTAACTAAATATTCCCCTGGATGGGTGGGTCGGCAGGCTTTTGCATTCAGGAACTGTGACTGCAAAATCCCCGAAGGATCCTTTGATGGTTTTACTACTAATGCTGATACGCAGATCTGGTTGACATCCAAGCACCTTCGCTAGGCTAATATTCCGAAATGATTTATTAGGACCATTCATCTCATTCTGCCTATTTGGTGAGGCAATGAAAGGGCACCAATTTGTGTACTAAGAGTTCCTTCCTGCCTGCCTGCCTGCCTTCCTTCCTGGCCAATTTAATGACTGCCTGTGTAGGTGTGCGTAGGTGCGTGTATGTCTACATGAACATTGATTCGGGGAGGGTTAATTTATGGTGACATTCTGAGACCTGAGGCTAAAATCCAGGGATATGGAACCTGGTTCAGGAAGAACTGACACAGAAGCAAAGAGAGCAGCAGTGTTCATTGGGACAAAATGGCAGACAAACTTGTAGTTTGATCCCACTCTTTCTGAACAAGGATAGAGCATGCATAAACACACACACATACCGAGAGAGAGAGAGACAGAGACAGAGACTCTGCAGATGCTACTAGGCAAAGCCAAGATATGAGGGGTCCTTGGTGCTCTCTGAGTTTGCTTGTTTTCTTGCAGACATTTCATTACCCAAACTAGGTAACATCATCAGTGCTAGAAGGGAGAGGGGTTTGCTCTTATTATTTACTTGATTTTTGGTCTGATGTTAACCTTGGAGATAATCTATGCTGATCTGGGTGCTGATTGCTAATGGAGAGGTGCTTTTTGTTCTTTTAGGGGCTGGGTGATTGTCCCTTTTGCATAATCTATACATGTTGTTAATGTCTATGTCAGGGGTCTTCAAACTTGGCCCTTTTATGACTCGTGGACTTCAACTCCCAGAATTCCTCAGCCAGGCATAACATCCACGAGTCATAAAAGGACCAAGTTTGAAGACCCCTGACCTATGTGTCTATTGATGGCTGATTTGTCCGAGTGCCAGGCTTCTAGAAATTCCCTGGTGCTTTTGGACTTGGCTTGGTCTAGGATGGTCACATTTTCCCAATGGCAACTATGGTTAAATCTGTCCATATGTTGTGAAATTAAAGAATTTTCATCATGTCTTCTGACCGCTAGTTGGTGTTCATGGATTCACTCTGCTAGTCTTCTGCCTGTTTGTCCTACATGCCGTAGTGGCTGTTAAAGTCCTTACACTGTATGTTGTAGAATAGATGACTCCTATTTTTTTCTTCTGGGTCGTTCGGTTTACTTAGAACGTTTTGGAGGACTTTAGTTGGTTTGTGTGCTACGGTGATGCCATGTAGTTGTAATAGTCTGTTAGTGGTTTCTGAGACGTTTTTGATGCATGGCAGTGTTTTATCCTTTTTGCATCTTGTGTTGGTTGTGCTATGGTAGGTTCTGTCTTTAAGGCTTTCTTAGAATGCCATGAGGATGGGAGTTACATGGATCCCAAGGAGATTTCATTTTAGAAGACAAGCACCATGATAGAGGAAGCACACTTCCTGAGTCTCAAGAGATGACACTGCTTAATTTAAGGAACCTGGAGTGTTTGAGGGGTTGATTCTATGGGACATGAGAGGTACCTCAAGTTGCCAGGCCCTAGGCCATGTAGGACTCTATAGGTTAGTGATAGCAAACCTTTTAGAGACCGAATGCCCAAACCCCCCCTGCCCCCCACACCATCCCCGCCCTGCGGCCACCCACCACCTCCATGGCCTGCCACAGATCGCCCAGGTGGCCCAGCAGCACCATGGTGGCCACGCCCTCTGCCCACGCCCTGCAGCATCATCTGCACGTGACAGGGCGGGAGGGCAGAGTCTTGTCCCCGTTGCCCAGCGGCCATGTCCTTGGCTGCGCTGTTCCGCGTGGGCCGCACCCAGGGACGACTCTCCTCCAGGGGGCTGCTGGTGAGGAGGGGGCCGTGGGGGGAGGCAGGGCTGGGGTGACGGCGTGCCCAGAGAGAGGGTTCTGAGTGTCGCCTCTGGCACGCATGCCATAGGTTCGCCACCACTGCTATAGGTCATAAAAGATACCTTGAATTGCACCTGGAAGCATAATAGTAAGTAAGCCCAGCCTTGGAGAGCAAAGTTATGCAATGGATATACCAAAGCATGCCATCATGTCTGCATAGCTGCATTCTGGACCAGTTGAAGTTTCCAAGCACCATGTAGAATACATTGCAATAGTCTGACCATTGGACAGTGCAATTGCTTTTAAATGTAGAAATTTGGCCATTGCAGAATAGAAGGATGTTAAGATGCTTCTGTTGAAAATCTTACAATGGTTCCCAGCTGTGTTCTGCACTTAAAAGTGTTTGTTTAACCTTTAAAATTCTAAATGGTTTCATTCCTGACTATTTGAGAGACCGTCTCCTGCAGGCTTCCAAAGATGCTCCCATTGTGAGAAGCTGGCACACAGTCTTTCTCTCTCGGCCAGGAGTCTCTGCAGGAGAGGCTCCAAAAAGTCAAGATGGTCTGCTGAACCACAGAGTCACAGCTTTTACCCTTTTTTTATATGCAGGTAAATGCAAATGCGATGCAGATAAAAGGGGACAGAGCTTCAGTCACCCGGTCATGACTGACATCTTGACATTTTGGATGCACACCCCTCCAGGGACACAGCTGCTCTCTTCCTTTAGAACATCTGAAAAGATGGGTCTTATTCACCAGCCCTTTAACAGTTTGTGGCTAGGGAAGAGAAGGGAAGGGAAGGGAAGGGAAGGGAAGGGAAGGGAAGGGAAGGGAAGGGAAGGAAGGAAGGAAGGAAGGAAGGAAGGAAGGAAGGAAGGAAGGAAGGAAGGAAGGAAGGAAGGAAGGAAGGAAGGAAGGAAGGAAGGAAGAGTTTTCCCTTGTAATCCCAACATGCTCTGGATTTCCTGACCATAATAGCCAGAACAGGAGCATTTGAAGACAGTCAGTACAATTCGAGTCAGATAAATTTCCAGATTATTTGTTTATTGTCTTGTCATTCCTGTAACTGCTTTCCTTTAAGACAAGGGGTGTCAGATTCAATTTCATTGAGGGCCGCATCAGCATTATGGTTGCCCTCAAAGAGCCAGATGGGCGTGGCTGGGTAGGCGTGGCCGGGTGGTCACAGCCAGGTTGCTGTGACTCGGTAGGCATGGCTGGCTGGGTGTGGCCATGTAGGGTCAGCCCAGCCCCGCTTCCCCAAGGGGGTGCCCGGCCACGCTTACCTCCTCCTCGAGGCTGCTGCTGCTGTGCTCACTCTCCTTGGCCAGGTTGCTCATGGCGGGTGTGGGAGGGCGGTGTGTGTGTGTGTGTGTGTGTGGATTGCGGGCGCCACTCCTAGGTGATTGTTTCACCTGGCAGGCTACAATGGTGGCTTCCTCTCTGGGTTCACGAGCTTGTGTGAGTGCAGTGCAGGTGAGGTGGGGCTGAGCACGGCTTATTGGATGCCCTTAGCTCAAGACTGTCACTGCTGACCAATGAGCAACCGAGGGGCCAATGAGCTACAGCTGCTGCCGGGCACCACCAGCCCCTGCATATCACCACCTCCTATGCATGTGCCCAGGGGGAGCACCGGGCTGGGGTGGGCCAGGGCCGAGGTGGTGGGTGCCTGCCCCTCACCATCTCCAGGGTTGCCCCATGGGTCAGATCTAAACACATCACGGGCCAGATCTGGCCCACGGGCCTTGAGTTTGACATGTCTGCTTTAAGAGCTCATGGTGGTGCATATAAGAGTCCATGAAGCTGTATGGCTGAGAATGGACTGGAACAGGTGGTCCACTTTGATCCAGTTCTGTTGCCACTTCACCACCTGGCTTTTTGTGTCTGTCTCCAAAGAAGCCAGCATTGCCAAATGTAAAATTCTTCTCCAGCTCAGATTCAAATTCAAGCTGGAGAAAAATACCTTCTCATAAATCAAGCGCAGGCTTTCCAGTCTATCAGCTTCACAACAAGAATCCCTATTTTGAAAATTCATTATGTGTACACATCATCACTCGAGAGTTAGGAATGTACAAAGGAATATTGGGGTCAGTATGGAAATTAGAAAAAAAAAATCCAATTTGGTGAAATAACCTATTTTTGTTCAGCAATCATTAATAATCAACTTCTTGTGCTGATTTTAGGACAGACTCCATCTGGTGTTGTATTACATCATTGCAAAGAAACTCTAGATTTGCTATGTATTATGTAGAAAAATAACAAAATACTGTATTCAGTAATCATTTTAACTTTGCAATAATAAAAATTTTAGTGGGGTTAGAGAAATTCTAGAAAAGTAAATGTAAAACGCAATCCGCATGGGAAAACCACTAGTTTTTTGTTTATGTTTTTCTAAGCATAAAAACCAGAAATACATATCCTATTTTGCACTCAAAATGGAAGGATTATTGGGGGAAATAATCTGTCAGATAACTTATATTTGTAATTGCATCCTTGGCATTTCATTTTGGTAGATTTAAAAGTGTATGAAATTGATAGTGATGTATAATGTACTCAGTCAACACTGAGTGATTTAGAAAGATTATACCTGGTTTGTAATTGGTTGGGAGGCCACAAGGAAACCCTCTGGCTATGTATTAGACTGAGAAGCAGAAAGAACATTTCAGAAGAAAGCAACACAAAGTTGTAGTAGTTGCCAAGAAAACAATATCGCTATGCAGTCTTCTGTTTCTTCTTCAAAGCTGGTTTTTTTGTCTCTTTTGGACATAAGGAAGAGAAATGCTCCCTCTTTTAACCAAGTCACAGAGCAAACTATTTGTGTGCCTATATTTTTTTAAAAAAAAAGTGCTTTAAAAATATTCAGTGAAATCTCAAATTTATCTGATCGCAATGCAAGAATCCTCATATGCAGTGAACTAAATTTCCAGGCAGTGTACAAAATGACTTCATTGCCTAAAAATGGAGTTTTGCTTGGTGATACAAAGCAAACCACATGTCCATTTACATTATTTGGACAATGATCAGGCCAATCATGTAATTTATATCATTTGCATAATATCTTCAAATGACATAATATTTTCTCAGTGGCCTTTCATATTTAACAGACAATCTTAGGTTTCCCCCTCCACACACCCCCACCGTAGTCTATTAAACAAGTTGATATTCTGGAAAGCCTGTGCTTGATTTATGAGAAAGTCCATTTGACTAACTTATTAAGCATTTTGCCACTTACTTCAATTTCTTTAAATTCTTTAGGCTGTCAGTTAATTTTAGTTCTGCACTTGACCAAAGGTTAACTCACCAGATGGTTTTTCAACCTCATGGCATTGAAGATCTCTTTCAAGTTTAAAGTAATTACATTTCAAAGGTGTTTAGAAAGTGAGCCTTAATAAACTTAGTCCTAAAAAGACTTTACCACCACAGTGGAAAGCTTGTTGGCTTCCTTCATCTCCTGGTGCTCAGTCCTGTGAGAGACTGTTGACTGCAATCTCCTTGTGAGAAGCTGCTTTTTCAAGTACAGGTGGTCAATCTCTTCTCCTTTATTCAAAGAGGTCCTCTTACAACAGGCTTGTCACTGGTCTGTCAGTCCTAGCTGTATTTTTGTCTTGTTTGAAAATGTCTAGTTTACCAGTTCCTCAGAAGTCAAAATCCCCTTTGCCATAGGGCTGTTTTAAGAATACTGTATAAGCAGTGCCTTGCTGGATCAGAAGCCTGGCCCATCTGTCTGTTCTCATATGGCTAGCCAACTGCATAAGGAGGCCTCTTAGTCTCCCAGAGATGGCCTTCAGAGGAGTCCCATTGCCATCAAGGAACTATATCGCAATGTAAGTTTCTCTACTAGGCCATCAAAGACTTGAGGGATTCCTAAGTTTTGATTTGTAGACTGTCTTCCTCCTAAGGGAGGTATGAGAATACCTGGCATTGTCTCCCCTCCAAATCAAAGGCACATTTCCTAGCACAGGTAAGAAAAGAACTACCTTTGGAAGCACACCTAACTAATACCCTAAATACATTCATAGGGTGTTGTCATGCAGAAGATTTGTTCCTATGTTTCTCACAATACCAGGACCTGCAGCAGCTTCTGTATCTATGATCTGAGAAATACGGAAAACCCATGTGAAAAGCAGCACTCCATTTAATGCTTGAAAAACACAACAAAAACATAAACCCTTTGGTTTGACTTGCAAATAAACCAGGCAGCAAAGCTTACCTTGTCCGTTGCTTTGCAAGACACTGCATGTGACTTCAGCTTGGTAAAATAAAGAGTTTTAAATAAGCTGGAAGGTTTCAGAAAAACCAGTACTGGTGCAGTGATGTCTCCACTGTTACAAGCTCTGTTTTCCTCACGTTTCACTTTCCATTTGCAGATCGTGGATGGTAAACTCTGGTTCCAGTTGGATTGTGGTGCTGGCCCAGGCATCCTGGGAATTTCAGGCAGGACGGTGAACGATGGGAGCTGGCATTCCGTCTTCCTTGAGTTGAACCGAAACTTCACCAGCCTCTCGCTGGACGACAGCTACGTGGAGAGGCGCAAAGCTCCCCTTTATTTCCAGACCCTGAGCACAGATAGCTCCGTTTATTTTGGAGCCCAGGTACAGGTGGATAATGTCCGAAGCTTAACAGACAAGAGGTCCACCCAGGTCTTGAGCGGCTTCCAAGGCTGTTTGGATTCCATCATCCTCAATAACAACGAGTTGCCTCTCCAGAACAAACGAAGCAGCTTTGCGGAGGTGGTGGGACTAACCGAACTGAAGCTTGGCTGTGTGCTGTATCCCGATCCATGTGAGCGAAACCCTTGTCAGAATGGAGGAACCTGTATCAGTGTGCCATCTGGGGGTGAATATTCTCACCTTGTACTCGGGAATGTTCAGGGTGGGGATGGCTTGGTTTTGCCCTTGTGGTGCAGTGGTTAAAGTGCAATACTGCAGGCAAACTCTGCCTACAGTCTAGAGCAGTGGTGGTGAACCTATGGCACGCGTGCCAGAGGCGGCGCTCAGAGCCCTCTCTGTGGGCATGCGTGCCATGATCGGAGATGGTAACTGTCCCTCTTCAACCAGCCGCCTGCTAACTCGCCGAGGTCCCACGTGGCCGGATGCATCCCAGCACGGCTGGTTTCCCTCCCCCCATCCCATCCCTCCTGGCCTCGCATGCTCTCTTTTTCCCCGGATACGACCCACTGCATCGCCTCCTCAGCTGTCGGCCAGCTGTCCAGCTGAGAGGCAGCTTCTCTGAACTGCTGGCAGCGGGTGGCGGAGCCCCAGAGTGCCAGTCGAGGGGCCGGCAGGCTGTGGCTGCTGACGGACACTGTTGGCCTCCATGCACTCGCTGGCCTGTGTGCGGGGGGCGATGGTGTCAGGCAGCAGCCACCCCAGCCCCTGCCTCGCCTTGCCCCACAGCAGTGGCACCCCCACCCTGCCTCGCCTCACCATGCAGGACGAACCTCTTGCCCACTGCCCCATCAGCCAGAGACCCTCTGGATCTCCCCCAACCTGTCCAACCCCCACAGGCATCCCTCCCCACGAGCAACATCGAGGTGACCACTCCCACCTTGGCCACACCCACCCAGTCTGCCATGACCACCACAGCCACGCCCACCCAGTGGGCCACACCCACCCAGCACCCGGCGATACATAAGTGGGTTTTGGGTGGCAGTTTGGGTCCTCGGTCTCTAAAAGGGTCGCCATCACCGGTCTAGCGTTCGATCCTGGCTGTCTTGAGGTTGCGAGAGAGAGTCATGGTGGCGCAGTAGTTATAATGCATTATTATAACTCACTGCCAGGAATTCGATCCTGACTGGGCCAAGGTTGATTCAGCCTTCAATTATTCTGAGGTCAGTAATATGAGGATCCAGATTGTTGGGGGCAACATGCTGACTCTAAATCGCTTACAGAGGGCTGTGAAGCACTATAGGACAGGATATAAGTCTAAGTGCTATTGCTATTGCTGTGGACTCAGCCTTCCAGCTTTCCAAGATTGATAAAGTGAGGAGCCAGATTAGGGAGGGCAACATGCAAATAATGCTTACATTGTGAAATGCCCAGAGAGTGCTGCAAAGCACTATGGCAGTGTTTCCCAAACTTGACAATTTTAAGGCATGTGGACTTCAACTCCCAGAATTCCACAGCCAGCAACGCTGGCTGTGGAATTCTGGGAGTTGAAGTCCACATGCCTTAAAATTGTCAAGTTTGGGAAACACTGCACTATGGGGTGGTATATAAGTCTAAGTGCTATTGCTATTGCGGCTTCAGCTTCTCGTGCCAGCCCTCTGTCCATTTGTCGATTGATTTTCAGCTGCAGAGAGAAATTGGAAACATCCCACATTTCTTTCCGCGCAGCATTAATTCACAGAGCCGTCAGTGGAATAATATATTCCATTTGTCTTCGGTCAGACATATTGACTTATCGTGTGTTGTGCAGCATCCCCCAAATTCACAATAATTCCTTGCACCCTTAATTGCTCTGAGTGTCCCTAAATCACTTTTTTTCTGTAGATGATTGATTGGGGCTCTGCGCCGCAATCAATCATTCCAATGATCTCCTAGCTTGCCCAAGGTGCTGGACTCTGGACCCGTCCAACTTTGGCAACGATGATGATCACAGTGATAACGATTTGTTGTTTGATATGACAACACATCTATTATCCCAGAGTCTAACCCTCTTCCTGTTGCGATGTCTCCTATTCCTGTGTGAGCCCTGAGTAATAATTCCTCTTTACTCTGAACCTGTGCTGTGGTTCTAACTCCACTATGAATAACCTGCTATGAAGAGAGATTAAATATTTAGTCTGAAGAAGAGAACTTTAATGGGGGGTATGGCACTGCGGGAAGTAAGAAAGATAACATTTTACTTGCTGGAAATAATGGAAGAATGGTTTCCTAAGGGAAAGGGACTATTTTTAAGTCCAGAGTGAGCAGATAGCATTCGGAAGGGATTCAGGTAGACATCTTGTACTAAATGGTGTATAAGGAGGAGGTATAACATAATCAGACTTCGATTATGTTCTGAGATTATATAGCAAGATTCTGCTGATATAATCAATCCTGCAGAGCACGGATCTCCAATCTTTCTGGCTTTGTGGACCACCACACGGGGTGGGGGTGGAAGAGGGAATAATTCTGTGCAAGCAGCAGGTGTTCCTTTTTTTTTTAATAATAATTTTTTATTTTTCCAAACTCTCCCCCATACATATACCGTGATATTTATCAGATGTTAATATACATTCTTTTTACATTCATATATAAGATACTTTTGATAAAATGAAATAAATACATACACATGACTTTTGGTGTTGCTTGCCCATTTCCCCTTTCACTGTATCCACTCCTTCTTCTCTACCTTCTTTCTCCCTTTCTTCTCTTCCCTACTTCCCTCTTCTTCCTCTCCTCTTCTCTTTCCTTCACCTCCCCACTTCTCTTCTCCTCCAACCTTCCTATTTCTTTCTCTCCTCCTTTACTCTTTTCTCTCTCCTCTCCTTTCTTCCCTCTCATGTCGCTTTCACGATTGTGTGAAAAATGGTCACAAGTCACTTTTTTCAGAGCCGTTGTAACTTCAAAGCGTCACTAAGTGAACTGCTATAAGTTGAGAACGACTTGTACCCACGCAGTATCTTTGGCCATCCTGCTACCAGCCCAGCCCTGCCTTTTTAATTTTGCAGCCTTCATAGTAATACTGGCCATCTCCTAGATTACTTCAATCTTACAGGAAATGAACTCAAGGATAATGGTAGTGTCCAGAGACCTGAAACACTAAAGCATTAGCACATTCAATATGAAACATCGGGACATGTGTTAATGCAAAGTTGTACGTGTAAAAAGTTCTCCATTTGCAAATATGAAGTCTGGGAAGCTGAGTGCCTCCGATCTTGCAAGGAAAGCAGGGTCATCATTCAAAAAGATGCAGAAGCTTTTAGGAAAATAGCTAAATGCATTTATTTATGTTTCTGAGCAATAAAGATAAAACCAATGCCTAACTTTCACTCAGCATATTATAAATTAGATCAAGTATCTCTCCCCCCTCCCATAAATAAGCAGAGTAAACGGGGAGGGGACTGGCTCATCTTGCGCTTGACCTCGGTGGACTCCGTTTATAGGAATGCTCAGAAAATAGCCCGATGTTCAAATTTAAACCTTTCTACCGAATCACTTTAATATAATTTCCTTTCTACTTCTGTCCCTTGGCGGATTGAATGCCTCGCATTTACATCGGCTGCCGGAAGGGAAGAACATCTTCAAATGAAGGTCCATTTTATTAGGAAGAAGCAGAGACAAGCAGCTCCCATCTGAAGGGTCCGTTTTATTAGGAGAGAGAGAGAGACGAGCAGCTCACATTCAGATGAGTTTTGCTGCTGTGTTTTATGTACTAAAGCATGCAGTTACTGCTGCGATCGGAGAGCGAGTGCCTTGAGGGGGTAGCTCAGCTTCCTTACTCATACTCTCCTCTCTGTCTTCCTCATGTTTCTCTCTGTTGTCTCTTGTTAGGAAATCTATTTCCTTGGGCTTTTATTTCACGCTCTCAGCAGTCTATGTAAATAAAGGGTTGTAATGGTGCCATAATTCTAAAGCAGCGGCCTTTAACTATACATTAGCCAGGCTATAAGACAATCAATGGCCGCACCAGTAGGAAACTTCCTTTCCTTTCCTTTCTCGCTCCCAAGCAAAGTAATGTATTAGCCCCAGCAATCTGCTGTATATAAAAAGCGTATATAATAATTAAACTGAGTTCAGCCTAAGGCCCTCGATTCTATCAGGTCATAGATCAACATGTTGGCTAAAAGAACGGATCATGGTTAGAAGAGATTTTTTTCACACTTTACTTGCTGACTACTAGATCAACAACTAAGAGTGCTTTGGACAAGGCCCAAAGCTAACTATGGGCCCAAGAGTCTGTTTCCAGGTTTGCACTTTGCAACTAAAATCCATGTAAAAATGTGCCTTTCAACACACATTTTCGAACCTAGTTTTTCCTCAAAATAGGCATCGCTAAATACAGATAATCCTCAACTTATGATCACAATTGAGCCCCAAAATTATGCGGCTAAGTCAGACAGTTGTTCAGTGACTTTTGCTCCATTTTACGAACTTTCTCGCCACAATTGTTAAGTGAATCACTGCAGTTGTTAAGTTAGTAACATGGTTGTTAAGTGAATCTGGCTTCCCCCATTGACTTTGCTTGTCAGAAGGTCGCAAAAGGGATCACATGACCTTGGGACACAGCAACCGTCATAAATATGAGTCAGTTGCCAAGCGTCTGAATTTTGATCACATGACCATGGGGAGGCTGCAGTGGTCATGAGTGTGAAAAGTGGTCCTAAGTCACTTTTTTCAGTGCGGTTGTAACTTTGAATGGCTACTAAATAAACTGTTGTGAGTCAGTGACTACCTGTAATTTTTGCCCTCAATCCTTAAGTTAATACTTTTTCAATAAGTATGCATAAGACTGTTTACTACAGCACTGAAAAAGTGACTGTAAGATGTTGAGACTTTAGAAAGAGTACAGAGAAGAGCAACAAAGATGATCAGGGAACTGGAGGCTAAAACATACAAGGAATGGTTGCTGGAATTGGGTGTGTCTAGTTTAATGAAGAGAAGGACGAGGGGGTGACATGATAGCAGCGTTCCAATATCTCAAGGGCTGCCACAAAGAAGAGGGAATCAAGCTATTCTCCAAAGTACTTCAAGGCAGAACAAGAAACAACGGATGGAAACTAATCAAGGAGAGAAGCAACCTAGAACTAAGGAGAAACTTCCTGACAGTTAGAACAATTAATCAGTGGAACAACCTGCCTCCAGAAGCGTTGAAGTTTTTAAGAAGAGACTGGACAGCCATTTGTCCGAAATGGTATAGGGTTTCCTGCCTGAGCAAGTGGTTGGAGTAGATGACCACCAAGGTCCCTTCCAATTATTATTATTATTATTATGGATCATCGCACAGTCAGCCAGATGTTCAGACTGGATTTGGCATTTTGTCTACCAATCGAGTCCTTACCCAGGACCTGGGATAGGCAGATGTGGATGTTTGATGGTATTACAGGTATCATCGCAGGATGAAAGCAGTTCCTAGTAAGGCCGCCTTTTGCAATTGACTAATGGCAAATTTGTCAATGCCAATGGTGTTCAAGTGGTGCTCCAGTTTTGGGATTGCACCCAAGGCGCCTATGACTATTGGTACTACCCTTGCTTGTTTTTGCCACAGTCTTTCTATTTCTATTTGTAGGTCTTTGTATTTTGTTATCTTCTCCAGTTCTTTCTCTTCTATTCTGCTGTCACATCCACTATCCAGACTTTTTTGTCTTTCTTATCAACAATTGTTAAGTCTGGGGTGTTATGTTGCAGGTGCTTGTCTGTTTGATATTATTGTCTGTTTGATATTATTATTATTATTATTATTATTATTATTATTATTATTATTATTATTATTATTATTATTATTATTATTATTATTATTATGGATCATCGCACAGTCAGCCAGATGTTCAGACTGGATTTGGCATTTTGTCTACCTATCGAGTCCTTACCCAGGACCTGGGATAGGCAGATGTGGATGTTTGATGGTATTACAGATATCGTCGCAGGATGGAAGCAGTTCCTAATAAGGCCGCCTTTTGCAATTGACTAATAGCGAATTTGTCAATGCCAATGGTGTTCAAGTGGTGCTCCAGTTGTTTTGGGATTGCACCCAAGGAGCCTATTACTATTGGTACTACCCTTGCTTGCTTTTGCCACAGTCTTTCTATTTCTATTTGTAGGTCTTTGTATTTTGTTATCTTCTCCAGTTCTTTCTCTTCTATTCTGCTATCTCCAGGCACTGCCACGTCCACTATCCAGACTTTTTTGTCTTTCTTATCGACAATTGTTAAGTCTGGGGTGTCATGTTGCAGGTGCTTGTCTGTTTGAATTCTGAAGTCCCAGAGCAGTTTAATTTTATCATTTTCTATGACTTTCTCTATTTTATGATCCCACCAGTTTTTGCTTACAGGCAAATGATATTTTTTGCAGATCTTCCAATGCACCATTGTTGCTACTTTGTCATGCCGCTGCTTGTAATCAGTCTGTGCAATCTTCTTGCAACAGCTTACCAAGTGGTCCACTGTTTCTTCAGCTTCTTTGCATGGGCGGCACTTACTGTCTTTTGCTGTCTTCTCAGTTTTGACTTTGTATGCATTTGTCCTTAAGGCTTGGTCTTGTGCAGCCAGAATTAGTCCCTCGGTCTCTTTCTTCAATTTTCCTGCTCTTAGCCATTGCCAGGTTTTATTATTATCTGCTTTCCCAGCTATTTTTTTCATGTATTGGCCATGTAGTGCTTTGTCTTCCCATGCCTCTATTCTGGTCTTCATTTGGTCTTTCTTGTAGGCCAGTTTGGTCTCTCCAGTAGTTAGTAAGCCTTCCTGGCTTACTACTACTACTACTACTACTACTACTACTACTACTACTACTACTACTACTAATAATAATAATAATAATAATAATAATAATAATAATAATAATAATTATTATTATTATTATTATTATTATTATTATTATTATTATTATTATTAGCCAGTTCTCAGACTTGCAACTTTCACAGCATTTCCCATGGTCATATGATCAAAATTTGGGCATTTGGCACCTGGCATGTATGTATAACGGTTGCAGCATCCTGGATCACAGGATCGCCATTTATGACTTTCCCAGGGACTTCCAATAAGCCAATCTGGAGGAAGACGGATTTGCTAAATGACCACAAGATTCACTTAATAACTACAGCAACAACAAAAAAAGTTGTAAAATTAAGCGAGGCTCACTTAACAACCACATCCCTTAGGGTTAGATGTCCTGATCCCGGTCATAAGTCAGGGACTACTTGTAACAGTGAAAATGATGGGTGGTACTGAAGCTGCTGTTGGGCCACAGTTGCAGATGACCATCAAATCTGTCTTCCTTCATCATTTTCTCTGCCTGTGAACTTCAGCCCGGCATTGAATGGGAAGTGCATTCAAATTTAAAGGGTCCTGCTTTTACCTCTATTTATCTTGTCTCAAGATGCAAGCCTTCTCCAAAACATTTGAAAATCCTTGCAGCCTGTCTTTTCCAGGCAACATACAGGACATTTTTGAATGTAGGCATCCAGCCACATAAGAGCAGCTTGATAAGTCACCAGGTGCGTTATGCCTCTTACACTGTAGACCAGACATGTCAAATTGGTGATGTCGCGCAATGTATCGGGACTGTTTTGCCATTGCTGGCAATGGGGTGGGCATGGCTTCTGCGTGACGCATCTGGGTCGCAGGCCGACAGTTTGACACTCCTGCTGTAGAAAGAATTTAGCTAATTGGAAGGTCTTGATTCATATATATGGCAACGAATCTAAACTGCACTGTAAACTCCTCTGTTGTTAGAAGCTTTGACGTTCTTCTTTGCTAAAATAAAATAGCCTTCAGACTTTTCGATAAACCAACAAAAGGAATGACATGCTGCACAATCTGCGCATGACTTTGTACCTGGCGTAAGGTTTCTGATTGAGGGATATCTCTGAATTGACCACCAGAGGGTGATAAAATACCACTTTTATTTCTGCTAACTTTCCCAGTGCAACATACACTACTTGGAGAATTGTAGTTTCATTTATCGCTTAAATTTATACTTATCCTTCTGTTTCTCTCCTTCCACCTGACTTAGGTTACCAGTGTAGTTGCCTTTCTCAGTTCACTGGGCGAAACTGTGAATCAGAGATCACCGCTTGCTTTCCCAATCCTTGCCACAATGGAGGATCCTGTGACCCCATCGGCAGTGCCTTCATTTGCGCCTGCAAGAGTGGATTAACTGGAGTGACGTAAGTAAAGTCATATGGGAGAGGACCTCACTAGGGTGCAGGGCTCCTCAAAGTTTTTGGATTTTGCCTAATTTACAGCATAATATAGCACAGTGTGGCGAATGTGCCAGAGGCAACACTCAGAGCCCTCTCTGTGGGCACGCATGCTGTTGCCCCAACAGAGTTCGCCAGAGTAGCAAGCATGTGGTGTTTGGAAGCGACAGGGCAGGAAGTGAGCAAGCAAATGGCGTTGGCCCCCCAGGGATGCCCCGGAGATGGCAAGGGACTGGCCCCCGCTGCCCTGGCCCCGGCCATGCTCACCCAGTCTGCCGTGCCCACAGCAGCCACGCCCACCCAGTGGGCCATGCCCCCCAGCCCCCCTGAGGGCACCACAGTGCTGATGCAGGCCTGTCACTTTGCAATAAATGTAGGTTTTGGGTTGCAGTTTGGGAACTTGGTCTCTAAAAAGTTCGCCATCACTGATGTAGCAAGTAACATAATTTTGGAGAGCTAATTCCATTGATGATACAAAGCTTGTATATAGAGTCAGTCACTTTTTACATTTAATTGCTGAATTATAGCTTTTAGTGAGATATTGTAAGATAGCCATTGACTGCTGATCCTACCTAGACTGGATATGAGGGGTTTTTTTTTCCTAGTTGTGTCTTACTTAAACAACAAGATCTTTCCGAGTCAGACATATTTCAGTGCCCTTACATATTCTTCACCTATATATGTAACCTTTCTAGTGATTGACAGGCCATCCTGTAATAGCAATATCACACAAGCATCAGATAGACAGTTAATGACCTAGGTAGTTCAGGTCATTCCTGGGTGTTTTGTTCTTTAATACAATATGGAGTTGTTTTGATGTTATCCCTTCATCCTTGTTAGCTTACATTGATTTATTGGGTTACATTTAACAAAGACAAGCACATAGTAAGTCCCATTAAAAAGTGGTTTGGTGGTTGAAGTTGGACTCAAGAATAGCAGGCTCAAGTCCATCTGTAATTATGGAAGCTTATTGATTAATGTTAGGCTTGCCACTTTCTTGACGTCCAACCTATTCAACAGGCTAAAGTATAAAAGGTAAAGGTTTTCTCTGTCCAGTTGTGTCCGATTCTAGGGGACCGTATTCATCTCCACCTCTTAGCTGAGGGAGCCAGTGTTGTCCAAAGACCATTTCTGTGGTCATGTGTCCATCATAACTATAAACCAAGGTGCACAGAACTCTTATTACATTCCCATCAAAGTGGTACCTGTTTATCTGCTTGCTTTTGCATGCTTTCCAACTGCTAGGTGGACAAGAGCTGGAGCAAGCAAGAGGGGCTCATCCCATCACATACACTCGAAACTCGAACCCAGACTGTCAGCTTTCCAGCTGACAAGCTCAGGGTCTTTAACTGCTGAGTCATCGCACCTCCTTCTTCAACAGGGTACGGTTGTGGGGGGAAAATGGCAGAACAAGTGCTTGAGCTGTTAGAAGAAAAGCCGTGAGATTTATACACAGTTTTTCCTCTAAAAGCTTAAGCACTCCTTCTTCCATTTTTTTCACAACCAAACCCTGTTGAAAAGGAGGTGCGATGGCTCAGCAGTTAAAGACCCTGAGCTTGTCAGCTAAACTGAACTTAATTGAATAAAATATGTGAATTAACTGAATAAAATATGTGACCAAAACTGGATGCAGTATTCCAAGTGTGGCCTGCCTTTGTAAGGCCACACTTGGAATACTGCATCCAGTTTTGGTCACCACAATGAAGAAAAAGATGTTGAGACTCTAGACCAGGGGTGTCAAACTGCCGGCCCGCGGGCCGGATGCTTCATTGGGAGACCACGCCCACCCCATTTCCGGCAATGACGAAAAAGCTCCAATACATTGTGTGACGTCACATGACATCATGGCATCACGAGTTTGACATGTCTGCTCTAGACAGAGTACAGACAGAGTACAGAGAAGAGCAACAAAGATGATTAGATGGAGGCTAAAACACATAAGGAACTATTGCTGGAATTGGGTATGTCTAGTTTAATGGAGAGAAGGACGAGGGGTGACATGATAGCAGTCTTCCAATATCTCAGGGTCTGCCACAAAGAAGAGGGAGTCAAGCTATTCTCCAAAGCACCTGAAGACGAGACAAGAAACAATGGATGGAAACTGATCAGAGAGAGAAGCAACCTAGAACTAAGGAGAAATTTCCTGACAGTGAGAACAATTAATTAGTGGAACAACCTGCCTCCAGAAGCGGTGAATGCTCCAACACTGGAAATTTTTAAGAAGAGACTGGACAGCCATTTGTCTGAAATGATATAGAGTTTCCTGCCTGAGCAGGGGATTGGACTAGAAGACCTCCATGGTCCCTTCCAACTATTATTATTGTTGTTGTTGTTATTGCTGTTGTAAAGGCAAAGACGTGTAACTGCTAGAATCTTTCACCCACTTTTATTTTCTCTCTTGTAGATGTGATGAAGACATTAACGAATGTGAAAGAGAGGAATGTGAGAATGGGGGCTCGTGCGTCAATGTATTTGGCTCCTTTCTATGTAACTGCACTCCTGGATATGTGGGCCAGCATTGTGGCCTAAGACCCGTCGTTGTTCCTAATATCCAAGCTGGCCACTCTTACGTGGGCAAAGAAGAATTGATAGGCATTGCTGTTGTTCTTTTCATCATCTTTTTCTTGGTAGTCCTCTTCATCGTCTTCCGCAAGAAAGTTTTCCGGAAAAATTATTCTCGGAACAACATAACTTTAGTCCAAGATCCAGCTACTGCTGCTCTGCTCCACAAAAGCAATGGCATTCAGTTCAAGAATATGAGGACCGGAGGCGACAACCGCAATATCTATCAAGAGGTAGGACCTCCTCAGGTCCCAGTGAGGCCAATGGCCTACACCCCTTGCTTCCAGAGTGAATCCAGGAACAATTTGGACAAGATAGTTGACGGGCATGGGATGGAACATCAAGAGATGACCACCTTCCATCCTGAATCTCCCCGGATCCTGACTGCAAGGAGGGGTGTTGTAGTATGCAGTGTGGCTCCCAACCTGCCAACTGTATCTCCGTGCCGTTCTGATTGTGACTCCATCAGGAAGACCTGGGAAAATGGCACTGAAAGTGAGTAACCTTTCAGCTTTTTGATATTTTTTTTTTAAAAAAATCACATTTCTTTCCGCATTGCCATTTTGACTTCATAACAACCTTGCTTAATGGCTGGCTCAAGGGTTCTAATTGACCTGCTTATAAATAAGTACAAGTGACCATAGATTAGAACAATGGTGGCGAACCTATGGCATGCGTGCCAGAGGCAGCACTCGGAGCCCTCTCTGTGAGCACATGTGCCGTTGCCCCAGCCTCGCTTCCTCCCACGACCCCCTCCTCAGCAGCTGCCCCCTGGTTTGCGTTGTTTGGCGACCCCCGTGAAATGGTCGTTCGACCCCAAATGGGGTCCCGACCCACAGGTTGAGAACCACTGTGTTAAGGCAAGAATCACTTTGAACAAGGTCTCTTAGTGCAGGAGTCTAATTCTATTGGCTTTCAAAAGCCAATAGGAATTATCCAGGCTGTCTCTGCCCTGCTGAGCCCGCCAAAAGTCCCATTCTGCAAACGGTGCTGCACCGGTTGAGTAGTCCTCGACTTACGACCGGTTGGGGGTCACGGCATTAAAAAGGTTGAGAACCATTGAATTACACAGTTCTCCATTCATGATAAAATTAGCAATTTGGAATATTTTGAGAGGTTGCCACAAAGCAGAGGGAGTCAACCTATTCTCCAAAGCAACCAAAGGCAGGTCAAGAAGCCATGGATGGAAATTAATCAAGGAGAGTAGCAATCTGACAGTTAGAACAATTAATCAGTGGAACAACTTGCGCCTGGAGCAGCGCAGCCAAGGACATGGCAGCCGGGCAGTGGGAACAAGACTTCGCCCTTGCGCCCCGTCGCAAACAGATGATGCTGTGGAGCACGGGTGGAGGGCGTGGCCACCATGGTGCTGCTGGGCCGCCTAGGCGATCTGCGGCGGGCCGTGGAGGTAGTGAGTGGCCCTGCGGGTTGGTGGGGTGAGGTGAGGGTGGGGCAGTTTTGGGGCACTCGGTCTCTAAAAGGTTCGCCATCACTGTCATATGGCCTCAGGACATTACATAAACGTCTTAAATATGAACCAGTTGTCAAGCATCTGAATTTTGATCACATGACCATGGGGAAGCTACAACAGTTATAAATGTGTGGAGGGAGTCAGAAATCACTTTTTTCAGTGCTGTTGTAACTTCGAACGGTCACTGAATGAACTGTTGTAAGTCAAAGACTACCCGTAGTTTTTGGGAGGTCCGTCGTAGCAAAGAGGCAACAGCCCACTCTAAATTTCCACGGAGCTCCAGCATTTTTACTGCGGCAGGACAGTTCCTCCGGCCTTTGACACAGAACCGAATCCTCTCAGGTGCTGAAGCCATTTGAGAGTATGGAGACCCAGCAGTGCCAGCCATTCTTGAGGCTGTTCAAACCCTTTGTTTGAATACCTAGATATAAGGTATCTTTCGATACCTTATATCAGGGGTAGGCAACCTTGGCTCTTTTATGACTCGTGGACTTCAACTCCCAGAATTCCTGAGCCAGCCATGCTGAGGGGAAAGGGAGAGGTTTCCAAGCTGAGCCATGCTGGCTCAGGAATTCTGGGAGTTGAAGTCCACGAGTCATAAAAGAGCCAAGGTTGCCTACCCCTGCCTTATATCTAGCAGATATACAGGCAGTCCTCGACTTAGGACCATAAGTCATGATGGTCATAAAGTCACTCACTACATGATTGTGCCCAATTTTACAACCCTTTTTGGTGGTGATCGCTAAATGAATGGGGCAATTGTTAAATAAATTCATTGTTTGCTGTAAGTAAGGCATTTTATTTTTGACAGAAACCTGGAAATAAATGCCAGCATTTCTGGAAAAAAATATAGCACGGGACTGTGGGATGCTGCAAACAGCCATAATCTGGGCACATTGCTGAGCGTCCAAAATACAGTCTTGTGATGAGAAAGGGGAGGGCGAATTCGGGTCATAAGTAGTATTTGGGGGGATCTGTTGTTATTTTGAGCAGTTGCTAAGCAACTGGTCGTAAGTTGAGGAATTACCTGTAATGATGAGCCGTTTCTGAAGCAAGACGTCTCTTTGGATTTCATGTGCGCTGAAACCCAGGTCTGTATATCCACACAACCTGTTCTCTCTTCTTTTCCACATGTGTAGGCAAAGGACTTGACGATATGGAAGAGGTGACCTGTTTGTCTGGAAGCAATAAAGGCAGCAATTCAGAAGTTCAGTCTCTCAGTTCCTACCAGTCAGATTCTGGTGACGATAACGGTAAGAATATATAAATAATTTTTATCCTCCTTCTGCTTGAAATTATTTTTAGGTTATCATCAAAAAGGTCTTGGGTACTAGGATTCTAGTAAACCACTGCTGAGTGAAATGTTCAGTTGCCTGGTGTGATTGCCTTATAATATTGATACTAGGCAATTAATCTCTACAGATAGGCAGAACAAGGAAATCAACTGTTAACTGTTACAGGTAATCCTCAACTTCCGACACAACTGAGCCCAAAGTTTTTGTTGATAAGCAAGACACTTAAGTGAGCTTTGCCCCATTTTACCATCTTTCTTGCCCCAGTTTTTAAGTGAATCACTACAGTTGATAAGTTAGTAACCTGGTTGTTAAGTGAATCTGGCTTCCCCATTGACTTTGCTTGTCAGAAGGTCACAAAAGGGGATCACATGACCATTTGCCAAGCATCTGAATTTTGATCACGAGATCCTGGGGATGCTGCAACGGTCGTAAGTGTGAAAAACCGTCATAAGTCACTTTTTTCAATGTCATCGTAACTTTGAACGGTCACTTAATGAACTGTTGTAAGTCGAGGATTACCTGTAACCAGCTTTGTACTAAGCTTAATGTATGCAAAGAATATTCCCACATACGGGGTAATGCATTTGAAATTGCAGATAAAATTTCAAGGAAAAAGATCTAAAACTCTGTAGTAAGGCCTACATTGATGTTTCTAGTCTTCAAAGTGATACAAGATCATTGAAGAAAGAATAAATCATGCCATTGCTATGAGACAGATAATGATGTGGTAGATATTTCCTTTTCCAAACACAGCTTAATACTGTATAGCAGGGGTCCCCAACCCCCGGTCTGTGGGCCGGTACCGGGCCGCGGCATGCCAGCAACCAGGCCGCACAAACAAACAAAGCCCCATCTGCGAGATGCAGACAGCACACAAAACCACACACCATCCGGTCTGCGGAAAAACCTCTCTCCACGTAACCAGTCCCTGGTGTCCAAAAGGTTGGGGACCTCTGCTGTGTAGTATTATCAAAATAACATTTTCCAAATACTGTAAGGGATAACCTCCATAAAGGGATTTGTGAATAGGAAGGAAGATGTCTAATAGAATAATCATTTCTGGAGCCAAGTACAATGGCCTGAGTATAAACCCATCTATCTTAACCTAAAAAATTTGAGAAATCATCACATTAAACTCAGTTAACTGATTTTTTATTTTATGCAGTGTGACATCTTAAGAAAGTTCACTGCAAGATTGCCCAACTATCATGAGCGTCGCAAAATGTTGATTGTTTCAATCAAATGCCGTGTGAGACTTCCTACAGGAAATTTGGAAATGATTAAAATTTAGATGTTGACGTGCCTAGTATGCATGGAGAAATACAATCATTATTAGAGATATTTTATTTGCTGTTCTGCTTGGAGGTGTGCAGGATGGCTTCTATCTAGTGCTTGGTATAGTCATCCCAGTCATTTTGTGTTAGAAAAAAATGATTCTGTGCTGCCAAAAAAGTTATTGTTGTTCAATCTCTAAACCATGTCCAAGTCCAACCCATGGATCAGAGCACACCAGGCCCCCCTGGCCTCCACTGCCTCCTAGAGCAGGGATCCCCAACCTCCGATCCATGGACCGGTACCGGGCTGCGGCTTGCCAGCAACCAGGCAATCCAAAAAGCAAAGCTCCATCTACGGGATGCAGGCAGCACACGAAACCACATCCTTTCTGGTCTGCAGAAGAATCTCTCTCCACGTAACCGGTCCCTGGTGCCCCAAAAGGTTGGGGATCTCATGTTCATTGTGTCAGTGACACTATTTGACCATCTCTTCCTTTGCCGTCCCCTTCTCCTTTTGCCTTCAACGCCAAAAGAGTTACTTTTTCTTAGTTCTTAAGAGAAAGGCAAGTGCTTATGGTATTTTATTCCTCAGATGCCAGAATAACTGAATAGGGTTTTTAAAATGATAACATGACTGGACTCACGAGTCATGGAAGAGCACTATTCATTATACTACTTTCGGCAGGAAAACTCTCTTGCTGTGGTCTTGGTGTGTCTCTTCTATGTTTCTCATCTTGATTTCCATCTCCATTGATCCGTTCTTCAGGTGCTCCAGTAATGCATGTGGTTCACAAGGCTAACAGAGAAGTCATCACAAGTGCTCCATCCCAACTAATTGGTCTCCCCGTGCTAGGGCCTCCAAACTTATATGGAGCTATTGGGCACATTTGGAATGCTGAGACAAGGGTGCAAGGACTAAAGGATTGCATTAAGGCTCCCATTCATAAAATGATTGCTGTGTCGTATCCGTTAGCTGTGCCTCTCCTCTCCAAGTCTCCATAGTTTTCCATGCACTCACTGGCAACAGATTTCTTCCCTTTCTTTTCATTTCTGCCTATTTTCTGGGGAGTTGGAAATTCTTCAAAGGACAGCATTGTCCTCCCGGTGTCTAAGACCCACTGGGATCCTTTATGGCTCAGAAGAATTTGTCACAAATGTTTTGAAGTCAGTGCTTGGAAGCCCTACCCGCTGCTTTTTCAAAAGCTGTATAACAAAATAAATATGTCATTCATGACAATATTTCTAGAGTGTTTGGTGAGAAACAGGAAACGTCTCCTGGGATAGTAGTTATTGGAGCAAGGTTGAAAAGTAGCCACATCTTATTTCGTGGATAAACAGGTGATTTCTAAAGTCAGACAGTCAGATCCAGTGGTCCTTGAGCAAGCATTGCGTCCTATGTATTCCTGTTCCTATTTTAATGGTAAGGGGGAGCAATGGCTCAGTGGTTAATGATGCTGAGCTTAGAATAGGATGGGATAGGATAGGATAGGATAGGATAGGATAGGATGGAATATGGAATGGAATGGAATGTAGAGTAGAATAGAATAGAATAGAATAGAATAGAATAGAATAGAATAGAATAGAATAGAATAGAATAGAATAGAATAGAGCTGGAAGGGACCTTGGAGGTCTTCTAGTCCATCCCCCTGCTCAAGCAGGAGAACCTATACCATCTCAGATAGTTTGTCAGGTAGAAAGCTAACAGCCCAGGTTCAAAACCCAAGTGCTACACAACGGGGTGAGCTCCCATTACTTGCCCAGCTCCTGCCCACCGAGCAATTGAAAGCATGCAAATGTGAGTAGATAAATAGGTACCACTTTGGTGGGAAGGTAACAGCATTCCGTGTGCCTCGGGGTATAATCATGCTGGTCACATGACCACAGAAAGGATCTTCAGATAATGCTGGCTCCCTCAACTAAGAAAAAGGAGATGAGCAGCACCCCCTAGAGTTGGACATTGCAATGGACAGAGGGAACCTTTACCTTTACTTGAATGGTGTGAAAGAGACTTGTCCCTTCAAAATTCTTTTCCCAGCATCCTGGGAGGGGATATCAGTCCCACTGGTTTGGAAGCAGATCTTCAGAGGGATATCGGCCTTTAGATTTGTTGGGCTGCAACTGAAGGTCATATTGGCTGGAAAGTCTAGGGCTAGGACAGCATTTAAGAATACCGTACCTCCCAAAATTAGAAACAGCAATAAAGCAGGATGTACAAGGATTTGAGGGAGTTTGTACGGCAGTGTTTCTCAACCTTGACAATTTTAAGGCATGTGGACTTCAACTCCCATTGCTGGCTGTGGAGTTCTGGGAGTTGAAGTCCACATGCCTTAAAATTGTCAAGGTTGAGAAACACTGTTATACGATCTTCAGTTTAACTGCTGTCCAAGAAGAGATGTGGAATTTGGTGGCCATGGGAATGTAATACTGATCCAGCCCCTTTCTTCACCATCAAGGGGAATGGTGTATTATAGGGGTCCTCAAACTTGGCCACTTTAAGACTTGTAGACTTCAACTCCCAGAATTCCCCAGCCAGCATGGCTGGCTGGGAAATTCTGGGAGTTGAAGTCTACAAGTCTTAAAGTGGCCAAGTTTGAGAACCCCTGGTGTATTATGAAGGGGATAGAATCATGGATCTCAACAATGTCCAGTGCTCTGCAGGTTAGAGATGTTAAGTTCAATATCCATTTCCAAAGTAGACAAGCTGCTGATTCCAGGACATTTGTGGACCTTTCAAAGCTTTGTGTGTGTCCCTAAGAACTCCTTTGAAAAATGTCACCAAATAACTTTTTCTTTTACCGTGACAAAATGATGAAAGAGGAAAATAATTAAATGTAAAAAATAATAGCTGAATTTAAATTATTCAACACAAGTTTTATTTAAATTATTTTGTTTTTCATCCTGGCTTCCCCCCCCCTTTTTTTTTTTTTTGCCTGCACCATTCCATATTATAAAAATGCTTTATTCCAATAATTGTTGCTTTGGAGTTAAAGGTTTAAGCTACATTTGATCATTAAAATCTCTTGATTGTGGAATAAAGTCTACTCTAAGTCAAATAAATATTTCTCAGCTAAATATTTCTACAATGAAGTCTTATTCTAAAATTAGTCTCCTGGTTGTATTCTGATCGTTGCTAATGTAAAATTCTCTCTTTTGACACAGCTGATAAACACAACATGGAATAAATGGCCATCTCTGGCTTAAAGGGATGTTAAAAATAATTAAGGAATAAGGAGCCTTTAAATGGAAGCTATTTAATGAACATTTAATCTACCTTTTTACCTGTCTTTAAATGTTTCCAAAGCAGAATTTGTAAATTCCCACTGAGGTTTTGTGTTGCTTAAGAAGTAAATGATCATAGTGTGTGTGTGGGGGGGGTGGAATTTAGCCAAAGACTTTTAAAATCACCTTGAATCATTCTGGCTGCCTCTAAGTCTAAGATAAGAGACACTTCAAAGGCAGCACTTAATCTCAAGGGGTTTTAAGCAATTCGGGTAGATTCATTGAATTGTGGAATCCTTGGTGCTCTCTGAGCTTGGTTGTTTTCATTCCATTATCCAATTAGGGAACATCTTCAGATTCATTGAATTTTGCAGGTTGGATTTAGGAACTTGTAGTAGTCGTCACATAGGAACTTTTGAGTGTTTTTCCCATTTCCTGCCCTACTGTGGAGGTGGGGGGAAACCAAGTGTGTGTACGGAATTACCAGATGTTGTGAAATGTCCTTAAATCGTTGCATAAATCATTTATAACAATCTACCCTGTAGTTCCTCTCACAGCTAATCTGAGATTATGTCACTGATAGCCTCTGTGTGGAATAAATAAATACTAACTTGAGACTGTCCTTCCTTTATTTCTGCTTTCCTCCTCCCGCAAGCTTCCATTGTGACTGTCATACAACTTGTCAACAATGTAGTTGACACAATAGAAAATGAAGGTATTTAATCTTTTAAATATATATATATGCTGTATATATGTATGTATATATGACCTTCTCCTCCCGCACTGTTGTCTATTGTTTGTCAAAGTGTTTGTTTGTCTGGTTTTGTTCCTCTGTATACAAGATCACAGCAGAACTTTGTTAACTCACACTGACTAGCCAGGACTCGGCAAACAATTCTTTTTGCAAAGATGGAAGATTTTGAAAGATAGCAACCAAAGCAAATTACCATACTTTGCTTAATATGATTGCAGACCTTAGAGAATTGAAGGCTTTGTTTCTAATCAGCTTTGTCTGGGGAAGGAAGAAAGTTCCTAAATAAGTAATATCCTTCTAAACTCAATCAAAATGCAACTAACTGAATGCAAAGGAGATAGGAAAACACATTTACAGTTATTCTCAGCTTAAAGGGATATTTAACATACCAGTATCTGTCCAGTGGCCTTAACACACTGTATCAGTGTTTCTCAACTTTGGCAACTTTAAAGTATGTGGACTTCAACTCTCAGAATTCCCCAGGCTGCCATGCTGTCTGGGGAATCCTGGGAGTTGAAGTCCACATATATTAAAGTTGTCAAAGTTGAGAAACACTGGCATAAATTCATGATTAGGCAAACACTGCAGTACAGGTCCATATAGACCAGTGTTTCTCAACCTTGACAATTTTAAGGCATGTGGACTTCAACTCCCAGAATTCCACAGCCAGCATTGCTGGCTGTGGACTTCTGGGAGTTGAAGTCCACATGCCTTAAAATTGTCAAGGTTGAGAAACACTGATATAGACCTTTTTTTTCAGTGTCTTATCTGTTTCACTCCCTCTCTTCCTCCCTCACCCAACTTACTTCTGTGTGCTTTCACTCCTGGGCTCACATTTACAGGTGGTCCTTGACTTATGACCATAATAGAGCCTGCCAATTACAGTCATGATGGTGATGAAGCAGGTCATCCTGTGACCAGACGTGATTTTACAACTTTTTTATGGCGGTTGTAAAGCAAACACTGCAATCCTTATGTGAACCCCTTGTTCACTGTGGGACATTTTATTTTTCTGAAAACCAGAAATAAACACAAGTTTCCAGAGGGAAAAAAATGGGGGATAGTGTCATGGTCACACGCTCAAGAGATGCTGCAAATGGCTGTAAATGCCAGCCAGTTGCCTTGTACCCAAAATGTGGTCATGTGACCACAAAAGGGTGCCATAACTTTGGAACCAGGTTGTAAATAGCTTTTGAACAATCACTAAGCAACTACTCCTAAGTAGAGGACTACTTCTATATTAGGGAGACTAAAAAGAAACTAGGACAGGGATCCCCAATCTGTGGGCCGCGGCCTGGTAGTGGGCTATGGTCTGCTGGCCACCGGGCTGTGAGACAGGCTGACCAGTGTGCGGCATGTGCACACACACCCCGTCACTTGCGCTAGCACCACAGGGCGCAAAAACAGGACATCGTGCCAAGGGACGCAAAAACGGACTGCCGCTATGCCTCAGGGCATGAAAATGGGACGCCACCGCACCTCAGAGTGCAGATCGGGCCACCACTTCACTACAGGGCGCAAAAATGGACGATAATGCAGGACACGGAAATCGGCCACTGCTGCGCCGCGGGGCACAAAAACACGGCGCCATCATGCCACGGGGCACAAAAACAGGCTGCCATCGTGCTGCAAGGCACAAAAACGGCCGCCATTGCACCGCAGGGCACAGAAACAAGACACTGCGCCATGCAAGAACGGGACAGGGCTAGTGAGTGTCACGTGGGCGTTAGCGCCACCCCATTTGCGGCACACGCATGTTCGCGGCCCCATGCACACGGACGATTCTAAAATGCTTCCCTCTCCCTTTTCCTCCAGTCCGCCAACCGACAAAGGTTGGTGACCTCTGTTCTAGGATTTTTGGATTCCATCTTTGTCTTCACAGAAAGTTGGCCCACTATCCAAATCCTGTAGTCCTTTGCCCCAGGCAAGTCACCCTTTTCCTCCGCTCCTCCTGGTCTCCAAGTGCAGATTTCTCCTCCTTGATATACACAGTATATTGCTGGTCCATGCTTACAAACACAAGTCCAAGAATCTCCTAGTCCATTACCGAAGGCTTCTGTGCTTTTATATATTTCCAGCTAGAAGGCAGGTGATTTAACTAGGTAAGCACAAAGCTTCTTGGTCTCTCCATGGCACAAAACCTGATTTTGGTCCACGGGGGATCCAGATCCATCAGAGCAACTCACTCTACTACACACACCCTTCCTTAAGATAATGTCAGCTTTTCTAAGTAGGCCAGGTCAAGAAATAGACACTCGTGGATTTTAAAATATTTTTTTATCTCTCCTTTATTATTTTTATAAATAACTCAAGGCAACAACCTATCTAATACAGGTAGACCTCGGCTTGCAAAAGTTCATTTAATCACCGTTCAAAGTTACAACAGCACTTTAAAAAGTGACTTATGACCATTTTTCACACTTACGACCATTGCAGCGTTCCCAGGGTCACGTGATCAAAAACCAGACGCTTGGCAACTGACTCATATTTATGATGGTTGCAGTGTCCCAGGGTCATGTGATCACCTTTTGTGACCTTCTTACAAGCGAAGTCAATGAGAAAGCCCAGTTCACTTAACAACCGTGTTACTAATTTAACAACTGCAGTGATTCACTTAACAACTGTGGCCAAAATGGTCATAAAATGGGACGAAATTCAAATGTTTCACTTGGCAACCAAAATTTTGGGCTCAGTGGTGGTCATAAGTGCAGGACCACCTGTACTCTTTCCTCTTCCTATTTTCCACAATAACAACACTTGTGGTGAATTGGACTGAGAGAGAGAGATTGGGTCAAAGTCACCCAGCCAGTTTCAATGACTAAGGCAAGACTAGAATTCACAACTTCCTGGTTTCTAGGCAGGGTGCTTTAATCACTAAATCGGATCTGGGCATTTTACGGCCCCTGAGCCATATCTGGCCTTTTGGCTGTCCCTATTTGGCCCAGGTGACTTGCTTTTATTTTGAAGGCAACTTCTATTTTTTTTCCCAATTTATATATGTGCGTGCGTGCATGCCTATGCACCTTCACAACCCTATTGTTCAGCCCTCCACAACAGTTCCAGTTGCACATGTGGCCCCCCCTTGGGAAAATTAATTGTCCATTCCTGCACTAGACCAAACTGGAATTTCCAGGAATGCTTCTTTATTGTTGTTGGTTATATTAACAAAATCTGGAATGTCTGTTCAACACCTTCAGTGCTCATTTTTGAGGACAATAAGGTCAATGCAAAGCTGGTCTAAATCTCACACTCTTCTTTTCTTTCTCAAGGCCGTAGCTAAATCCCTCTGCAGATACGGCCCAAGAGGTTTACTCAAGCCTTGAATGCTCTTTGTTGTATTATTTGTCTTGTCTCCTTTGTGGTTCTGAAGTCTTCCTCACTCATTCCCAAAGCTGTGTCCTCATTTCAGCTATAAATCTTTGTTTTCTCAAGCTTTTTTCCCTTGAACAAATTTAGAAGGGCTGGCAAACTAACTTCAGCCTGCTACAACAGTCCTTTCTTCCACTGGTGATGGGCTCTCTGCTTCTACCCTAGACCCATTTCTGCTGTATCTTAGCCTCTAGTTACTATTTATTTCTTTTCGCTTCCTCATCCAATCCCACTTCTTGGTATTTAAGCTTATTTCTTCCTAATTCCTTTCATTTGCCTTTGTTAACCATATCTGCTAGGTCTCCTTTAATCCCCTTTATGATGACATTTTGAAATATTGGTGCCCACTGTCACATGAGCTATAATCCTCCAATAATATATTTTGCTAATTGAGCCGTCTGCAAAAGTATCTTCCTAAAAACTTTGTGAACGCTTGCATACCTATTCTTGGAGAGCCTCTAACAAAATAATGGTGAGCACTAGTGTTTTTATTATTATTATTATTGCTTTTAACACCAATTAAGACTAGCTGTATCATTGGGCCAAGCATATTTCTTCCATTGACCCTTGTTTGCTTGGTGTGTTTTTTCTTTTCTTTGCAACTTAGATGAACTTTGAAGATTAACAACCAATAAAATTTTCTGGGTTTCATTTGGGCAGGTTTGGGCCCTGTGACCAAACTTAACTGCATATATAACCTCTTCTTCTACTGATTTCCCCATCTTGGCTTTTTACTGTTCTTTTTATGCTACTGACCTAATTTAGTTTTCATATGTTCCTCAATATCCTCTTTCTTATGAGCTCTTTTCCCTGGCCTTTTTTTAATAACTAACCAGTTTTTACTTGCATCCTCTGTCTACAGGCAGCCAAATAATCCTCAAATAATTCTACTGCATTATTGCTTCTGATGCTTTTCTAACCAGAATGTAGAGATGTTGTGGGGATCATTTTAACCTGTACCGCCATTTCCTCTGAACTCTTTTCTCTAGTTGTAATCATTTATGACCTAGATCAGTGGTGGTGAACCTATGGCACGAGTGCCAGAGGTGGCACTCGGAGCCCTCTCTGTGGGCACACGTGCCATTGCCCCAGCCCCGCCTCCCCCACCCCGCGGCCCTCTCCACACCAGCAGCCCCCCTGGAGGAGAGTCACCTCCAGACACGGCCCGCCTGGAGCAGCACAGCCAAGGACATGGCAGCCGGGCAGTGGGGACAAAACTCCACCCTTGTGCCCCGTCGCAAACAGATGATGTTGCGGGGCACAGATGGAAGTTGTGGCCACCATGGTGCTGCTGGGCTGCCTGGGCAATCTGCAGTGGGCCGTGGAGGTGGTGGGTGGGGGTGGAGTGGGGTGGTGCGGGGGCGGTGTGGGGGGGTGGGGCAGTTTTTGGACACTCGGTCTCTAAAAGGTTCGCCGTCACTGACCTAGATCTGTTAGTTAAGCCCCCAATTCTCAGATTCTTTCCTGAGCTACCTAAGGGGGCATTTCCTAAATTTCTGCTTGCATGTATACTTTGTTACATTATATTGCCGTACGTTGTCTTCTTCACTTTGTTCCTTGTAAGGCCCGCTGCTGACTTGGCAGTCCATTTTGTTTTGCCTGTGCCTCTGTGGTTGCCAATTGTTGTGTAAAAAAGGGGGGGGATTCTGGATCATCCTCCCCTTGCTAATTTGGCGTTTTGATATCCTTAGGCTCTTCCCTGACACAAGGTGAATAAGAAAATCTTACTCTCAGGCAGGTAGTCCTCGACTTACAACCATTCATTTAGTGACTGTTTGAAGTTACAATAGCACTGAAAAGGGGGACATGACAGTTTTTCACACTTAACGACCGTTGCAGCATCCTCACGGACATATGATCAGAATTTAGGCACTTGGCAACCGGCATGTATTTACAATGGTTGCAATATCCTGGGGTCGTGTGATCACCATTTGTAACCTTCCCAGCTGGCTTCCAACCAGCAAAGTCAATGGAGGCAGCCAGGTTCGCTTAACAGTGTGATTCACACTTCACAACTGCAATGATTCACTTCACATCTGTAGCAAAAGGTCATAAAATGGGGTGCGAGACACTTAAAACCATCCTGCTTAGCAACGGAAATTTGGGGCTCAATTGTGATAATAAGTCGAGGACTACCTGTATTCTAGCACAGGAATCTCTAACATCTCTTTAAATCAGTGGTTCTCAGCCTTTTTAATGCCGCGACCCCCAACCAGTCGTAAATCAAGGACTACTCAACCGGTCGTAAGTTGAGGACTACTCAACTGGTGTAGCACCATTTGAAGAATGGGACTTTTGGCGGGCTCAGCAGGGCAGAGACAGCCTGGACAATTCCTATTGGCTTTTGAAAGCCAATAGAATTAGACTCTATTCAAGAGAGTCTATTCTATTGGCTTTCAAAAGCCAATAGAATAAAAGGGAGTAGCACAGCTAAGGAAAAGGGGAAAAAAATGGCGGACTGCGTTGTTTGGCGACCCCCGTGAAATGATCGTTTGACTCCAAATGGGGTCCCGACCCACAGGTTGAGAACCGTTGCTTTAAATTCTTATTAGGTGTCCCCCTTCTAAATTTCACACTCGAAATTCTCATTCTATCATTTTCTCTCCAACACTTTAAATGGTTCTAGGTCAGGGGTAGGGCTCTTTTATGACTCATAGACCAACTCCCAGAATTCCTGAGCCAGTTGCAGTCAGTTGAAGTCCATGAGTCATGAAAGAGCCGAGGTTGCCTACCCCTGTTCTAGGTGTTGTAGCATTAGCTAGAACATCTTTACCCTGATTCAGAGGATTCTCCCTTCGATTCCTCTTTCCTTCAACCTCCCCCCTGTAATGGAATGTGGGAATGACCTTGTAAGACAGGGAAAGTGGTGCTGCCTAAAGAATCATCTGACTAGAGGGAGAGCAGCCCACAGCTGAGTAATGGGCAGGGAAAGAAATTTAAAAACAATTTTGCTCTAACTCAGGGGTCCCAACCCCCAGTTCACGGACCAGTACCGGGTCGCAGCATGCCAGCAACTGGTGCACACAAGCAAGCAAAGCCCCATCCGCAGGATGCAGGCAGCACACAATAGCACACCCCTCTGGTCCGCGGAAAAAGCTTTCTCTATGTAATCGGTCCCTGATGCCCAGAAGGTTGGGGACCTCTGCTCTAGCTTAGCAGGTAGTAAAAAAAGACGGCAGGAGATTTGTACTTTCAGACTTGTAAGATTCTGTTAATGTAGCCGTAGAATAAATTAGAATCAGCTCATTTGACTGTGTTCCCTGCCTGATCTATATGGGAAGCTGTCCACAGACGTACCTGGGGAATCTCTCCACCTATATACACTTCTACCTCTGCAAGGGGTTTCTAATTGCTGTTCACCTTGCCAAATGTAAGCACATATGCATGATCCACACTCTGTCTGTGAACGCTCTTGTTCCATAAATTCCTATGGATCGTTTGGACTATCCCGAGGTAGGCAACCTTGGCTCTTTTACGATTCGTGAACTTCAACTCCATGGCTGGCTCAGGAATTCTGGGAGTTGAAGTCCACGAGTCATAAAAGAGCCAAGGTTGCCTACCCCTGGACTATCCCATCGTCTTTGGAAATCAAAAGGATGATAATAAGTCTTCTCCGACACATCAAGAAGACACCATATTTAGGAAGCCTGCCTATTGATGTCTGTCAACTTAATTTTGGGCAGTATCCTATGGTAGTGCTGACAAAATCTAGAAGAAATAATTCAGCTTGGAAAATCAGTTCAGTTCTTTATAATCAAATTAAGTCATTCAGTTCACATTTCAGAATCAGTTAAAAAGGTATACGCAACAGCATCTCAGTGCATTTGAGGCAACAATTTGGACTGACTTTCAGATTCAGTTCAAAATTCATAGTGATCAAGTCAGCTTTGAATTAAATCTCCAAAGTAAATACTTGCAAAACTCTAATGAGCATTTAAGAATAAATTTGCAAGACTGTTAATACTTCATCCGGTTGTTTGTGAAAGTTATTGCAGAACTTCAGACATTAGCATAAGACAAGGGGGAAACTGTTCAACATCTATGGAATGATCCAAGCCACTGTTTTTAAGTAATGTAATTTAATTATAATAAACATTTAAATTAAATCGCATTTTTTATTTGGTCCTACCTTCCTTTTGGAATGCAGTCTCAAATGTAAAGTGTCACCTTTGCCTTGAAAAGAACTGAAAACCAATGTTGTAGATCAGGGGACTGATGTAGAAGCCCGAACCGATTGGCAGAAGTGAATTCTGCTCAATGTTAGTTTTATTGCTTTATAAAAAGCAGTAAATTCTATGGTTCTGGTTACTGTGAGGTGCAAAGGCATGCACAGATGCACATATGTAAACTGAAAATAATCAGGAGTTGCCTTCAGAATAAAAGCAATACAGTTTTATTGCGTGCCTGGGGTATACTTACTTACATTTGATTTCTAGTTTTCAATTGACCTCAAGAAGGCCAGTGTCAGGCACAGGAAATCAGGATCCAGGCAGTTCAAATGAATATACAGGTGTATTGTACGCTAAAGCTCTCTACAAGAATCTGAACTACTAACAATCAGAGCAAATTGGCAGTAGATGAGAATTCAAGGTGGATGGCACTTAGATCTCTTGTGGGCCCGAAAGGACTTGAGACTGATGACGCGTTTGAACCCTCCTACATCAGGGTCTGCTTGATCATATCCTACATTTGGACAAGGATACTCAAAGGGCTGGATGTGGCCCTAGAGCCGTAAAATGTCCAGATTTGCTCTTTATCATTGGTTATGTTCAAATGGAGGATTTGATAGCCAGATAGGTTTCGGGGATATTTTGATTTAAGTTCACACATTGAGCAAGGGTTGCCTTGATGGTGTAAATGGTCTTTTCAGACCCTATGATTTTATGGATCCCACTTTGCCTATTCTTCCTGCATCTGTGCTTCCTAATTGCCATCACACTAACTGGAAAAATTACATTGAAGCAGAACAGAACAAAGTTTATTACAGTGAGTGATCAGGGCAAGAAAGTTGAAGGAGAGAGAAATCACCAAAATATTGATGTACATACGAATGAATGGATCGATCGATAGATTTAAGATAGTACAAAACTATAGACATAAAATCTTATAAAACCTATTGAGCTGATCTAGTTAATCAGATGTATAAAACTTGTTCTCTATAAAACCTGCCTAGTTTATTTTCTCTTTTACCATTTTTAGTTGAGCGCACATAGAAGTAAGTCAGGAAAAAAAATGAAATGAAAGAAGTAAATTTATAACATGCAATATTTGAAAGCATGGGAATATCTTGATCTGAAACATAAGAGCAGCCTTTTCCAGCTTGGTTCCTTCCTTTATATTTTGAACTTTAATTTCCTAACCAACATCACCATCTTCAGGGAATGAGAGAACTGTAATCCCAAATTAATAAATCTGAAAAAATAATTGGCAAATTTCTATCCAGATCTTCCGGAAAAGACTATTGTTTGAAAAGACTTTAGTGGGGCCCAGGCATTGATGCGAGAACTTTTACAGTTCTTGGAAGTAGCCCAAAGTAACCAAACAAATGAATATTTCCATTCAGAAATGTGTAAGACCTTACTTGTGGGATTGTTGCTTCAACCCAGGAAAGGAAAGGGAGTTGTTGTATCTTGCAGAGCAGGCAAGTTAAGAGGTTAGTGGAGTTCTGCTGTGTTGTGTAAAGATAAACCATGCCTTGCCCAGCCTGGCATCTTTCAGATGATGTGAGCCTCTAAAGTTCTCCAAAGCCCACTTTGGCATGGCCTCAAACTAAAAAAATTACTCTTCCTATACATCTAGAGAGTACCAGGTTGGGGAGAACCACACTGCAACGAGTGACACATAAAAGCTCCTTGCACCTGGTCAAGAGAACGTTTGAGTTTGTGCTTTTGTTTTGTTTTTTGTATAGTCAGGGCCGGTTCAGACAGTGCTACCTGAGCTGCAATCATTGGTAGGAGAGAAAAATCTCTTCCTTCGGCTAGCCTAGTTTCTCTATCCCCGTAAAACATACAGTGTTTTCAGGAAACACTTGTTTCAGGAAACACTTGGAGTTCTGCAGGCGGCTCTAAAAAAAAAAGTCCTGCTGTGGTCTTGCAAGTTTTCAGCACTTGTCACACTACTTGCAACTCTTCCACAATGCATTGTGGAACTTGCTACACTGAGTACATTCTGGCCATAAAGAATAAGACAGTGAGCTTGTCAGCTGGAAAGCTGACAATCCAGGTTCGAGACCCGAGCACTGCATGACAGAGTGAGCTCCCGTTCCTTGCTCCAGCTTCTGCCCACCTAGCAGATCGAAAGCATGCAAATGCAAGTAGATAAATAGGTACCACTTCAGTGGGAAGGTAACATTATGTGCCTTGGTGTATAGTCATGCTGGCCACATGACCATGACATGGAAATGTCTCTGGACAATGCTGGCTCCCTCGGCTAAGAAGCAGAGATGAGCCCCGCCCCCTAGAATCAGAAATGACTGGTCTGAGGAAAAATTTACTTTTACATAGAGAATAGTGTCAAAATGCTACTCCTGGCTGAAATCTGGAAGGGGACTGAGCCTTGTCTGGTACCATTTTTGACATGTTCTGGTTCTGCTTTTTTTGATTGAAGCAAAACCTGATAGCAGCCCTATTCAAAAAAAAAAACAACCAAAACCCAACAACCCACATCTTTGGGTATTAACTTTTGTCTTAAATCCACAGTTAGTTTTTCAAATCTGCTAATTAAAGTCATTGCACAATGCAGAGACCCTAAAACAAGATGGATCGACCACATCAAGTATTGCGGGCCCACTTGGCAAAAGAAAGATCAGGACCGTATATAGGCTGGAAACATGCAGAAGAGGCCTTCATCCTGCAGTGGATAGACAATGGCTAAAATGATGATGGTGACACAGTGCATCATAAAAATAATGAAGTCTCCCCAAAGCCCAGCCATTAGATTGCACAGAGATCTTGTGTTTCACTAACCCGTTGCATACAAATGTGATTTGCATTTCAGAAAGACTTCAATTCTTTCTCGACTGCTGACATTAACCTTATGTATTTTTAACATGTTTCTAGTGCTTATGTTTAAAAACAGGCAAACCATATTTCATCAGAATAACTAGGGCCTTTATTAAATACACTTGAATTTCCAGTGTCTGTTATTACCTGGCACTCCTTCTGTTCCTTTATTGGCAGCTTAATAGCTGATTAGTAGAATACACGTATATTTCTGGAACGTTGGCTACTAAATGTTTGCAGAATAGGTCACAGATCAGATAATCCATACAGTATAGAAAATGCTATGCCATTTCTTATTATGCCTGGGAATAGGTCAGCCTTGAAAGCGTGGAGACCACATACTCATATTGGCCAGGGAGCTCAACCTTTGGCCTCCAAGCTCCCTTGAGTCTCCTGTAGTTGACCAACCAAATATTGGGTTGTCCATCATTTTGACCTAAAAGGCATCTGAAAATTGGTGTGTTGGCCCAGCATGGTCATAGCAGAAGATCCTGGATCCAACCACATGAAGGAGATTGTCCATTAATTTGGCATCATCACCCCCACGGTAACCCTTGGCCTCCTGAAGAACCAGCTTCTTCAACTCTCAGATATTTTCCTAACTTTAGGGTTGTCAGCACCAAGTGAGAAGGTTTAAGGAGATGGTTTGAAATGGGGGAACTAAAGTCAGAAGTCCCTTGTCCCTTCTTAGCTGATTTCCCACTTCCCAGATGGAAAGATAGGGACGGATTCTGTGCTATTTGATTCTAGTGGCCCAATTGACTACTTTTTCATTCTGTTCTGTTCAGGTTGTTATACCGTGCCCCTCACCGTGGTATCTGAGCGTACTTGGGCCCAGATTTGTTTGAACCGGCCCTGAACATGGTAGATTCTTAATTTTTTTTTTCTGTTTCACAGTGAGCAAGAAAAAATACATCACAATCTTTTTTAAAAAAAAAAAAGAAAGAAAGAAAAGAAAAGTGTATTGACTTTTGTGTTAAATCCAAAGTCAGTTTTGCATGTCTGCTTCAGATAATTAAAGTCATCCATTCTATCCATTGGTGTAAAATGCTGCTTCCATTTGTGCCTCTGTAGGTTTGATTAAGCGAAAAGCAGAATAATGTTTAACCTTTCATTGAAGCATGGCTTAAAAGTACTTTTAATCATATTTTACATCAGACGCATTTAGAAGCATATAGCATGGTTTTAAGATGTTTTGAAGTGCTCTGTTTAAACTCTGCTGGTTGCAGACTTGAGAATTTCCAGTGTTGTTTTTTTTCTTCTTCACTTTATATTTAACAGTCTCTGATATGGATGAAGGACAGACCTGCAACAGAGGTGACTTTGCATCTGCCTGCCATAATGGTTGAAAAAGGGTGGCCTTGATGGGATTTTCAAAATGCTACTAATACACTTTATTTAGCCTCGTTGACCTGGGCTTTATTTTTATCCAGATTGTGCATGTTGCAGCATGTTACGAGATATATTTTGGTCCTGCAGAAAACCATGGGAATTGCTTTCCTTTTTATTTCAGGGTTTTGCTACTCCTTTTATTATTATTATTATTATTTTCCTTTTCTGCCTGTTACTTCGTTTGCCTATGTAATTTTTTTCCCTTTTCCCAAGAACTTGGAAATGAACACAACTGCAAGAGCATGTTGACTTTTCTAATGTCTGTATTTATACACTTTTCTACCTAAATCATCGATTGCCTGCATTTCCACGAGCAAATTTAGACTTTCAGCAACTTTGATTTCTTGCTTCTTTTACTTTAATTTTTTTTAAAAAAAAAAAATCTTTAGAGATGGCTGTGTTGTGTCGTGAAGTTGCTTCTATTCACTTGGCCCAAAGCATGCTTGGCTGATGTTTCACAGAAACCCCTCCCAAAAAAACCTTAAGATGCATGCCGATTATTTGCTTAAGCAGCTTCATCACATAAAGTCTCATGTGCACGTGGGTCTGGTTGCACTTCCCTTAAAGATCACGCCATGTTTTTCTAATGCAGTGTTTGTTTCCTTCTACAGCTTACCACTGGGACACTTCTGACTGGATGCCAAATGCACGTTTATCTGACATTGAGGAGGTGCCCCATTATGAGACGGCCGATGGCAGCTCAGCTCATCACGGGAGCACACGGGAGCTCGAAACAGATTACTACCTTGGTGGTTATGATATTGACAGTGACTACCCTCCACCGCATGAGGAGGAGTTTTTAAACCAAGACCAATTGCCCCCTCCCCTCCCAGAGGATTACCCAGACCATTATGAAGCCCTGCCACCATCCCAGCCAGTCTCCATGGCCAGCACGCTGAGCCCAGATTGCCAGAGACGGCCACAGTTTCACCCAAGTCAATACCTCCCTCCTCACCCCTTCCCCAATGAGATGGACCATGGTGGGTCTCAGACTGGGAACGAATTTAGTACTTTTGGTGTTGGCCCGGGACCAAATACAGGCAACAGTCTGGCCAAGAAACCTTTGTCTTTACACAATTCTCTGGACGCCTCCTCGTCCGATGTTTCGATGGGCTGTGGTTTTGATGACTCTGAGATTGCCATGAGCGACTACGAAAGCATTGAGGACTTTTCTCTGGACCACCATCAGATTCACATTCCTTTTGTGGAGATCCATCAGCAGACCCAAGTGTGAAGGAGCTCTTTTCGTGGACTCCGTTGCTGTCATTTGTTCATTCATAGCATAACTGAACTCTTCTCTTTTGCTTCATAAGTGTTCGACACGTCTGGTGCAGGGTTGAAATCCAACCCAACCCATTCTCAGCCTACCCAGAAGATCGATGTTGTGCATGCACATTACAGGGTGAAAACTGTAGCTTGTCTCAGAAAATCAGTACCCAAGGTCATCCATCAGTCTTTGGAGTGGGCATCTACTGCTTATTGCCAAAAGTAAATCCTATTTTAAATCCCAGACCAGTTAATCAGTAAAGGAAAGGATAGTTGGTAATTTTCCTCCCTAAAAAAACCCTTTCTAAATCAGTTCATTCAGAATTGCTGGTCTATTAGATGTAGTATTTCCACGTTGCCCCATATGTTCTCTTGACTACGTTAATGCACTCGTAAACACAGTATAAGCCAATCTTCCTCAGCTTGATACTTTTCCTAGAGCAGTGGTGGTGAACCTATGGCACACGTGCCAGAAGTGGCACGCAGAGCCCTCTCTGTGGGCACGCACACCGTCGTCCCAGCCCTGCCTCCCCCCCTCACCAGCAACCCCCCCCCAGGGGAGAGTCCCCCCTGGGCGTGGCCCGTGTGGAGCAGCGCAGACAAGGACATGGTAGCAGAGACAAGACTCCACCCTCGCATGCAGATGATGTTGCGGGACGCGGGTGGAGGGCATGGCCACCATGGCGCTGCAGGGCTGCCTGGTCGATCGGTGGGCCGTGGAGGCAGTAGATGGCCCTGCAGGCGGGCAGGGCAGTTTTTGGGCACTCAGTATCTAAAAGATTCACCATCACTGTCCTAAAGTATTAAGCTGCTGTTCCCATAATTGCTAATTGGCATGTTTCTTGGCCATTCAGTCTACGAATAACGGGAGATGTGATCCAAGGCACCAAGAGGGCATCCAATCAGGAGTGGTTCCAACTCATGCCTACAGTTCTAACTCTGAAAGATACCAAGAATTAAGAGTTGTTTGGCCATCGTGATGAACCAAATGGTAAGGATTGAGGTGTCTCCTCAGTCTAAAACTTATGCCACTGAGCCGTTAATCTTTGCTCTCATTTAAACAATGGGGTTTTTATGTGAAACTTAACACCAAGCTGACCTTGATTCAAGGCTGATGCTGCAGCCTTGAGTGGGTCAGGAGTAAAAAAAAAATGGAATGGCCCTGGTGGTGGGTGGGTTGTTTGTTTATTTATTTATTTGCTGGGTTCCCTGTCATCTTCTAAGCTTTCGTTCTTAGGATACATCTGCAATTTTTTTTCACTCGTCTTTAAATACCATTTAAATACCATTTATCCTATATTTGGTAACGGCTAGTGGAGTAAAATCCGCAGGGACTCAATTTATCTTTACCTTTAAATACTGTTTAAAGAGAGTGCTATTGTAGGTTATGACACCGTCGCCATCATGTATTTCACGGGTGGAAAAAAAAAAAGAAACCCCGACCAGATTATCCTTTTTGCACGATTGAATACTTTTGAATACACATTCCTCGTGTAACTGGAATTCAAGCTTCCATCTTGTGTGGATGCAAAACACAAAAGAAGATGACAGGAGAATTCAGCCGAGCAGCCACTGAAAGGAACAAATAAATTATTCCTGGTGGAAGGGAATTACGGTTTTTATGGATGTCCCTGCAGGTCTTTGGTGGGATTGTCTGCGAGGGGAAGTGGGTCAGAAAAAGTAAAGATGGTGACTGCAACCATGTAACTTAAGGCTCATTCATTTTTCATGTGTGTTACACATCTGACACACAAAGATGTAGCTTTGATCACATCCTAGCAGGTTGCCTTCTTGGCTTTTGCAAACCACACACCCCCTTTGCAAACATCCGTTTCTCCTAACCCAGGGGTCAGCAACCTTGGCTCTTTTATGACTCGTGGACTTCAACTATGCTGGCTCAGGAATTCTGGGAGTTGAAGTCCACGAGTCATAAAAGAGCCAAGGTTGCCTACCCCTGTCCTAACCCTATTTTGTTTTATGATCAGCACAATGTTGAATGAGTGCTTCCACCCAAACTGAGACAGATTTTCTAAAAATTCTTTACACCGAGTGACAAATTTTGTTTTTTACCCAGCTTGATAAATCAAATATTTCTGGTGTCCTCACACTAATCAGCACTTATTTCAGCCTCAGAGAACACCAGTTAATAAATCATATCAAGCCAAGTGGTTCGTTAAAGTGCCATGGAATAAGCAGCTTTATTTACAAAGGTTATCTATCTATTACCTTGGAAATTGAATGATCTGTTGATTACTACGACTCCCGTTTCAGGCTACAAGAGTATTGTAACTAAGGGTTATATCGTAAGAAATGGTCTAGTTCTAAAAACCTGTTTTAAAAAAAAAATTTTTTTTGAGCCGAGACAATACACTGCCTGTATGAATATTCTGAATAGTACAAATTTAATGTGTGCTTCCTTTTCAGTGATTTTATTCCCTTGGGCTTCACCCCCAAATATGGTAGGCATTCTTTTATAGTGCATTTATAAAATGATGGTTTTTGTTAGCCCTTCTTAGCTTTTTTATGAACCCGCTTTTGAAATATTTTGGGATAAAGGAAACATGGTACTTGAACCTTGTGTATGGTGAGAATGCTAACGTATGGAATTGAGTAAGAACCTTACTCAACAGAGAAACTAGCTGATGACGTGGGTTGACCTTTCCATGACTACGAATGAGTGTATGTGTGTGTGCATCTGTGCGCGCACACACACACACACACATAGACACACAGAAGAGTTGACATACTCAACATCTCCAACTGATCATGCTCACAGCATTGAGGTTGCTTTGAATGGATACCAAAGTTACACATTTGAATTCTGAACTATTGTTCAGTTGCACTTATTTGTCCCCACAAGTCACACACACACACACACACACACACACACACACAAAGTTATTATGAAGTAATTCTTCCTGACTTTTAAAAGGAATTTTCAAATAATGCTTCTTTTGGATATTAACTACTATACCTGAACTTAGCAAGATACCTTTTTCCCCTTACTTTCTAGTAGTCTTCCGTAAAAAATAATAATATGAAACCTTTTGGTAGTTCAGAGTAAGGGGCATTTTCCATTCTCCTGGGTAACTTGCATGTGTGTTCTAGAAACCCCTAAATGTTAGGCTTTTCTTGTCCTGCCAAATCCTATGCAGTCATCACTTTCTTCTTATTCCTTATCCCGCCTCTTTTAGCAGCTGGCTGCTCACTGCCCCATTGAATCAACGAAGTTGCCCCACTTATTCTAGAGCATAATCTTCATTGCTAATCTCAGAATTAATTGCCCATTTATACATTCCACTGTATTTACTTTCAGATTGTCTTGTAATCTGCTATTAAATTTTAGCTTCACATGGGTAAAAGCATCCTAGACAAGTTAGCTAAATGCATTGGCCAAACTCCAGATGTTTGTAAGCTTCCACAGTTCAGCACAATTGGTAGACACGCACACTTTCTATGCCAGGGTGGATTCCCCCCCCCTTACTTTCTTTTACCATGAATCGCCCTGATTTTTCCGTCTTTATCCAAATAGCAACTCATCTGTCAATTGGTGTTGATGACATAGGGTAAAAGATTAGTAGTAAGTAAGCCGTACGTGATTAAATGGGATTGAAGGCAATGGAGCTTCAGACAGTCTTGACTCAGCCAGTCTACCCCATAGATAATTACAACACATTCAAGTGATTCAAAGTGGGGAAATTTGTATTTCTGATTGCTCCTATATACAAACCCGTTCAGCATATCATAAAGTGGGACGGTTTGAAAAGAGCTGTATGGCCAATTTTTTCCCAATAGGATGCTTTTTCGTGAGTAAATATTTGATTTAAGGTGGAAGAGGTTTCCGAAAATACCTCCTTCCCACCAGCAATCAGAAATGGGACATTTCAGAACTATCTGAATAATATGTAGCCGTTGGTGAGTTAAGCAGATAAGGGGGAATCAGGAAATTCAAGATGGCCACTTCAGTCTCGTAGATGCATCCACCATCTTGAATTTTCTTGACGCCCCTATTGTCTACCGGCCCCCTTGTAGCCATAGACAGCTGCATTGCTTTGGTACGACTCAGGTTTTGTTCTATGCAAAAGGGCTTTATTCCTCCTATTACCCAAGATGGCAGTCTGAACTTCACAGAAATAAGTGTTTTCCTAAAAATAATAATAATTCCAAATTATAAAGCTACATCTCAAGCCAAAAGGTCCACACTCAGCATTTTCTCTTTGTTTCCCCTATTTACAAGATGGTAAGAATGTCTATATGCTATCATGTGAGCCATATCACACTTGAAGTAGTACTGCTCAGAGGCAGTATTTATTAGTTATGTAAATACTTGGTGCCCAGGTAGGGCCAGTCATCCCAACTGCACACAAAACGAAGAAAACTGAGACTTCCACATGCCAATGTTGATAGCAAAACGATTTAATATTAATTTACTGCTTTTATTAGAGGGTCTTTCACAAACTAAAGGTAAATAATTTCAATATTGTCACAGAGAAACAGAAATCTTTCCAAAATTTTGATGGGCCATTTTAGCTGAACTGCATCTTCCAAATTCATTCCATATAATTGGGAGTGGAGAAAGATTTGTTCATGATTATGCAAAAAAATGGATTTTGGCCGTCTTCTTTCTTTGCTTATTACATCCCTCCAGTAGTAAAATCCATAGTAAGTTTTTCCATGAAAGATCATTATTTCAAGGCTATGCATCATATAGAAGAGCACTGAACTTTTTTTTTCATTTAGAGAGAAAAGGAGAGGCAGTGGGATGTAACTTCGTTTCATCTTTTTTTTTTTAAAGAGCAATAATTTACAAATGTATTACAGGCCATAACCAAACTTCACTACTGGCAGTGTTAAGAGAATAAATGAACTGGATTGTGGGAATTCAAGGCCTCACTTAACATAGCTTAAGCATATGTTTGAATTCTTACCAGAACAATTTTTCAAACCCAGGATAACTGCTTTTTCAGGAAGTTTATTTGGGAAAAAAAAATCTTAAGTTCTCCTTGAAGCACTGTATAAGAAAGATAATTGTGTGTAAATTTTACCTGTTGCAAGCAGGCTGGTTTGTAAAAGATGTATGTTTTTGGTGTTAAAAAGTTTATAAAATAATGTATATAATAATTTTGAAATTACTGGGCTTTTGTAGATATTCAATGCCAATCAGGTGGCTTTTCATTTTTGTTACCTGTGTTCATTTGTGTAAAGTCATCCGTTACAGGTTAATCATATAAAGCACTTCTTACAAAACAAATCAAAAATTCTTCTTAGTTGCTAAAGGAGACTTCAGTTTTCATTTGGATCAATTGTTTTCCGTTCACTTCTGTTTCTATGAAACTGCTTCCTGGTTGTTTTTTTATGGGTTTTTTTGTTTTGTTTGTTTGTCTGTGCAAATGCAATCATGTTTTCTAATGACATTTCTGTTGGCATTAAAAAGGTTTCTCCATTATTTCACCCTGTAACAAACGTATGCAAAAGGGAAGATGATCTCCGGAAATGGATCTTGTCCCTTGTTGCCTAACTCATCAGTTGTTCATTTTCCTGTTGGCAGTATTGTCTTGTTATTTTGCTATTAAAAAAGAAACAAAAAAGAAACAAAAAAGTGTACAGGTTTGTAACTGCCCAACTTTGCTAAGTTGATCGTTAAAAAATCAGTTTTCAATTAAAAACACATGGTTTTTGCTCACCCTTCTTCCTTTCTTCCTTTCTTTGAGATACATTTCCACTTTATAGTACAATTGTCAACATCCATCCATCCATCCATCCATCCATAGAAGGCCATTATTTTGCAGTGAATGGATGGATGGATGGATGGATGGAAACCAAGGAGAGAAGCAACCTAGAACAAGAAGAAATTTCCTGACAATTACAACAAATTAACTAGTGGAACAACCTGCCTCCAGAAGGTTCCATGAAGATAAGTTTTTCCACAGACTGGAGAGTACATGGTTTTGAGTGCTGCCTGCATGTTTGTGCTTTGCTTGTTTGGGCAGACCAGTTGCTGGCATGCTGTAGACTCGGGGTTGGGGAACCCTGGACTAGAAGACCTCCAAGGTCCCTTCCAGCTCCTATTCTATTCTATTCCTATTCTATTCTATTCTATTCTATTCTATTCTATTCTATTCTATTCTATTCTATTCCTTATTCTGTTCCTTATTCTATTCTATTCTTCATTTCTGTGGCTGTGTATGCAGTCAATACACTACCATCAACTGAAAGCATTTCATTAATAATAAAATAGCACTATCGGTGTGCATAGTTGTATTTTTAGGATGCTATTTTGTTATTTTGGATGTGGTTTTTTGTTTTTGTTTTTTTGTTATTCATGCTCACCAGGCCAAAGCAAATAGATAAAAATGAGAATCTTTTGCAAACAATGGTACACAGGGCTGAATAGACCACTGAGATGTGGTTGAATGAAAGCACCTTGCCAACAAAAAATAAATAAAAATAGAAAAACATTGCTAATTTGGAAATTCACATTGTACCCTAATTCAAAAAAATGCTTTTATAAAAATGCATCTGGTCTAAAATCAAAGGTGCACATATTTTCTCATTAACAATTTTGTAAAAGAGCCGAATCTGTCTGTCTTCTTTAAGTATGCAGCCTCTATTGAACAATATAAAAGAATATTTCTCAGGCTTCAGCGAAGAATCAAGCACTATCATGCCTTGCTATAGAATGTAAGATAAAAGAAACCCCAACAGACTTCAAATGTTGCTGATTCCTCACCACTGAACATGACAAAAACAGCATCATGTCATCTCAACATCAGCCCCTGCCCCTTTTGTAAGAGTGGGCAATATCACAACTCGCATACAAAACAAAAGAGTCTGAGCTTGCATTTGATGGGTACATTGTCATTGCCTTCCACTGCACCAAGTCACAAATCACTACCTCTAAAGTATTCAAAATTTGTGGACATATTTTTTTAAGACAAATCTACCACCCAAGCGTGCCCAAGTCACTTTGCTGCCCAAAGAGGAAAACAAAATGGTGGCCTTCCATTTTCCACACCAAGTGTACTTTCCAAGTACTCAGCCAGGTATAGCTATGTGGGCCCATCATATATGCATTCCTTCACATTGTCATGTTTCAACTGCATGGATATGTCCATGTTAATTTCTTGGTGACAATATGGAATGGCTTGACAACATCAACTGAGATGGCTTCTCAATTTCTATGTTTTGGCTGCTTTCAAAAAAGTTCAGCGAGGTTTGATCTAAATAATACTCGGATGAGAAGGAAATGGGAAATCCTAAAACTACACAACTTACCAAGAATCCCTGTCAAACAACTATGTTGCAAAAAAAAAAAATACAGGTGGTCCTCAACTTATGACCACAACTGAACCCAAAATTTCTGTTGCTAAGTGAGACATTTGTTATTTGGCCCATTTTACAACCTTTCTTGCCACAGTTGTTAAGCGAATCACTGCAGTTGTTAAATTAGTAACATGGTTGTTAAGTGAATCTAGCTTCCCCATTGACTTTGCTTGTTGGAAGGTTGCAAAATGTGATCATATGACCCCGGGATGCTGCAAGCATCATAAATATAAGTCAGTTGCCACGTGTCTGAACTTTGATCATGTGATTATGGTGATGCCGCAACGGTCATAAGTGTGAAAAACAATCATAAATTACTTTTTCCAGTGCTGTTGTAATACCAGGAGATAGTGAGGACAGGGGAGGCTGCTGTGCTGTGCTCCATGAGGTCATGAAGACTTGCACACAACTTAGCAACTGAACAACAAAAAAAATGAGATGACATCATTTCATGCTTGATATCATCTGACATCTTTGTGGTTTGCTGTAGATGACAGTGGTGTTGTCCCATCCATCCAAGAACAACTAGCAACGTCTACTTTGTGTTTTCAAGAATGTCCATGACAACTTCATACCGCCATCTAATAAATGTGCACTAGCCAACTTAGTAGAAATGCCTTGTCATCTAAATGTAAACAATAAGCCCTTTTCCACTTCAGCTAGCTGGAGAAATGGGGGAGTTTTCACTACTTACTGAAACTACTTTCAAACTTGGTTAGCTGCCATATCCTACTAACGAACACGGGGGGGGGGGGGGGAAAGTTTCACATTAAGACCAACAAGAATGTAGAAGGGAATTAAAATTGCGCCACAGGATGGCAATGTCAGATTAGAAATATGTCAGAGGTACTGAAAGATTGAACTACTGTTCTAGAATACCAAGCATAAGAAAATTAAATGAGTCAAAGGCACAATACGTAAAACTGATGGGAATAAGATTTGATTTTTTTCGCTGGTGATGAAGGCGCATGTTTCTGGGTCCAAGGTTCAATCATGTCGAAGCTGTTAGAAATAATTGAGACAAAAAGATCTGCGATCCATGGAGGCAGTGGGTGGCCCTGTGGGTGGGTGGGGCGGGGGCAGGGCAGGACGGCTGGAGGTTGGAGCAGGGGCAGAGCGGGCATGGCAGGGGGCAGAGCGGGGGCAGGGGTGGGACGGGACAGTTTTTGCCCACTCAATCTCTAAAAGGTTCACCATCACTATTTTTGAAGCGGATGAAAACACTGGTTAGATAGATAGATAGATAGATAGATAGATAGATAGATAGATAGATAGATAGATAGATAGATAGATAGATAGATAGATAGATAGATAGATAGATAGATGATAGATGTGTGTGTGTGAGAGAGAGAGAGAATGATGATAGAGTGACAAACAGACATGTATGTGTGTGTGTATATTTGTTATCTCTGGCTCTTTAAAGATATGGCAGTGCCCATACATTGATAGTCACAAACCTGCATACCTACTAAATTCTTGAACTGGCAATAGCAGCACAATGTCATAGGGCTTACAATTAAACCACATGTTTATATATCCACTTTAAATAATCTTTCACTTTACAAAGGTATTTCAACAGCAGAACATGTTGTAAAAGATTTGCATTCACTCAGACTTTACTCCTAAGTGTTGCAATGTAACAGGACCACAGAATACTTCAGTTCCCCTCGTGGTCCCTTGAAGACGTGGATATGTGCCTGGGCCTGGTGCCCTGAGTATTTTGTAATGGGGCCCTCTTCAAGAAACAAAATATTGATATTTATGGTTATAATTTTTCTCAGATGTTTTATTGATTTGTACTTGATGTTAATGGATGTTTTTGATTGTTTGTCACCCAGAATCATTTATCTGAGATGGATGGCTGAATGAATGAGTGAATGAATATATGAATGAATATCCTTTGTCTTCTAATAAGGATATCCCAGTCCTTCACTTCCTATCCAGACAATGTCTCTCTTCACTCATACATCATTGTTGCTTAAAGTAACAGGTGAACAATCTTTTTAGAGCTGGAAACTGTAATTTTCTTTTGAATGTATTCCCTGGCTCACAAAATAACCCAATTCCCAGCTAGCAGCCATTTAGCAAAGGGAAAGAATTCAGCTTGTTAAGCTTGTTGGCAACTTAATGCACTTCTTTGCCACTTTTCTGTAGACAAAACAAATCACACAAAGAAAATTGTACTGCTATTATTCCACGTGATGCTGCAATAAAATTTCAGTGCAATCTTGCCAAGCTCTGAGAGTCACTGAGATGGGTTTTGAAGGTGGCTTGTTCTCCCAGATCAGAGTTCCTGAAATCTTGCCTTAATATAGTAACATCTTGCACCAGGAAAATGGACTAGATACAGCAGGGGTAGGCAACCTTGGCTCTTTTATGACTCGTGGACTTCAACTCCCAGAATTCCTGAGCCAGCATGGCTCAGCTTGGAAACCTCTCCCTTTCCCCTCAGCATGGCTGGCTCAGGAATTCTGGGAGTTGAAGTCCATGAGTCATAAAAGAGCCAAGGTTGCCTACCCCTGAGATAGAGCGATCATGACATTGTAAACCTAAAGCAGTGATAGCTGAAAAGCAGGCTTTCAAAATTACAGCTTCAAAAAGATGCTTTGTCATTTCTTGGATAAATGTGTGTCTAATGGATAGAAGAATCACTGTCAAAAATTCACTGTTCTGGATTTTTAGTTTTAAACCCTTATATTCAAAAGAACTCTATTTGGAACTCTCTTTTTCAAAAACCTATTTTCATTTTAAACAGAGAAAGAAAAATAAAAGAAGAAAAAGAGGAATAGAAGAAATATTGCTTGAAGTTTAAATAACAATAGCAATTTAGAATGATATACCGCTTCACAGTGCTTTACAGCCATTTCTAAGCAGTTAACTGAATCAGCATTTTTGTCCTCAACTATCTGGGTCCTCATTTTACCAGCCTTGGAATGATGGAAGGCTGAGTCAACCTTGAGCCAGTGAGAATTGAACTGCTGGCAGTTGGCAGTCAGCAGCCTGCAGTACTGCATTCTCACCACAGCTCTTAGATTAACAAAGTTTGAGTTATTCTCCCGATGTGTGCAACCAAAATGTTTAGCTCAACCTTCCACAATTTATAGCAACCTAGTCCAAATGGTGGACTTCAACATATCTTGCTAGGAATTATTCAAGTTGCAGAACAGTTGCAAGAATTGGGTATGTCTAGTCTAATGAAGAGAAGGACTAGGTGTGACATGATAGCAGTGTTCCACTATCTCAGGGGCTGCCACAAAGAAGAGGGAGTCAAGCTATTCTCCAAAGCACCTGAAGGCAGGACAAGAAGCAACGGATGGAAACTAACCAAAGAGAAAAGCAACCTAGAAGTAACGGGAAATTTCCTGACAGTTAGAACAATTAATCAGTGGAACGATTTGCCTCTAGAAGTTGTAGGTGCTCCAACACTGGAAGCTTTTAGAAGAGATTGGACAACGATTTGTCTGAAATGGTATAGGTGTCAGAATCCAATTATATTTCATCTTTAATTATCAAACATAGAAACTCCCAATTCTGCCTTCTCTGGATTCTGCCATAAGAGGGAGAAAAGGGGGAGAGCACAGGGGCTTTATGGCCCTCACTTCCTTCAGCACACTTCAAAGGACTGAATGTGTGTTTATTGTGGCCTCTAAGCTTTAACATATCAAAGAGAGTAATTGCCTTCTCTCGTTATCTGAAGTCTCCATCCAGACGCGGAAAGGGGGGGGGGGGAAGGGTGGGGGGGGGGGGGGGTGGGGGGAAAGGGAAGAAGAAAGGGGGTGGAATTGTGATACTTGAAACTATCACTGGAAGGGGGGTTGATTGGGTGGGACTACTGGGGAACCCCTTAAAACCTTGAATGGGAGAGCTTGAAACCCAAGTCCTGTCTAGCATGCCTGCAACCATTTTCTCTTAATAAAGGATTCCTGTTGGAAGAGCTATTCCAAGAGTTCTGTCTTCTTAAGATGCAAAGTTGGGTGGGTCCTTACATTAGACAGGACTTGCAAAATTAATCCACCTGGAAGGTAGACCCTTGCCGGGGGATTTTGCAAAAATTTACCATGTCAGACAACGAAGCAAGAGAGGGAGAAAACTCCCTGGAAAGAGAGCCGCTGACCCAGTTGGAACCTTGCCAGATGTTGGGATCCGAGAGGCCAGATTTCTCAGAAGAAGAAGTGGTGGAGACACAGGACCACAAGCCTCGCTGGTCGATGGGCGTTGGAAAGAAAAGCGAGTGGGGAAAGGAATCAAGAAAAGTGACCCTGAGACGGGGGACCAAGCAACCAGAATGGAAGCAGGAGATGGAGAAATCCCTGCACGCAAGTGAAGAGGGAGGAAGCTGTATGCCGTACTCAGACTGGATCCTAGAGAGAGCTATTGACCTGATGAAGAGAACTCTCAGCTCCCTAGGAGAGGAGATTCCTGAACCCTACGCCCGCCCCAGTTCCTGGAGCCACAAAGGGAGAGACACCGAGGGGGACGTGGAACCTGCAACCCCAGGGACATTTACTGATCCAGGAGCTCCCACCCCCTACCGGACCACAGATGGAAATCTGGACGGAATACACTACCACCCACAATGGAGGCACCGATCCATTCCAAGACGTCCACCGTTGGAGGTGAAATTCAAAGGGGAGCCAACACGCTTGGGGTTTTTCCTAACCCAAGTCCTCAGCTACATGGATGAATATGGGCAGGACATCCCCAGCGACAAAGCCCGCATCCGGATCGTGCAATCTGCCCTGGATGGACCAGCTGCAGATTGGGTGGTGAACCTGCATGACTCCAATGCCCCAGAACTCAGTAACTTCAACCGTTTCATGTCCTCGTGGAGAAGACGGTTTGAAGACCCCCTGGCTGATCGCAAAGCCCGTGAAAGAATAACAACGATGAGGCAGGGCAGACGCCCAGTGGCTGAGTATACACAAGAATTCCGAGCCATTGCCAGCAAACTGAATTGGCCAGAAGACATCCTCCTTGGCCGTTTCAAAGACGGACTAAACTAGGATCTATATGATGCTTGCCTGCCCCGAGGAGACCCCCATCGACTTGAGGAATGGTACGTCTTGGCAGAGGAAGCAGAGATCGACATATTGAAGAGGCATCGCCGAGGAAAACAATGGAGCCGCCCCCCGCCTGAGCTGACACACCACCCGGTGAAATCATCGGATACAGCCAAGAAGCAGATGGGGTGTTTCAAGTGCGGAAGAGAAGGGCATCGAGCTGTAGAATGCTGCTCAAAGGCCCCCCAGCACAACCCAGACAGATCCCCAATCAACAAACCCAGAGGGTATTCAGCTAAGCCAAAAGAAACAGCCATGAAAATGATGGAAATTGCAGAAACCCCCACCTCTGCTCACCAAGGGGAAAGAACTCCATCCTACACCACAGGGACGGTGGATGCCTCAGATGACAGCTCGGAAGGCGAACCCCTGGTAAGTGGACGCATCACACCCATCTTCAAAACAGTGACTATATTAATCCCCCCCATGCCCCGAAGCTGTGAACGTGAAGCCTTAATAGACTCTGGCTGGCACCCGCCTGTCCTCATTACCAACACTAGGGGGAATCTGGTCAATCCCATCCAGAGACTGGAACAACGCAATCTCATTTGGCCAGCTAGATGGATCCTTAGCAGGGTGGGTGGTGCCGCTACCCTAGCCACTCTGTGCCAATACAACCTCTCCCTGGTGCAACCATGAAGAGGACTTAACGTTTGTTGTGACCCCAGGTATGGAATGCCCAATGATTCTAGGGTGGCATGGTTGAAAAATGGAATAATGGAAATAATGGAAAAAAAATGGCAAAATACCCCCTGGGTAAATTGGAGGACGACAGGAATTAAATTCCCGAAGGGGGACCCTATGGACTTAAAACCCCAAGAGAGGCTACCAGAATCAAGAATAGAAAAAGCATCCATAGGAGAGGAAAAAGAATTAACAGAAATACCAGAGGAATATAGGGACCTTGCTGAAGTCTTCAGTGAGGAGAGGGCGAATGAGCTTCCCCCCCACCGACCCACAGACTGTACCATTGAATTCAAGCCTGGGGCAAAACTCCCGAAGCCCAGATTATACTCCATGAGCCCAAAGGAGAAGGAGGAAATGGAAAGATTTATAAAAAAAACCTGGAGAGAGGTTTCATTGAGCCAGCCAAGCCTAAAGTGGCTGCCCCGGTCCTTTTTAGAGAGAAGAAGGATGGCTCTTTACGTTTATGCGTGGATTATAGGGCCCTGAATACAATCAGTGAAAGCAACCTATACCCGCTGCCCCTCATGAAAGACATGCTGTCACACCTATCGAAAGGGAAAATTTTTTCTAAACTAGACTTAAGGGAAGCTTACTATCGAGTAAGAATCAAGGAAGGGGACGAATGGAAGACTGCATTTAACGGCCCCATGGGGTGCTATCAATTCAAAGTCTTGCCATTTGGATTACAAGGGGGCCCTGCAGTCTTTATGCAATTAATCAATGACGTTCTAAGGGAGCACCTGTTTAAGGGGGTCCTTGTTTACTTGGACGACATTCTTATCTTTACCGAAACAAAAGAAGAACACGTCAAACTTGTCAGAGCGGTTTTAAAGAAGCTGCGAGCCGCTCACCTATATGCCAAACTCTCAAAATGCGAATTCCACCAGGAAAGGATAGACTACCTAGGCTATCGCATATCCCCACAGGGCATTGAAATGGACCCAGAGAAGTTCAGAGCAGTATTAGAATGGGCACCACCCCGCACAAGAAAGCAACTACAAAGTTTCCTGGGCTTTGCAAATTTTTACCGCCAATTCATCCCCTCATTTGCACAGATAGCCTTGCCCCTCACTAACTTACTAAAAACGAAGGGAACATCCTCAGTAAAACCTAGCCAGCCACTAACATGGACAATGGAGTGCCAAGCAGCGTTTGAGAGACTAAAGAGACTTTTTTCTGCCGAACCAGTACTAAGGCACCCAGACATGGACAAACCCTTCATAATACAGGCAGATGCAAGTGATGTGGCAGTGGGGGCTGTGCTATTACAAGAAAATGATGATGCAGTATTGCAACCCTGTGCATATACATCTAAGAAACTCACGGAAACAGAACAGCGCTGGCCCGTCTGGGAGAAGGAGGCTTATGGGATACGTTGGGCATTACTCACGTGGCGACAGTTCCTGGAAGGCAACAAAATCCCCTTCCAGGTATGGACTGATCACAAAAATTTAGAAGCCCTGAAAACTTCCAGGAAACTCAATCCCAAACAAGCCCGCTGGTCCCAGCATTTTCACCAATTCCAATTTAAGCTCAAACATTTACCAGGAAGAAAGAACTTCCTGGCAGATGCACTATCTCGCATGCCCCAATATAACAGCGCACGAACCACAGACTCTAGACCAATAATGGCAGAGTCACAACTGGCAGCGCCAGTAACCACAAGAACCCAAGCCAAAATAAAACCACAACTGGACAGCCAAACTGGGATTGAATTCAGAAAAAGTTTGGAAACAGATGATTGGTTCCAGAAAAACAAACATGTGTGCACAATGAGAGACGGATTGCCTTGGGTAGGGGAAAAGTTATATATACCAACAACTCAAAGACTAACTTTCATGCAACTTTGCCATGACACAAAATCAGCAGGGCATTTGGGATTTGTAAAAACTTTACACTTAATTAAACGGCAATTTTGGTGGCCATCAATAAAAAAGGACATAGAAAGTTATGTTGCCAGCTGCCCAACCTGTGCATCAGAAAAGAGGTTGCAAGGGAAATCGCCAGGGCTGTTACAACCAGTGGCAAGTCCCTCAGCCCCCTGGAGGGAAATAGCCATGGATTTTATAGTGGAATTGCCTGAAAGCAATTGGAATACTGTTATCTGGACAGTCACGGACCTATTTTCCAAACAGGTGCACTTTATCCCTTGCCAAAAAATTCCCACTGCAAAGGCCTTAGCAAAACTTTTCATCCAGCACATTTACAGATTGCACGGGGCACCCCAACGCATCATCTCGGATAGGGGAGTGCAATTTACGTCTGCATTTTGGAAGGAATTTTTATCCCTCTTAGGGACCACTCAGGGACTGACATCTAGCCATCACCCTCAGACAGATGGACAAACGGAACGCTGCCATTCAGTACTTGAGCAATATTTGAGATGTTTTTTAAATTTTCAACAGAGTGATTGGACGGACTTACTTCCTTTTGCAGAAGTTGCCTACAATAATGCAGTCCACTCCAGCACAGGCTACACTCCTTTTCAAATAGCCAACGGCCAAAGTTTCAACCCTATGCCAGAGTTAACCCCAAAAGAACCAACGATCCATTCACTGAAAGAATGGATGGAAAGCCTACAAAACACCTGGCCAATAGTCAGAAAATCACTAGATGAAGCTAGGCGGGCATACAAAGCACAAGCCGATAAAAAAAGGGTTGAGCCTACACCATTCATTATAGGAGAAATGGTGTACTTATCTACAAAATACCTAAAGTCCCTACAGCCCTGTAAAAAACTTGGACAAAAATATATAGGACCTTTTCCAATTAAAAGGATCATAAATCCAGTAACAGTAGAATTAGAATTACCCAAAAACCTCAGGCACATACACCCAATTTTTCATTGCAGCTTGCTGAAAAGAGAGCATCAGTCACCTCTACGGCCAAAAATCCCCCCCCCACCACCTCCAATCATGGTGGAGGGGGAACAACACTTCGAAATAAAAGAGATCCTTGATTCTAGGAGATATCGTGGAACAACTCAGTACCTAGTTGCCTGGAAACACCTCCCTGCCTCACAAAATGAGTGGGTCCATAAACGTCACGTCAGAGCCCCGAAGCTATTGAAGCAGTTTCACACAGAGTATCCTAACAAGCCTAACTAAATTTTTTACTTGTGTTTTCTTTCAGGTGGATCTCTCTTATTGTTAAGAGGGGCCGGATGTCAGAATCAAATTATATTTCATCTTTAATTATCAAACATAGAAACTCCCAATTCTGCCTTCTCTGGATTCTGCCATAAGAGGGAGAAAAGGGGGAGAGCAAAGGGGCTTTATGGCCCTCACTTCCTGCAGCACACTTCAAAGGACTGAATGTGTGTTTATTGTGGCCTCTAAGCGTTAACATATCAAAGAAGAGTAATTGCCTTTCATGTAGTTATCTGCAGTCTCCATCCAGACGGAAGAAGAAAGGGGATGGAATTGTGATACTTGAAACTATCACTGGAAGGGGGGTTGATTGGGTGGGACTACTGGGGAACCCCTTAAAACCTTGAATGGGAGAGCTTGAACCCCACGTCCTGTCTAGCATGCCTGCAACCATTTTCTCTTAATAAAGGATTCCTGTTGGAAGAATTATTCCAAGAGTTCTGTCTTCTTAAGATGCAAAGTGGGGTGGGTCCTCATGGCCATTGTTGAGTTTTCCAATTTTGCTGGCAAATTGAGTGTAGCACTTTTACTGCATCGTCTTTTAAGATTTTGAATAGCTCAGCTGGAATACTGTCACCTCCACTAGCTTTGTTGTTGCTCAGATTTTCTAGGCCCATTTCACTTCACATTCTAGGATGTCTGGTTCGAGGTCAATGACCATCTCATTGTGGTTATCTGGGATGTTAAGCTCATTCTTGTATAGTTCTTCTGTGTAGTTTTGCCATCTCTTCTTAATCTTTTCTGCCTCTGTTAGGTCTCTGCCATTTTGGTCCTTTATCATGCCCATCTTTGCATGAAACATTCCCTTCATATCTCCAATTTTCTTGAAGAGATTCGGGTACCTCCCTTATTCTGTTGTTTCTTCTAATTTTGTGCACTGTTCATTAAGCAGGTTTTATCTCTTCTAGTACTCTCGAATCGGCATTCAATTGGGTGTATCTTTCTCTTTCTCTTTGCTTTCGCTTCCCTTCTTTCCTAGAATGCAAGTTTCTCAGACAAGCCACATTTTGCTTTCTTGCATTTCTTTTTCTTTGGGATGGTTTTAGTTGCTACCTCTTGTACAATGTTGCGAACTTCCATCCATAGTTCTTCAGGCACTCTGTCTATCAGATCTAATTCATTAAATCTATTTGTCACCTCTACTGTATATTCATTCGGAATATGATTTAGTTCATACCTGAGTGGCCTAGTGCTTTTCCCTACTTTTTTTAATTTAAGCCTAAATTTTGCAACGAGAAGCTCATGATCTGAGCCACAGTCAGCTCCTGGTCTTGTTTTTACTGACTGTATAGCGCTTCTCCATCTTTGGCTGCAGAGCACATAGTCGATCTGATTTTTATGTTGACCGTCTGGTGATGTCCATGTGTAGAGCCGTCTCTTGTGTTGTTGGAAAAGAGTGTTTGTTATGACCATCGTATTCTCTTGACAAAATTCTATTAGCCTGTGCCCTGCTTCATTTTGTACTCCAAGGCCAAACTTGCCTGTTATTCCGGTTATCTTTTGGCTTACTACCTTAGCATTCCAATCCCCCATGATGATAAGGACATCATTTTTTGGTGTTAATTCTATAAGGTGCTGTAGGGCTTCATAGAACCGGTCAATTTCATCCTCTTCAGCACTAGTGGTTGGGGCATAGATTTGGACTACTGTGATATTAAATGGTTTGCCTTGGATTCAAATTGAGATCATTCTGTCATTTTGGGGATTGTATCCCAGTATTGCTTTTCCTATTCTTTTATTGACTATGAAGGCTACTCCATTTCTTATGAGGGATTCTTGCCCACAGTAGTATACCTGATGGTCATCTGAGTTAAATTCACCCATTCCTGTCCATTTTAGTTCGCTGATTCCTAAGATGTCAATGTTCAGTCTTGTCATCTCTTTTTTGACTACGTCTAGCTTGCTTTGATTCATGGATCTTACATTCCAGGTTCCTATGGAGAAAAAATCTTTACAGCATCGGACTTTCCTTTCACCACTAGATATATCCACAGCTGAGCGTCTTTCGGCTTTGGCCCAGTCGCTTCATTCTTTCTGGCGCTACTAGTACTAGCCCTCT